>NC_054552.1:8740500-9085500 GCF_017654505.1 Polyodon spathula
GATGGAATGTAGCTGTTCAAAACATAGACATATATAGCTGTAAAAAATGTGGAATGTAAAAAAAAATTGTGGAGTCTAGTTTGTGCAAACAACACAGACATGCCACTTCTGTACATGTGCAGTACACTTGCAACACATTTTCCACAGCTTGTGTTTGTCTCTGTCCCCAAATTTCTGCAACTTCGTTATCACTTTCACTATCACTAACCTCATTATGATTAGAGTAAGTTTCATCTCTGTCTTGGTTTGACGCATTTTCATGTCCAGATTCGTCTTCTGATAACTCGTGAAAATACTGTACTGCAAGATTGCTATACAGTCCTTTGTTGTGTTGGTCTATTAATTTTCACTAGACAATAAGTATTTTTACAGTTGTTGATAAATAAATCACGTGAAAAAGTCTCTTGTTGTAGCTATCCAAAATAAACTTGAAGCTTTCAAGTTCATCAGCTCGATCATGTGATCAATCTCAAGTGCACTAAGCTAAAGCCACTATTTTTACTATGACGGTCAAAATGACAGCTTTAGTAGTTCTAGGTATAAGGTATTATATCTCCATACTCTTCTGCAGCCCTCGGTCTACCGATGCTTTGAGATGTTTAATACATGTATTTAGGAAAAGTAAAAAAAAAAAAAAACACAGACGCCTAGCTGCCTAATCAGTGGAGAAAAATGCATTTAAAACCGTGATTGGTCAAAATGACAGCTCCCTGTAGTTCTGGTGTTAACAAGGAAGATATTAAGTATTCTGAAACTGTAGATGGTATTAATTATAATGGTGAAAATTAATAATTTATTCCTCCAGAAGTGTAAAATACTGTGACTAGAAAGGGGAAGGCAGGATATTTAACCAGTAGCATGGTGCTAAAATAAAATGATGCAAGTTGTTTTTCAGGATATACAGTACCTGCACATATTATGGAAACAGCAAATGATATACAGCAAGACTAGGGGTGGAGATTGTAAATATGCAAGATATTTTAATGAACACTTTGAAAGTGCTGTGGTACCCCAAATATGATTCACTTGTTGCAAATGCTGAATGATTGTGTGTGACATTTTCTCTTCATGTTACCCTCAAAAATAGGTTTCTGGCTAAGGTGCCAAGGACAGCACTACATTGAATATTGTACCAGCCTTGGCAGTCACCACTCTTCCTTCAGGTTATATACAACCTTCTTAATTCACTTATATTCCAATTTAGAAAGACTTGTTGTAAGCCTGAAATAACCGGTCAGTAAATATTTTGCTCTATTAGTATGCACTACATAAAACAAATGGATGGGAACTGGTGTATATCGGCCAACCTGACGTGTGTGTTGGCATTGAATGGGTTAATTGTTTATTATACTGTACCTAGTACAGTCAGTTCATTGTGAAGATGAAGGGAACAATTATTTAAACAAGCAACTGCGCAGGTAAAGTGATTGAGAGAATATTTTTATCAAGAAAAACAACATTGCCACTTTCCATGGATTGAAGGCAGGCTGTTTTATCCATTGGCACATGAAAATGAATGATTACAACCTGGCTTTACAGAATTAAAATGAATGATAACCACGGCTTTGAAAGCCAATATCCAGTGCCTTATTAGCTAGCAGCATTATCACCATAATATACAATCAGGGCTAATGTGCCCCCCTTGTGAATGAAAACTCATAAGAGTTTGCAAGAGGTCAGTCAAGTTTGGGTCTATGAATGAAAAAGAGGGGAGGGGTTGCAATTATCCCCAGTAGTGCCTTTTATTTTGTAAGTTGGCTCTTTCTGAAGATATGACACTGTATTCTAATTTGGCTGGTTTCGTACTTGTGACATTTTTTGGTCATGTAGTATTTGCAAGATCTTGCTTCTTATATCTAAATGTATATTTTAAATTGTGCTTTCGACCCAGAGTTTTCCAGTGCAAATTGATGTCAGTGTTACATGTGGCATGTCCAATGAATGGTAGCATTTTGTTGCAGCTGTTTCTTACAGAATTTAGAGTCTATCCACTTCCATTAAAAACAGCAAGGTCAATACAAACCCAGCTCCCAGGTATTTGCCAGGATCTCGGGTTTCAGCCATATTCATTTTCTTCCTTGATTTCACAAGATCAAAAGAGGACTTTAACATGACCATTAAAATAAGCATTACTCTAATGTACCTCTTTGTTCCTTTGAGTGCTTTTAGATGTGCTGAGATGCCTCATCATTAGCAGATGAGGAAACGTAGAGAAGCGATAAGGGTTTTGATCATGAGCACTGAAAAGTTTCCACACATAACTTTAAAGAAACACCTTGGGGGTTTTTGTCCTTGATACAAGTCATCCGTTTTGCAGGATGAATTCAAGATTAATTCCCACTTCTTTGAATTGAGGGTTGCATTGGGGAGTTTCAGTGTAAATTAACGGTCATGACAACGAGATAAGGAATCTGGCTTTAAAACGGTTAACTTAATTGTGTAAAGTAATGCTCTAAAAAAATAGGGAGTGAGTATGCTCAGGAAATATTGTTTTGCCATAAATTGGACATTTAATCAAGGTGGGTCTTCAGGTGACACAAGGGTAAGCTTTAAAACTGGCAAACCAAGCACTTGATCCCTTCATAGTCTATTTAGTTGTTACAACAGGAAACAAAACTGTTTTCTCCACTTGATTTAGCTTTCTGCCAAAGGGGCTACTTTTGTAATTACTGTATAGCTACTTCAAACTGGAACTCTACCATGCATAGGAGGTTAAGGGTAACTGCGCAAAGGTATATTCAAACATGCTGGCAGGTCCAGAATTGTATGCTAGGTGGTTGTTAAAAAGCTGTTGTTGAGCAACAAGATAGGACTTATAAAACTATATTACGAAACAGGTTTCCCATAAAATGTTGTTCTTTTTATAACCAGTAATTTGAAGAAGGAAACCAAATCATTTTATTGTCACAGTAGAATTTTTTTTTTTATTGCGAATGTGAGTCATCTTTATTAGGCATGGCAGAATAACTTGGTTGCAGCATTGATTTCTTTTATTTGTCAGACCTGATCAGGTTTGCCTCAAAAGACTGACACCAAACAGGATGTGTGGGTTGACACACTTGACAGCCATTTAAGCTCTGCGTGCATAGAAATTATATTTGCCATGCAGTGGTATTGAATTTAGGGCACCCTTCTGGTATTTTGTTGGTATCTGTTTAGTAGATTCCCCAAAGGCAGTTTTAACAGGAGACATACTGCAGGTAGCCCCTCTATCTTTTTTAATCCAGCAAGGGCAGAGTTTTTCCACTTAAAAATATTTAAATTAATGAATATCTTTCAAAGCATTCAGTATTTTTCTCAGCAGAAATGTCACAACAAAGAAAGAGTTTCCATTGCAAAGCTACTGCACCACTGAAATACTGAAACGCTTCAACCCATCACAAGCAGAAAAGGCAGTATCTGGTGCCACGAGTTAATGAGATAATAAAGGTGAAAGTTTAATAGCAAGTCGTAATGTTTATTCAGCATTTTACTGCATTACAGTTCTGCTCACACATGAAATCTTACAATGAATTGATCTAGAGCCTTTCTAGTTTTTATTAAAATGCTTTGCATTTCAATCATAAAAATTGCATGAATTTCTACCAGCTAAAGAGAGTGTAGTTCAATAAAATACTGTAATTGAATTAAGACAACACTGCATAAGGCCACTTATGACTTAGGGCTTTCTGCAGGAAATATATAACATTTTAGATCTATCTAGAGAACTGGTTTGTCAAAATTCCAGTGCATCTTTGCACAGCTGTCACCCCGTGCATAGAACAAACAGCACAATTCTAAAGTAAAAAATAAAATAAAAAAATTTGTAGTTCCTGAGTACATGATACATTTTTGGGATTTCTAATAATGTAAAGTGATGGTCCACTATGAAAGGCGCCATAAAAAATAAAGATTGATTGATACTTGTGTGGAGTGTCTTTTATTAGCATCATTTCGCTCAGCTTATGCCCAAGCTGCAAAAGATGACATATCTTGTACAGCAAAAGACACCCTACACTTATAGTTCAGTGCTCCTTTGTTATACTGCCTTCTATTAGAACGCCACCCTCCCATTCCACCATAAATTCCTTCTGAACCCATTTGCATATAAAAGATGCTTTTTTCCCCTGTTATACTGCCACCCATCTGCCACTGCATCTAGCCAAGCCAGTGTAGACACATTTTGTATTGTCTGTATATTTCAAATTTTGTATTGTTTTTTTCCGTCTCTATCCTTTGGATGAGACGTAAAAAAACGAGATCCTATTCTAACTATCTGCAGCTGCAGTTGTGATGCATAGTTCACCCCCGTGTCTCTAAGTTGCTTTGGATAAAAACATCTGCTAATGACTAAATAATAATAATAATAATAATAATAGTAATAATAATAATAATAATAATAATAATAATATATAAAAATACCAATTAAAATACAGATGACTGCTTCCTCTTTGACATGTTATATTTCATGTTGAATACTGCTAAAAACACATTATTGTCTTTTTTGTACTGAAATCTAGTTTGTATGTGAGGGAGAACTGTATTAGAATGTTGGAAATAGGGACCTGTTGATTTGTTGTGCAGTAGTTAGCTGCTTTACAGTTATTTAGTAATGAGAAAGTGCTGTAAAACTGTCAGGTCCTGTTCTAGCACAGAACATTTCAGAAGCAAATAGCCTCCCCATACACACCTGTCCCAATTAGGTAAACCTCATCAATTTAAAGGACACACCACAAACCAAAATCTTCACCAGATTACAGATCGTGAAGTAGGTCTCCAAGATTCAGCAAAGGAACATTCAAGCAATTATCGATCCCTGGTGTCCCTTCTAAACAACAGAGGAACAATCAATAAAGCACTCCAATAATTCTTGTTATACAAACAATTAAATTTGAAAACTCAGACCTCATTACAAATATATATTTGCCATCCAGAAACAAATGAAAATATTAGTTTATTAGTATTTTAATTCTGTGTTAATGTATATCCTGAAAATCGACTTGTACCATTTTATTTTAGCACCATGCTACAGGTTAAATATACTGCCTTTCCCCCTTTCTATTCGTGGTCTTCTATGTGATATTTTTGGAGGAATACATTATTAATTTTCACCATTATCTATAGCAAAATTAAAGGGATAATTAATACCATATACAGTTTCAGGATATTTAATATATTCCTTGTTTAATATCCCATTGTTTCTGTTCTCTATAAATTTATATTGCTGTTTCTGCATAGATCATTATTACCAGGCCTACTAACTAATGTCCTTTCAAAACTACCTGGGCCTGCTTCCTAAACTTTGTAGAAATTGTAGATGTAAATACAGACAACCGCCTCCACTATATCCCCTTTGCAGGGGATTTCATTAAAGCTGCAAATCTGTAGTGATCATTTTGTCAAACCACCACACTACAGAAATCGAGCTGTTAGAAGTGACTGAAAAAATTACATTTCTCAGAAGTCTTGGCAAATAATTTAATGATGTGAACAGAAACAACAATCTGATTGAGAGGACACAAAATAGGATATTAAAGGCAAATAAAATATTATGAAAATATGTCATCCCAAGCAGTATGGTTTTGTACACCAAGGATCCTGGTAACAGGCTGCAGACACTCATCAAACTTGTTAAGCAAAAGTGAGCTGCAATCACTGTGCTTATGTAGTGTGCAGAGTGGAAATATTGTTTCTGGTCTTCAGTGTATAGATCCCATAGGAGAGACCTTCCAGATGGTCTCCTTGCTGCCTTTGGAGATGTCAGCTTAGCTGACAGCAGCATTACAGCCTCCCTCCAACTCACTGTATGTTTTTCAAACCCATATTTTAACGTCATAGCCTGGCAGTTGCCTCATTCACCATGGAGGATAGTGCAGATTTCTACAACTATGCAAAGCAAGGAAAACTAGTCATAACTATTATATAGCAAGTGCTTTGGGCTTTCCTTTCTTAAGGCTCTTGATTTTAATTTTAAAAGGTTATATGTGATGCTTGTGCTATACGATAGCTTTTGCAACATCCCTGTCTATTAAAAAATTTCCTGTATATTGCAGGGTACACAGATTGAAAATCCTAATGTAAGTCAATTGCAGAGATAGTTGTTGTATTGTAAAATGACATGCTGTACAGCCGATGAGTATTTAGATCAGAAAGCAAGTTACTTGTGCAGTAACAGCGTCACATACTCATCCCTGATCTTGCACAACTGATCCTGTCCAACAATTAGCAAAAATCACTTAGTTATTATAATTAACAGTTTTAATTGGGTTTAGTATGTAATGTACTGTATTAGCAGCAAAGCACTATCTTTGGACTTTTTGCATTGATGTTGCAGAATGAACATTTGCTACAGATCAATAAAATTTGTCTAGTAAAGGCTCCAAGTGAAGGACACTTCAAGCTCCAGGCCATCACCACAGGTCACACAGTGCCCAGTAGTTGATTGTGCCAGTGGTAATGTGATATCAAAAGAACAATATGGCCTTATGTAAAACAGCCAACTGATTGTATGCCAGAACAAAGGAATATAAAAGGAATGTTAGTCTCTTTCCTATTGAATTGAGATACTCAAAATGAATCATAATATACATGAGCAAAACCATGTTGAAAAATAGTATGATTACCTGCCATTCCCAGATCTGAATGGAAGGATCAGTAGTACTGTCACTGGACTGTAAAGGATGCTGTGAATACATAGCTTACACCTACAACATGCAAAGATGGAACATCAAAACTAGACACCTGGAAACAAGATTGAATGAAGGATGGAACGATCAAGTTGAAATTCTTTATTAAGTGTAAAAGCTCCTTTAACAAGGCACCTTATTATCACAAAGATAAGTCTATATTGAGGGGGTGGTTATGTGCCTGTGCGGGGCAGGCCAACCAACAGCTGCCTATGCACATGCGCCTATCTGTGAACAAAATAAGCAGGGAAAAATGTAGGGGTGCATGCGGTTATATTTGTGAGAGTAATGGAGTCAGCCATGCACTTAGTCACTTTAGATCAGTGGTCCTTAAAGTGGTGCCCGCAGGGAAATTCATGCCAACGAAGCCAGGCCATCATGCCCACGGCAGCTTTTCTTAAATTATGGATCATGAACACTTTTCTGGCGGGTTGTAGTGTGGGAAAATAAATAGCTTTAAACACGTTTTCCAATAAAAGCGTCACAGCAGTCTGTTGACAGTGCTGCTCGCTTATACATTGCTTGTGCATACTCAACATATTTTTATTTTTTTTCCTGAAGGGCCTCTGATACAATCAGCCAATTGAATATCTGCATTTTCTCTGCGGTAGCCCAATCACAGGTTAGCTGGGTGGGACATAAACTGTGTCTGTTTCAGTTGCAGGTACTGACAGTAAGTTTAACCAATATAAGAGTCAAATATCTGCCAAGAGAGTCAGATATCTGACAGCAGAGGCTGTTCATGGTATTCTTTATGACAATTGAAGGCGAGTGAGTAGCCAATAGGAAAGTGAAAGATCTAACAGCTGTCCAATTGTTCATGAGCAGAGACGGGGTGTTAATATGCCGGGTAAGCACTGAATTTCGACGACTGTTATTGAGAAAAATAATACATTTCAGTATTTAGAATTTAATTCTCTATATATTTTTTAATTTCACCAGACAAGGGAAACACAGTAGTAGATTTAGTTACGAATCCACTTTCTCTGAATGATTATGCTGGAGGTGAGCGATCTTTGAAACATTTAAAACACAGTAGTGTGGACAATTTGCCAAATTGAAACCAAGCAAGATGCTATCTGTCCTCTTATTTTAGTTGGTTCATGGTTATCTGTGTAAACATGCTATGTAAAAAATATTTGCATTGCATATTTTATATAAATTATTTACATTTTAAAATTAAAATTATTTAATTGATTTGTTTTTTCACCTTCCCATTTGTTCACACATTGAAAGTGTTGAGTAGATTGTGTATATCCAAGGGGAAAAAAAATACCATTTAAATGCATCAAGATTTCAGGTTGTAACACAACAAACTGTGAAAACATCCAAGGGGGGTGAATACTTCCTATAGGCACTGTATACTCTCTGTGATTTGAATTTGTATGTTCATATATATATATATATATATATATATATATATAATTATGGTCAGAGAAAGGTAAAGCTATTTCTATCACATGCCCTCAGCTTTAGAGAATGTCAGAAAAATGAAGGCATGTGAGCTGCAGTGGTGTTGGTTTCATGTCATAACCAGTTATCCTTGATTAAGTACCATAGGCCTTGATGCGTGGCTGAAAGTGTGTTTTTCTCCAAGTGGTTGTGATGCATTACTGTGAGTGACTTAAATCTGTTTAAACAGAGAATTGTATTAAATAAACCTTAGTTTCAAATTGAGCAACTGCTGATGCGGCAAGATGAAAATGTTCATTGTTATACTTATTCAGAGGTTGCCGCAGAAAGCTTTTATGATGTAAAAGGTAATCAGTTTTACAAAATCACCCTTTGAAAAAGTGTAAAACTGAACATGGTTGTGGTAGACAAGTGCTTAAAACTTTGATTAAAAACACTGTTTGAAATGCTTCATGCTCCAGAATATTTATTCAAAATTCCTTACAAAAATAAACACCCTGAGCTTCATGTTTTACTGTGGTGTCTTGGGGCTGTAAAACAGACAAACAATCCAAAAACCAAAAACAGTGATATTGAAATCTGCACTTACTACAGTCTTAGAAAATATAGCAAATGACATACACATAAACATAGTCATTTTTAACACTAACTTATTCTGTTTTAAGTTCCTTTTCACCCTAAAATCTGTTTACCAGTTCTGTATTAGTCCAAAGGCTCATTCAGCTACCATGCATGACAAAATGAGGTTTTAAATGACATCGGCGTTCCCTCTAAGCTTTTTAGGTACTGAGAAACTTGCTGTTTTGACTGAGAAAGGGTAAATTATCAGTGAGAAACCTTCGGCGTCACATTAACCCTTTTTAATATATTTTTGTTGCACTATACAATTTTGAAACAGTATTCCAACACAGGTATCTCAACAATTTTATAATTTACTTTAAATTTAAACAAGACATTTATTGTGGCTCTGCCTCGGCTTTTGAATCATTCTCTGATCCTATGCAGCCCTGTCGGTTGTTATCATAGATATAGACTGCATGCTTAACTGCATAAGTAGTAAATTGCTTTATACTACTGCATAAAACACTGGCATCTGCACTGCCTTCAATTGTAACCATCTGTAGGGCTACTAATTGATTCATTCTTGGGAATACCAAAATCAGTTTTTCAAAAATGGCCACTTCCATTTGTTCCCACTTTTTATCAACCTATTAATAATTAAATATGGCATTTGAACATAAATATAATGCTGGTAGTTAAAATAAGTACATTTAATAAATATTACCACAATTTTTGTTTTTTTTTCAATCAGACTCTTGTTGCTGTAATAGATAGTAAAGCACCTGCAGACACTTCAAACCTGTCATAATGTTTAAATGTTTATAGACATCACTTGGCTCATTGCTGGCATTAAAATAAGCAGGAGAATATAAGAATTATATTACAACAGTTCAGAAAACCAAATGTCTAGCACAGTTTTGAGAATCATATTTACAGTCTTCCGCTAACACAGTAGTTCAGTCTACATTTAAAGGTGTTTTGAAAAGACCCGTTTAGCATTTCTGGCATTTACAATAACAATACAAAATATGAAACAGTTTAGTAACATTCCAGCTATGTCATGTGAGAGTAATCTACAAATGAAGTTTAGTGTTTTACTGGCATTATAATAATAACCAGGATAAAATATGAAACACTGATAAAGGCGTGTTGACTGACTCGTTGCTCTGAAACGGGCTCATTGCTATGTATTACACTTTTACCAGTTTCAAAATGCTTGAGATGATTTCTGAAATGGTCGTTTTTTAAAAGGGAACACAACAAAAACCATCAAAGTGTGAGTATTGTGATTTTTATTTGTGTTTACCGGAGTATTTATACTTCTAAATAATGCAGGGAGATTGTGCCCAACCAAACCCCAACCCAAATATATTTCATTATCCTCATCATCAAAGAAACCAATACAAACAGAAACAGTATCTTCATAGTAACAAAAATCTTTCTTCATACCTACCTTACGACTGGACTTTACCTACCTAACACCTATCGTGACAACGGTGGACTGCAAGATATATATATATATATATATATATATATATATATATATATATATATATATATATATATATATATTTTTTTTTTTTTTTTCATGTACCTGGTATTCAGTGGAATTGCAGCATCTCACTTTTATCAAGTCATAAAAAGAATAAACAATGACAAGTTTTCAAAGTTTGTTTGAAGATTGTACAAAACCTGACAGCTACACATAATAATACAGAATTATTTTGTTATAACAATATATATATAGTCTAAGCCTTCCAGAGAGCTGCCAATGCAATAATCTAAGCTTCATATAGAACTAAACAACTTACTTTAAAACACATAACAAAGTGAAATACAGGAATGTGTACAGTAGATACAATCGCATACATTGCAAATGATAAACGTAAATCAAATCATAAAAAGAATATTTGGTTTTAAATAGCGTAACTGATGATGCATTATTAATATTAAAATTACCCCTATAGTAAATGTCATGGGGACATGAAATTGCCAATGAAGATCATTTGGTAAGAGTTAACAAAAATTTAGGGTAAAATCTGTCAAACCAGTTGTCTAAATTAGTGGACTCTGAACCTTTTTAAAGACGTTTTACAGCAGTATCCAAGGAGTTTAATTTGTAAGAATAACATGTGCCGTCAGTGTAGGCTGGAAAGGAACAAACGGTGTATTCTGAAGTAAGGTATCTAATTTCTTTAGATTAGTCAGATTTGATACAGTTAACATTTTCTATCACTGTCTGTGTAATGTAGCTGTGTGATTCTTTAGGCCATGGGAGATGGGAGGGCAGGTGAGACAGAGAAAGCAAATGAGGAGCTCTCTGACTCTTAACCCGGGGTTAATGGAATCTCTGTCAGTCCGTAATAAGCTTTCACAATTTGCTACCCCTGTTATGCAAATCTTTTTTTTTTTTTAAAAAGCAGCCATCGTTATCGCAGAGAAACATGTCTATGCAAGATAGCGAAGGTTCTGAAGACTCTTAAAACAAGTGACTTCATTACAGCAATATAGAGTCTGCCTGGACAATGGACACTGTCTTTTTTATTACACAGTAAGGATTATGCTGTGTATGTTAGTACAGGGTTAACTTACCTACTGCGGTGCTCTGCCAGTTTCTTGAGGGACCACCCATACAGTTTAGATGTAAGAGGATGTTTTAGGATTAATTACTATTGATCACCCAATCAGTCCCAAATGAAACAACGGCATTGGTAGTTTTACTTTTCAAGTTGATTTTGTTCTGAGCTGACATCAACAGGATTCAATTCCCCACTATCTCTTATAAATGCCTGTTTTATGCCATTTGAAAAAGGTTTCTGTTTCTTTGAATTTATTCAGATTGTTCCCGGCAGATCTTGTGTTCACCACTGGGAGCACTGTCCATACCTCACTGCCCGTCTGCATGCATCTCCAGTTCCATGAATGAAGTAATTGATGCACCAATTTAAAATATGAAATATGTGAAATCATTCGCAAGCTCTTTATTCTGACTGTTCTTTCATGAAATGGTCACCTCATTAGGAAAATAAGTTTCTAATAGAGTACAGTACAGTAATTTGTTGAGCATCCGCTATAACGCTGTAACGATCATAGAGACACTGAGAACCAGTGGACGACACTTCTGCAGTGTACATCCAGTACATACTATTGTGGAATGTAGATGCGTGTCCTGCTGGTGATTGTACATGTAAGCAGGAGTTTTATTTCCTTGTTGTGGGTAAGATGTAAAACTTTTTACCAGGAAATAGAGAATAAATAAAACATGGATGAATTGTAATACTTCAGCAATACTTAATACTAAATATTGAAATCACAGAGAATTCTGATACCTGGTGTACCTGTGCAAATCTGCCTTCAAATTTATCAAATTATTTATTTTTGACACTGGCCCTAAAAATGTATAATAAAACCATTATAACAGTGTTAACACTAAGATATGTTAATTAATGTGTGACATTTCACATCTAGAGTGTACAAAAAAGATGACTACCTACAACGTAAACTCTTAATAACTTGTTGAAACAAAACTACTGAAATCAGTAGGCTATCCCGCTGCAGTCGTTTGTCTCTGCTCATAAATTTAAATTTGTATTCTGTGTCACGGTCGGTTTCCTCCAAAACCATTATCAAAATAATCATTATCAATAATCAGTTTCTACTAGATTAAGATAAACTAACTATAGTCCATTTAGTTGAGCTAGGAATAAGACGATAAAACATTGCATTATTATAGCTTTTATTAGGTAGCATTGTATTAAAATCATGATAAAGCTGACATTTAGATATGAATAAAAATGATGTTTCACTGATAGGAAAGATAATAGAATGAGTACATGTTAGGCTGCTAAACCTGTGCATATTTCCTTCTGCTCTTTGCAGTCCTTCTTCTATTTTTTCATGATCAGTCTTTTGCAGGTTGTATTACAGTTTTATATGTGAGAATCCACTTGTGTAAAAGCTATTTTTATAATGGTTATGTGGGACCAATGAGGAATATTCTCATGATGTAAAATGAATGAGAGAAACTGGGTACAGCTGTACCCTGCGGTGCCAAGTGGTGTCTCATATATGAAAATCTGACCTGCACATGGCTCACTCGTTCCCATTAGACTCAAGCAACTTTATTAGACTGGCCAGGAAGAAACTCGTCTCTCTCGATTCTGTCTACAGCCTCCAGCTGACGACTTTTTAAGGATGCTTGAAAATCAGTCTGATTAAGCATGTAAAGAATTCAGACGTTGTTAATTTTGTCATTTCAGAATAGTGCATTATAATTATTATAATTAGTGTTATCATTATAAAACGTGACAAACTTTCATGTTCCTTCCTTTTAGTAAGTTGGGCTTTACAGTAGAACACATGACAAACACATCAAGAATGTTCACAAGACTCAAATATTTTTTTCCCCCCATTCAATGCTGTCTGTCCATTTGGTTACTTTGAGCTGAACCATATATAGACAAGTATATTCTTTGTCTCCCCTTTCAATGCCAAAGCAAAATGTGCTATAAAGAGAAAAGCACAGGTTGTGGTTATTGTGATGTGGTTTAATTCAGTTCTTATTAAATACATCTGAGTTTTGAAACGTTTTAATTTGGTCTACAGAAAAACGCCCTGACAAGACATTGAAAAAGAATGTCAAACCACACTGTGCTGACTTTTCCTCTGATTTAATTTATCTTCAAAATAATTTCCACAGGAAACCTTTTAAAAAATGAAAAAGAATACCAAACAAAACAATGGCATTATACATTCTGGGTGAGCGTGGCCTCTGGGAAATGATAAAAAACAGTAATAGAAAAATTAAATCTAGTGGTGAGTGAATATATTCACAGCCTGGCCCTACTCCAATATGTATTTTCATGCTCTGAATCCCAATACAAGTACTGTTTTAATCACAGATCACACTGTCTCTGAGTAACCTTATATCATTGATTGAACCCAAGCTGCAAACCATTTTTAATTTGCACTTAAATGGCTGGTAATTGTGCAAATTATAGTATTTATTACAATATTTTGTATTGTGTGTATCGTCTCATTTTGAGTTTATTGGAAATTGCTAAAATTAATGTGTGTATCGATTATTATTTGTTAAACTGAACTTACTGAAATAAACATATTATCACTAATAATCATGTTTCTGACAGTCATCTACAGCTTGTTCTATGTGGTATTACTGATGTATTTCTTTCATCCACTAAAAGCAGTCGCAGGGGGAAAGGTAAATGGCGATACTCTGGTGTACCAGATGTACTTGGATGTTAGACCTGATTCTGAGACCTCCGAGTGGCTTTCAGCTTGTGAGCTTTGTGGAATCATCAGAAAAAAGATAGAAAGTGAATGTAAACAACAAGACAGACATTGTACAAAAGTAACGCCTGTACTTCATACCCATAACAAAGTTCTCTTTAAGGTTTCCTTTAGGGAAGAACACAATAAAACATAAAGCTGCTTCCTTCGATTAGCAGTTCCAGGGGGTGCAGAAGAGTTAAAATAGATGGAATGCAAAATCTAACAGCCTTTTAACCCCAACGCACTGGGCCGCTCTAATTCAGAGCTTAAGCACTGATGATGACATGAACTCTTTTCCGGGATTTCTCATGGCAATAGTAAGCCGTGGGGCAATCAAATTAGTCTTTCTGAGCCGTGTCACTGAATAAGGCTCTAGGAACACAAAATATGGTATCCCTACATGTCAGTTTTGATGGTACACTATAAAAACGAACACAGAAAACAAATCTACCAGCACATATTTTAAAGAGGAAGAGGACAAGATTGAGAGGCTTGTACTTGACTGTACACCACCCTACATCGCTTTTATTTATTTGTTTGTTTGCTTGTTTGTTTGTTTGCTTACACTGGTGGCCACATTTATTGCATAACCCCTTTATCTTTACGATTACTGCTTTATGATCACCATATAGTTTGTTTTTCTATAGACTTTATTTTTGTTATTGTTGATTTGCCATTTGTGGTTATATTGCATTCTATAACTTTTGTATATAAATATGATTTTCTCTTCATACTGCAAAATTATTGAAAGTCAGAAAATAAAATGTAATGCATTTATTTAATTGTTTTTTTATTTGCTTTACAGTGGTGGCCACATTTATTGCAGTAGCCCAATATAGTTAGGTTTACTACTTTGTCACCATTTTTAGTTAGTTTTTCTATGTACTTTTTGTTGTTATAGTTTGCTTTACTATTCACTTTTTACACCCCAGAAAATCAGGGGTAAAATAATAAAAAATGTAAATAAAAAAAGACTGAATGGCAGGTCAGTGGAGTTCAGAATTGAGGGGTGATGAGGGGTTCTTAAGGATTCTGTGAGAAGTGCCATTATGTGTCCATTTTTATGAAACTCTAAAAGCTAAAAGACTAACAAACAAACACATTGACTATGTAAAGAGTAATGTGTTATCTAAAGTTTAATTTATCTGTTTGAGCAAGGTATGCACAGTGGTAAATGCAGACAACTGGCTCCTGTCAGCTCTATATTGGCACTTAGCCTCAGGAAGACAACTGTTTTTGCTGTTAATAGATGGGAAATAAGCCTCAGTCACATGTAGGATTTCCTTGTGGTCTGCAGCTTGCATTTGAAATGTTTAATAAACTTCAAACTAGAGTGCATAGACATACAGTGTACACTCACATACTGGGTAGGATCTATGTTAATACAGCTGTGACAGGGTGCTTGTGTCACGTGTGTGGGTAACTGCTGTTTAATCAATACTTAGAGACAACTGGGGGTAGAGTTGAAACACCGACACAGGCGCGTAGGATTTATTCATACAAAAGACAAAATAATTGTGGTCATGTGACATTACCAGCCATGGTAACTCACAGAGGACACATACAGCAAGTTGTACAAAAATACAAAATAAAACACAGTACAAAAACTACAAAGAAAAGGTTCCACACAGAGTGAGTGCTAGCCTTACAAAACAAAGCATCCTCCTCCAGGAACCGGCTACACTACATAACCCTCGCTATACATTGCATGGGATCCCTATCCCCTAAACTAACCTACTTATGAGCCGGTATTCCTACAACTTCTGCTGCTTCATACAGCCTTGGCTGGGTATTGCCTTCACAAGCACCGCTTGCAGTTACAGGGTTGCCTAGTTGTTGTTCGTGTAGAGCGGACGCTGTCCTCCTGAGTATACGCAGCTCCCCTCTGTAGCATGCCGTTGCAGTCGCCCAGAGTGATCTCCACCGGATGTTTGGGCAATCGTCCTGCCACAACCGCATATGTTGTTCAGGAGAAAAAAAATGTATGCGACATATTGTTTGTGCATTAAATGGTGAATTTAATGGTGATTGCTATTTTCCCTTCGCCCTAACTAAACAAATGCTGTTCTTAAACTAAATCTAAATCTTATCTGTTCAATTAACTTTTGGCTTTTGGGACAGTAGGTCTGAGTTGTATATTAAAAATCCACTCCTGCTCCCACAAACAGTTAATAGAAAAAGAGATAGGCCTACATCCGTCATATGTGCAGTATATCTACCAATGATAGTGTCTATGGAGAAACAGATTAACAGTTTCCTCCATATATCCTCAGATTCTTAAAGAATCTCTTAGTCAAGTTTCATCACAGTTGCATGAGTGGTTCTTCAGAAAACGTAATGCTTGATATTATTTCTTAGCCTTTATTATTATTTCTTAGCTAGTTTTCTAGCCTTGCCTGCTTATCTTAAACCCTCTAAGATGGACAGATTCATTGTAGTTGAGTCCTTTACATTTGGCTTTTCTGTTCTCTAGTCTTATACAATTTACGGATGCTGCTAGTTTACCTTCATATGTCTGTAATAAAGAGTCGTTAAACTGTCTAGATTCTGTATCAGAGCTATCAAACCCCCTATTCATGGAGCTTGTACCACAGACTGGAGTAAAGAAAAGAGCTATTGTACTGAGTGTGTGTGAGGGAGCAAGAGGCTGGGGAGCAGAGAGAGAGGGGGGGAGGGGGAGATGAAAATAACATTGAAAAAAAAATCTAATATCTTGCCATTGTTCAGGATAGTGATATATGGTAAGACCGGATTATCTGCAGAAGATCTGGCATGAAAAGGCTTGTTGTTGCTGAAGAGAAATGATTGTGGCTGTGTTTTTAAATCTCTTTTTAGGCTCTATCCCTGTCTATGTGCTCTTAAATATGGAAAAGCTATGGTGTGATAGATGATATATTGCAGCCTGTGGAAGCTCTTTTCCCATGCTTTTTAATTTGCTAGTGATTTTTAAATTTGTAAATCAACGTTTAATAGATAAAACGCTAAAAGCTTTTGTGTTAAACAGTCTTTAACATTTAGACTAATAAATTCGTACCCATTTAAATTTGAAAGTAGATTTAGTATTCTAGTCCTAGTTTATTTTGCATTGATTTTCAAATACATTATCAATAAATCTTGAAAATGTAGCAAGGTCTGTGGGATGGATACATGGACAGATTCAATTTTGAGCTAGCCTATATTTCACAGGCTCTTATTTATTTGAGAACCATTGTCTAGATTCTTGAGATACTGTATGGAATACTGCTTTTCCACAGTGTGTAAATTGCCGGCATAATGCATTTACTATGGAGTAAGCATTGTGTATAATGTGTCCACAGTGGAGTGGATAGTGTAACCCTACTATATCTGCCATTCAGTACTTCAGATTGTTATGTGACCCCTTTGTGTTGTTCCTTATTTCCATCTGCCACTTTGGATTGGTAATTTCAAACCCATCTCAATTTGTGATCATAGTCAGACTGCCGTCGTACCATGAGCATGGGAGAATTCAATCCGCTCCGGCATCACATTGCAGTGCCCACACTGATGCTTCTGTTCACATAAATGAACTGTCATTGATACATCCATTCACACGGCAGTTTAATGGTGTATTATCATATGCATCACTGGTAAGAGAGATAAAAGCAAACTAAATAAAGTGACGTTTCTGTAAAGCTGTTAAAATTTTTTTTAAAAAGACGGGTAGATGTACTAAGATGGGCCAGTCGCAGCGCAAACATAGAAGCAATTTGCATTTTCAATAAGAGTACGTTTTGTCGAAAATATGTTAATGAAGAGAGCCGCAATATACAAATTAAAATATTTGTTGCATCATTTTAGCGAGATCACTGCATTGTGAGAGTTGTGCTACATTATAGTGGGGCCCCCACCTTCATTCCCAAAATGAAAATGTGTGCCCCCCCCCCCCCCCCAAAACCAGACATGTCCCCCCCCCATGTCTGACATAAGGAGGTGTCAGGTTTTAAAAAATACAGTAAAATTGCATACTTACATCTATAATGCTCAGTGTATGTTACATGTATAAATCATTGCGCTGAAATAACACTAATGTGTTTTGGGTAGGTTACACATTATAGTGTGAAAAAATATAACTCTGTACAGTATGCCTATACAGTATACAGTACAGTAGTAAAATAAAATGAATCCTAGTGCACTTTCTTTTTACTTTTGCCTGTAGGCTGTAGGTCAATGGTAACACAAAATAAATCATGCTGCTCCATTGTACACATCACTGTACAATGTGAATAAAAGATTATTTTAAATTGAAACTAAATGATTTTAGCATTTTTATTAGATTTTACAAGTTTATTATTAACTTTGCTTACTTAGTAGCCTAGTCAATTAACTCAAAATAGATCATGGTGCTTTATTGACGAGTTATGATACTTACTGGAGGACAGTCAATTCTTGTTAATATGAATTTCAGTGGACCAGCGATAGATTTTGAATTATACCACTAATTTGTATTACAGTATCCACCACTTACACCGTCCAGGGTTATTGCGGGCAGCTGTTTATATCGGGCAAATAGCGTTAGCTGTCTGCCATTCCCTTTGATTTCAGTAACAAAGGCATTGTATATACCGTTTTAAGCATGCAGTATATTTCGGGCAAACTCATCTGTTTGAATCTCATTATGTGCCATTCACATAGACTTAAATAACAAACGCATTGCTTATATTGCAGTAATCGCTTTTACTAATCCACCAATCAGTTGTTTTCACCTTGTTTCCTTGCCATCCATAGATTTCAATACAAAAGGCAGCACTTTACTGTAGTAAAAGCTTTACAGATCGATCGATCACCTCGTTACTGAACGATTACCCCTGTACTGTACCTTGGCTATTTATTCCCTGTACGCAGTGTCAGGTTAACAGTTTGAAAAAACAACACTCACTGCAACAGCAAGTAAGCATGGCTGGAAAGAGAAAAGGAAAGAATTTCAGTCCTGCTTTGCTGTAGTGTGGATGGCAGTGAAAAACGTGATTGGCAAATCGAAAACCCCACGTTGTTTTGGAGGAGTTCACAGCCTGCCTGTGGTTTACCATGCAAACTGAATCAGCTGGATGATTGGGATCAAAGTTTGCCATCCATACTTGCAAAAAAAGACCGTCCAGATGCATATCACAGAGTTCTTTGCTGGAAACAATTTGCAATACTATAGCCTACCTGTACTGTACATTTCTGCACTTGCATTACTTTTTTGCTCTTGCTTTTAATTACATTAATAGGTTTTAATAAAAAAAAAAAATTAGTGTAATGCGTGTCTTAGTACAGATTTTTAACCACATACACGTGTGTTTGTTTTGATTACTGTACTGGTGACTAGGGGACACTTTGAATGTCATGTTATTGTGTGGGAAGTTATACTGTCTGTCGCTTACTGCAGGTAAATCATGTTAACACAAACGCACCCATGGTGACTGTATTATGAGTAGCCTATAAGCCAAATGCATACTGTCAGTTTTTATTTAAGTTAGTCAATGGTGCTAAACTGCAATTACAAACCACCTGCACATAGGTGTGTTTCCTGTTCCTATACAGATGTTCAGAATGAGCTGCAAGGCTTAGCGGCACATGTGTGCAGTCTATTGCTCCCAACACATTGGGGAAACCAGAAATGTCATAGAAATTTGTTTTCAAGGCTTGTAAGGGAAAAATAGGTATTGTGTGTTCACCTCAAAAAGGCATTTAGCACAACTGGCAACGCACGAGAAAAAGCAGACTGGGAAATGCCAGCAACAATTGCAACTTTAAAACATGCTTTCAAAAGTTCTTAACAAAGTGACGCAATTGCCCTCGGTTTTAGTACATCTACATTATTTAGGAACCCTTGTTTACACTCATACTGTACTACTATTATAGCTTCTGTAGACTTTTTTGATCATTTTGTAGTTTCTTTAATTACTTGATGTTAAGTAAAACATAATGTTCAGTTCATACATATTTATTTATTTATTTTTATTATGTTTCAATCCTAAAATTCTGTGGCTAAAAAACTTTTGGCCATAGCTGTACAGAAATGCTCGCCAATCTCCCTATTTATTTTGTATACGGTGGACCATTAATTTGTTTGTGTTGTCTCATGTACTGTAGAGTAAACATGACTTTTTGCCTTTTGTTTAGTTCGTTAGCACTGGCAGCCTAGAAGCCGGGAGAAAGGTTTATTGTGATAGAAAACAAAGTGAGCATCAGTATGAAATGTAAGCTACCATGTCTCACTGTATCAGAAGTCACCCAGTCCCACTTTAAAAAGGAAGTCAGATAATAATGGTGTGAAAGAGGCGAGGGACTTAATACTGGTAGTAACAGAGAAGGAGGGTTACTGCAGAACAACATGGGGTGATTACCAAGCAGCGGGAGCAGCAGAGGGTTGGTGAGGTGCCCAAAGCCACTGTATTAAACCCAACTGGCCAGGACAATAAAGAACTCTGGAGTGGGGAGAATGCCTGCTTTCTGTTTGAGCGCTTGAAAGAATTTTAAATTGTGCTGATTGTGTAGAGTGGGGGTTGGTGCCGTGGGAATTCCTGGTCCCTGAACTCTCAGGTTTTCCAAAATGATTTTTTCTCATTCAGCACACATTGCAGTCCATTGATGATTCCCCATCATTCCTCGAAATCTCTTCAGTTTTTGTAGATCTTTACCGAAAAAAAGTAGGTTTATCATAAATCATAACAGAGGCTTCTTTTTTTTTTTTTAATCCAAAATGTGTCCACCTGAAATGTAAGAAAATAGCTTCCAAAATAATCCAACATTATACACCAATAAGATGTTGACCTATATTATTACCTAAGATGCTTTCTTGTAAGTAACAGTAATTTGAAAATATGGCTGTGTAACAGGGAGAGATCTGTGCTGACTCTGCTGGCGTGTTCACGGGCTGCAGGAAGAGGGCGGCAGTCGCCCAACAACCGCCTGTGAGTCATGGCAGTGACACGGGGAGGTGGGAAAGTGGGTGTGTGGACTTTCCCCCTCTCTGAATGGCTGAGAGGCGGGTCTTGGGCGATTGTTGGTCCTATAAAATAATGCTCTGTTGTTTCCTCAGGTCTGCCCACTTAGACGCGATAAGAGTTCGGAAGCTTTGATTCGGGACCGGGAATCAGCCGGGAGAAAAAATAAAGATTCACAGCGAGACAGAGAGAGAGAGAGCGGGGAATCCTTGGGCAGACCCCGGCGTATTGTGAAAGAGCAGGCTAGATAGCCGATAGAATAGGACGGTGATCCGGGTCGTGCGGGTAGCGGCGACCGGGATAACGCTGCCGAGTGCAGCACCTTTTATTTGTAGTTTTATTACTGTTTTATTTTTCCTTGTTCTTTTCGCCTTCTGTTTTCATTATCATTTCTTTGAGCACCTGCGAGTGCACTTGCTGTTCACGTACCAGCTGTGGTATTTCCGTTGTGCTGTCTATCATCGTTGATAGGCAGCCCACGGTCAACAGTGCCCTCTGCCGGAAAAAGCAAGAACTGTTTGAAAATAAAACTGGGCACCTGTGTGGTGTTTTCAAGTACACTTGTCTGTCTCCTAGTCAGAGAATTACCCACACCCCTTCCACGGCTGATTTATCAGAGTAACTTAAGAATACTCTACGGGGTCAATTATGTTAAAGGTTAGGTTCTCCTGGAGCTTTGCTCTTGTGGGATTTCATGTCACCAGAACCCCTCAGTATAATTACACCCCCTTGTTGTTCATGCTGAAACAGCACATGCTACGCGAGAAAAGAATGAGCTGTTGTATTTGAAATATGTGAAAACTTGTGAGCCAGGTGGATTACTGTAAATTAAAAGCAACACTTTTAATTAAACAGTGCTTCTGAATCAATGCAATGACAGGATGATAGACCAATTTCTACAGCTGTTTTTTATTATTGTCATGCACTTTATTAAATACAGTGCAATTGCACGTTGGAGAACAAAATACATCATGATATATTTCCATATGTATTATTACAGCACATTACTTTAAACTTGCATAAACTATTGATTTAAAGTTTGGTAATTATTCAATAATGAATAACTACTATTTGTCTGTCTTATTTGCCCTACATTTAAAATATGTTGTTGTGATGGTCCTGCATATACTGTGTTGATTTAAACAGGATTTTTACTTTGCTAACTCAGCAATGTTAAATTGAAGAGAACTCCAACAATGACAGTCTGTAGACTGCTCTCTCTCTCTCTCTCTCTCTCTCTCTCTCTCTCTCTCTCTCTCTCTCTCTCTCTCTCTCTCTCTGACAGAACTGCGATTTCTCTCTTGCCTTTAGGCTCTGACTTGAAGGAACATTTTTCTTTTCTTGTGTAAATCAGGACAGCCTTCCAGCAAACACACTGCCATGAAATTCCACAGGTGCTGCCCGCTGTACATAGTCAGCATTCAGATCAGTGTCACAGATTGGCATTGCAGCAAAGCTTACCTCTCCCGCTTTCCCTTCCCTTTCTCAAGACACAAGGTGCAAGTCATTGGAAACGCCTGGCAGATGTTCCACACATTTCTGCATGCGACTGATGTTTAGTTTCATATACTAACAAAAAATGTCAACACTTATCAAAAGATTGTTTATAGAAAACATGTTATTACTTTTCTTTTTAGCACTAGTGAATGAAAATGGCAACCCTGAGCTTCTATAATATTTGTATCCTGTAATATCTGCATGATGGGCAAGACAGCAAATCTGGCTTCACAGGGAAATACCAAGCGGGTGGCTCCATAAACTAGATGTTTCACGCAGAAGTGAGTGACTGCCCTTTAGACCTTTCTAACAGTATTTGTCCTAACTTTTTTGAAAACCTGAATGTCGATGAAGACCATTTGTTTTCTAGAGTGCAACTATAACTGCATGCTATTTATAATATTTACTCTTTATGAATTTGTCCCACAGATGAGCTGGTTTACGTTTTGATGTGGGAGGCAAGAGAGGGAACAATGTTGCAAAGTGATTCTCTAATAGTAAGATTACAGGTTCCAGGTGACCTTATATTCTGTAGATGAGGGAATGCAACCCCCCTAAGTAAGTGAGTAAGCTGCTTTCTTCTTCTTACCAGAATCCTACTAGAAAAACGCCGCTGCAGTGCTGTCACATAAACCTATATTGATGACGAGAATAGGCCATATGGCCCATCAATGCACGTTCCTTCTTCCTGTCCTTTATTGGCCCTGTCAAGAGTTGACATCTAAATTTGTGCGTAATATATTCAGTACCCAAAACCGGGATTCAAGAGAGGGAACTAGAAACAAGTGCAGACTTCTTACAAAGATCGTATTAGTTTGTGACAGACAGAACAGGCAGAAATAGAGAACAGAGAAATTGGATGAGAATATACATGATATATTCTTGAATGCTGTTGCTATATCTTTAACAAAGTAAGCACACATGCTTGAGAAAGCAGATGTACAATAAAATCTAAGAATAATCCACTCTACTATAATGATATCTATAACTGGATTTTAATGTAACCCCCAAAAGTACAAAACAAATATGCTCCTGTCGCCCATTATCCTTACAATAATGGATTCTCACAGGGTGTGTTCATAAATAAAACAACACGGCCATCATTGCTTGTGAAGTTAATTTTTAGCAGCAATTGAGCCTTTAGCACGGAAGTTTGGATTTAAATAACCTCCTGTGGTTTTTACAAGAATATTCCCTGTTTATATTTTCAAAGTATATTGGAACTCACTAGGAAGTTGCATCCCATGCTGTTTTCCTCCCTAGGGCCTATTGTTGCAGGAATGCTTGGAAAATACCATTGGGATGCAGTTAAGATTATGAAAGATTACCATAGGATTTGTTTGCATTGTAATTTTGCAGTGCTTTAACATGGCTTTGACAATACAGTAGTATTTTAATTTGTAAACTCCCACTGTTTGCTTGGCTGTGTATTTTTTAGATTAGTCATGAAAAGTGAGAACTATGCTATTTTTTTTCTTTTTTTATCCAGTAGCACTTTAGATTACTGGCCACAAATAACCATGTAATTGCATTGTAACAATTTGGTTATAACCAAATGAGTTCTGCTCTGACTGTACATGGTAACTAACGTCTAATTACAAGGAAATGGCCTTGTAAACAATCTGATGTAATCACATGGTAAATTGCCCATGTGATTGCACACTGTGATGATGCGGTTTAGCCCTGACCTCATCACGGACATTTTTTCTGTTAAAAAAATTTATATTGTTTGGGCAATTAAAATAACTATGAGGAAAAAAAAAGAAAATGTGTTTAAACTTACTTGTTTGGCCTTTTCGTTCCCACTGAGTTTCTTCTCTGCTGGGTTGTGATGAAAAGAAAAAAAAAAAGATGAGTGCACGTGTCT
This sequence comes from Polyodon spathula, assembly GCF_017654505.1. NCBI lineage: Eukaryota > Metazoa > Chordata > Actinopteri > Acipenseriformes > Polyodontidae > Polyodon > Polyodon spathula. The sequence continues at coordinate 8,764,746 of NC_054552.1, forward strand.
GTTTTCAAAGAGAGAGTTTCTTCAGCTACTTAAAAGTAACAGTGTTTTCTTTTTAGTTCTGTTCTCATTTAATCTATATTTAATACTTACCTGGGCAGAGCATGTGTTCATGCTGGTAGCCTGTTGCGCGGATGCGTTGATAGTAGGCACACACGCACCACACGCATTCAGCTTTCTGTACAGAATTGCGGCCAATGTTAGTCAATGGGGGAGTTTTTAACATTAGACAGATTTGTTCCTTAAAATGTTAATGAGGTATTACTACCCTGATGTACGTTATATTGCAATGTAAATGTATGATACTCTATGAGTTTTATGGCCATGTATTGGTGTTTTCTCCTGAAAGGTGGAGTGACGGCTTTAAAAGTCAATCCTGCGTTCAGTCAGGGGAGGGAATTTATGCCTTATGATTGCATATTGCTGATCTCTGTACCAAAGAGCTCTTATTAAGAATTTAACTCAGTTTAACTGAGCTGCTTATTTATTTATTTTTGCTGCTATGAGTATGTAACATGCTTCAGTTAAATATTGTGACAGTGGACTGAGCTTGGCATTGTTTTGTGAGTGCTGTTTTGCTCTACAACATGTTTTTTTTTTTTTGTGCGTTTTGGAAATTACTATTTTTGTCTTGGATTTTTGTGGCACACTGAAACTGCACTGAACACACTTATACAAAAAGTATCCATAGTGTAAGAACAGGAAATGTTGATAGTTAACTAGTTATTACCATGTTATGGCATGGTTATGTCTGCCTGTAATGTAAAGTGCTATCTTTTATTTTTAGTAGTTCAGTATGTTTAACTAAATGATGTTATCTTTACAACATATACCAGTGCATGTCTATAAAAGATACTAGTGCAACATTTTCTTCAAATAAATATTTTGATGGTAGATAAATGTAGATCAGTAAATTCAAACAGTGGCAGCTACATTCGCTGTAATTTACAATACTGTATAATGATGTCAGTTAAAAATGGCTATGTACTGACTGTACACTTTGATTTTATTTGGACAATATGTATTGTTGTTTAGTTTTTTTTTTATAATCAGTCTTAGTCACCCTTGTAACGTATACTGCAGATGTCTTCTGATGTTGTGAACCACTTGTTCCTGTGAAGATTTTAAACTGCAAAGCCCGAGGGGTGTGTTGGTGTACAGTGCTGTTCAATCAGTGATGGATCACAGACTGACCAGCCTCCCTTCCGTGGGGAGTTGTCTCATGTTACCGATTCCTCATTCAGGAGAGCAAAAGAAATGTACTTGAGGCTTTAGTCAAAGAGAAATTCTACGAAGTAGGAGCTAAATTCTTGACCTATGCTAGGTTCAAGCAGCTATACACATATGGCTTAGCAGCCTCTTGCCAATGCAAATCAAATGAGATGCCAAGATATTTTTAGACCTCCGTGCTCATCAAGGAAATTATGCATGTTAAAAATGTGCCCATCAACTTTAACAAATTATAAACTTGGTCCCACACGTCACAATGTGAGGGATAGGCAGTTGCCGCCTTTAAATCTGCAAATAAGTCTGTTCTCTATCACTTTAGATGGATACTATTTTGGCCAGTCTACTATGAGCCCTTTATCACATTCTGTCAGATATGCTGCCTTTGCCACTGTGACTGACTAGCAATAGAAGATGGCGTTTATATATTCCCATTGAAGGAGCAGTCCAGTTAAGATGTGTAACATATGCAAGGCTTCTCCATTTTTTGTCTCACCCTTGCATATTTGCACAGACTTAATCAAGTACCTACCTGGCTGTGTATAGCAGCTAACAGTATGGCTCCTGAGCTGCATATGTTCAAGACTGAAATGGAAGTGCAGTGCAGCTTTGTGGACGGGAGTATGTCATTCTCCACTGGGACTGAAGACCCTAGCACTCTGCCTGGGTGGAAATGGCTGTCTGGGGGCTGGTCCAGTAGCTCAGCCCCCTCTTTAATTCAGCTCGACTGGTGCCGCTGTAGTGATAGGTCTGTGTGCAATTCAAGCTGGCAGGATTGTGACTAAGCCTTTTTTGGTGTGCCTCTGCACTCATATTAATGCACGGCAACTTCCGATTCTGTAATACCTAATTAAAATGCCCTGAAGGTCTGCTTTTGCCTTCAGCAAGCTATTACAGACTTCCAGAGACTCTTAAGTGGATCTCTTCCAAAAGAGGGGTTTGGGAGGTTTCTCAACCCATGCATTGCACACAGACTTCCATTATATTATGATTCCTAACTCCTAGCCATAGTAACTGCTCAATTTTTTCCCCTTGTTTGTTTGAATTATAAGCAATTACTGTATTTTTGAAGGTAAAAAAATAAATAAATTCTGAGAAAGCTATACAGACATGCAAGTCTGTTTCCAAGATCTGAACACCTACTCGTTTTTTTTTTTTTTTTATGTGTTGTACAGTTTACTGTAGACTTGTATTTGCATGTTATTTAAAATGACCTGTAAAGCAATTGCAATCAAAAAACAGTGCAACATCAATGCAATTTCATTTTCCCTCGTGTGATGAAGATTTCCACAAAATCTACAGTACATCTGGGGTTAAAGAAGTTTTTGGAAATCTGAAGCATTTTTGAAAAACTGAAATTATATCTTCACCAGAGATTTGGTTTCAACCCCCCTGTTGGGGATGCATGTAACCGCTAACAGGGATATAGTGGAAGTGTTTTTCTGTCCAAACATGCAAGTATATTGCTTCAGTGTTGTACATATGTAGCTAGCCATCTGGAACAATCTTTATAATTATTGAGAGTTAATATCAGAGTATGGACTCAAAATTTGCACATGTGCATACAGTGAGCCATGAGCAATAATATACAGCCTGAGTCTGTAGCTTTGGCAGGGGGGTGTGCAGCATGGTACTAACAGTCTTCTCTCATGCTTCTTTTAAAGCAGCTATGAGGGTAGCGGTACCATAGTTTAAAATGTTATCCCATTCCCGGTCTTTCAAAGGTTTTTCAGCTACTGCTGGTTCCCCCTTGGGACTGCCAGGCTTCTCTTGCTACAAACAGCTTTCTTTCACTAGCTGTCAATTAGGACTAAACGGAATGTTCTGTCCAGACGCTGTTCCCATGCCACAAAAAAGGCATGCCAAACGTAACAATGATTTACTGAAGTTTTTCAACTGCAGTGCATGGTTTGAAAAGCAACGTTGTGAATATAAGAAACCAAAACACAGTCAGAATGCTGTGGTGTTTACTGTCTCGCCGCTTTGACATTGAACACGTAACTATAAAAGATTGACTTGTCCTTGATAAATAATTCTCAGATAATTATAAAATAATGAAAAAATGAGTCACCCATATTGTGGTTATAGATACTGAATGCGGGATACTAATTTCACCGGAATGAACGGCATTATTATCTAAATACAGCATATTGTCATATTAGGCTGAGAGAACTGTGGAGATTTTTTTGGGAAAGAGATACCTACAGGTATGTAACTAATCCTCTCCATAGTCAAGACCAAGGTTCAGGTGTATTAGGCTTCATAGTCTGAAATATTATATTATAATACCAGTGTAAGTGATATTTAAACCCTATTCTTAATTCTATGATTACAGTCTACTGCTAACGACAGTAATATACTTTAATCCCTATTGTGACGACAGTACTATCCTGTAATCCCTATTATGATGACAGATTGCGCTGATATTTATGATTACAGGCGCAATCTGAAGTAAATGGAATTAACATTTTTTAAAAACTTTTAAAAATTATCTGACAGTTTTCGAAGTGCTTTGAAAGTTCAAGTAGACAATTTTCTTCAACAGAAAGCTTATTTGTTTAAAAAAAAAAAAAAGTCCTCTCGATTTACCATGTCAGAGGCTGAAAGGCAGAACTTTGTAGCACAGCAGCAAAATCCCAACACTATAAGGAAAACCATCTCTGATCTCGCCATCCTCAGATCATACTTGGCAGAGATCAGTGAACTGTGACCGGTAGAAACGATTCCTCACAAAACAATGAAGATAGTGAGAAAGAAAATAACGATAGTGACACAGTCTCTGTTGCAGCACCACCCAAAGGCCATTCACACGAAACTCTAAGTTGCAGCCTCCAGAGCATTTTTGGGCAGAACTGCATTTTTAACAACTCAAAAGTCAGCATGAAATTTGATAAATCTGATGTTAGCCAAAAGAAAAAGTCAAGATGCTAACCAACAGCGTCTGATTATTAAAATAAATAAATAAATAAATAGTTTGTGATTTTTAGTAAAGAAAAGATTTGTTTAATTTTATCTGTGTGTGTTTATTTTTTTGCTGGTATTATACAAAATAAAATACAAGCTACTGTACAGACATAGTCAGATAGTAAAAAGCCACCTCCGTGACATCAAGAGGATTCAGATTGTGATGTGACGGAACTCCTTGGTGGCTTTTTACTATCTGATTCTATAAAGTAGCTTGTACTTTATTCTTTATATATTCCATTTATAATTTAAGGTGTTTTGTTTGTTGATATTTTTGTTTCTAAAAATCCAATTTGACACATTCAACAAGTTTTTCTGTCCCTGTTCAGATCATTATAATAGTCCCCACTGATTTACTTTGCACTGTAGCAAAATGTTTGTAAATGCAGACACTTTAGAATAGAGTACTGATTGTAATCTCTACATAGCTAAAAATGCCTTGCATAGTCTTTGTCTTACGATTCTGAACCTTAAATGGGATCAGAAATCAGTACATGAAACAGAAAGATCAGCTCTACAGCACAGCCCCGATTTCCAAACTCCCGGCAGGACCAAACAAAGTGGAGCTGAGCTTGATTGAGATGGTTGTTGCTGGTGCTGCAGTACATTGAGTTTCAGTCTCACTCTGCCACCTTCAGCTTTGATTGCCACTGTGTTTGATAGGCAGCTGCTGTACTGGCGAGTGTCCTTATTCTGTCAGATTCAGGTGACTCATTCTGTGCTTCAGCGAATCCCCTGCCTCTTCCACAGCTCCATTCTGTAGCCCGCCTCCACACTGCACTTCACTGAAGAATACTTCAATTTAGCTCACAGATGACTCCACTCCCCTCAATAGACCATACCATCACTTAACCCTTTGTTTTTGTGTATAGTCAAACCCATGCTCAATCTTACATCTAAGAAAGGTGCTATTACAGTACACAGGTGCTTTCATGCAAGAAAGAAGTCAGTACTGGGAAATACCTGAAATGGTTATAAATGAAGAAGTAAGTCATTGTGTTGGATTCTAGTGTTGCTTTTGTTTTCCACTTTATTGTGAAGGTCATATTGACAAAAGTTTGGAATTGATTGTTGCATTCAGTCTAAAAAAAAGTAATTTTATTATACATGCTGTTTTTTGTTATAAAATTAGATTCTAGTGCCAGGGTACCTTATGTAGCTACAGCAACATTACATTCTGGCACCATTTAAAACATAAATTAAAAAAAAAAAAATATATATATATATATATATATATATATATATATATATATATATATATATATATATATATATATATATATATATATGCTTATTGCTTATCAAACATAGATGATGACAGTTTCTCATTAGTTTAGCACCAATTTTCAAAATGGTTTGCACCCCTGAGTTACATGCACTCACTGGGGGCTCTCTGCACCCATTTATTATAATCTTGGGGTGCTTGACGTCTGTGCATCTGATCTTAGAGTTCTTAAAGTTTCCTCCCCCAATAGTATTACTCTTAGGAGAGTCAGAGAACCACCCTAATGCCAGTGGAGGTTTTGTCTAATGGACTTCCAACTGAAGCCTAAACCTGATTTGATAGCAGGCTTATAGTGGTGAGAGACTAGTATATTTCCTCTACTACAGTTCTCCAAGACTATTGGAGTGGCTTGATTTTTCACTTCACAGAAATCAGTGTTACATTTAGCCCTCATTCTCATGTTTGGAGTTCTCCCTTTGTCTTATTTAAATGAATACTTTCCGTCAGGAAGTGTTTAAGAACGAGCAGGCAGATTGATTGGGTTTCTACTAGGTAAACGTTCGTACAACTCATTTACCTCTTGCAGGTCCTCATTATAATCCGGCACCTGTATTAAAATGCACTGGCATTTCCCCATGTTCACACAGGCGTGACATTCAGTTTCACCAGATGCCCTTGCCTCAGTTGTAAGGTTATGCCCTGCTTACTGTGGCAGAAGAAACAGTTAATCTAATGAATCATTTGAATATAAAATACTTTTGTAAACATGGAGGGATAAATTAGGGTTATTTCTTTTCCTGTTTATTTCCGCCTGTTCCTGAACAGCTTGTTACAAATTAATTAAGTTATTTTTTTCTTATTTAGTGCCTTCTATTCAAAGCTGTCTGAGTGCATTTCTGTCCTGATCTGTAGTCTCCATTGCAGGCAAGGTCCCCAGTTTATGCACAACAAACCCGTAGTAAATCATACGTTTTAGAGTAATTGAATCTGCATGAAACATGTTACATGTACAACAGGTTTTGTCACTTAAAGCGATAACTTTCAACAGTATGAGCACTGCAGTGATCGAATGAGGAGGAGATATCCAAAATTAGCAAAGGCGGCTGTAGTAAACAGTAAACAGCTTTTGGCTGTTGTTGCTTGACCAGTAGGGGTCGTGGAATGAAGATTATATAAAAGATTTTCCTCTCCAACCCTTGGAAGTCCAAAAAATTGACCAGCAATTACTACCCCACCACCTGTTTCAGACTAGAGTAGGGTTATCAGAGCTCAACCGGCGACTCCATCTGAAAATAAAAGTGTAACGTGGGTTAGAAAGGAATGATGCTGTGAGCAGAAATGGAGATCGCAAAAAATAACAGAGTGTAATGACCCAATTGGGAATCAAACTAAATTGTAGCTTATATTAAAAGGGATGACATGATTAAAATACCAATGTTTGTAAAAGCTAGCAGAGTTGATCCATTAATTGCATCTCTTGGCATCACACACGCATTGGAAAACACTAATTGTTTTTATATGACACTCCAAGTCATGGTCCCCTTTGACCTCATTATCCCTAATTACAGACATTGCTTCCATTCCAGCAGTGCAGTTGTAATCAGGAGTGTGCCATTTTGAATTGCTGGTTCGTTCTCCCTTGGCTGCTTCTGACAGGCTAAATGAAATGCTAAATCATGTGAGTGAATGGCTTGTGTTGGGCCAGTGCTTGATTGACGTGTCAAATGCAAAGCAACAACTGAGTATGTATGGCGCGCAGTGAAGGTTAATATACATTATCATTTGAGGGCAGAAGAGCCCAGCCAGCTTCCAGCCTCTTTAGCATCACATTTTCAGCACTTAATTTACAAGAACCAGCTTCCTTTAAAAAAAAAATAAAAAAAAATAATTGGTGTTCATAGAAAAGTTTTAATGATGAGATATAATTAATGCCTCCCTTAATTTGATTTGATTATATTGTAACACACTGTAGAATAGAGCATATGTGCAGATCCAATTACAAAATGCCACAAGATACTAGCCCCTTTCACACTGGCATGCTCTACCATGCGGGTTGACTAAGCGTTTTCACACTGCTTTTTGAAGAAGCAGGGTCGACCAAGGGTGACAGAAGCAAGTACACAATATACACTTAAGTGGGGTGCTGTGTTAATGTACAAGCTCGGATATTGTCAGTTAATGTTGATCATAATTCTGTCAGAAACAAAAAGAGGAAACAAAACACATTGTTTTATTTATGCTGCCTTGTGGGAGCTTATGTCACACTCACTATACACTAAAATGTATCTAAAGAGCTGCTCATCCAGTGTGCATTCTTGAGCACATGTTCTTGAGGGCATCTGTGTCTAACTTACTTGTTCATGGCCCTGACTCCTGCAGTGTGTTTTTCATATCCTTAGTGTGAGGATTTTGGTCAAATAGAGCAGGGTTCGACATTAACCATGGCCCGGCGGCCCGGGGCCGGTAATGATCGCAAGTTTGGCCGGTAGTTATGACGCACCACAGGTCTGCCTGGGCCGGTCACATTTAACTAGTATAATATATATAGTGCACATGGCTTCCAGTGTGTCAAAAAGCTGAAAACGAATTACAAACCATTTTTTAAAAAACATAACTACGAACCAATCCTAACTTTCCCGCCGCGCGTCATATTTGTTGTACAGTCAGAATCTGAGACTGTACAGAAGTGCTGTGTTGGTGGTACGTGTTCTCCTGACATAGCAAATCCTTTACAAATCAGGTTTTCTACAACTAAGCAACCAATAAGTCAAAAGGAAAGCGTGGTAATCAATAAATCATAAAAAAAGTAATTATGGGGAAAGAAATGAAAAGGAACATTGGAGTGGAGGCTTCATCTGGCTGCATTATAACAGTGAAAAAAAAGTAACGTTCTGCCTTGTTTGGTGCCAGTTTCCCAGACTTGCAGATAAAACAGCAGCTTTATTTGTTGTGAATTCAACATTTAGTTTACATCATACCCAGTGTCACAGTAAGATGTCCCGATGGATACCCAGATACGCAATCAAATTGTCTAACTTTTTGATTTGGGATCCGATGTCAAAAATGTCATTCACAATCTTTCTAGGACTCGATGGTGTCACTCAGCAAGACTGGCACTGACTTGGGAGAGGCTACATGAGTGACAATGCTCTGAGAAGGATTGTTATTATTTTTTAATATGAATGTTGTTTTAACAGTTTTTATTATTTGGATTAGGGATGGGAAATTCGAATAGTTTCCTATGTTTACATGATGAAAGATAGAAAATCTAATTAGAATTCAATTTTTCGGAAAATGCAGGATATTTTTGCATGCAAAATATTGTAGTAGCCTAAGTACGATTTGAAGACCGGACATTTCTGCGATAGAACGGAGACCAATCCAATAACTCAAGTGTTCTGTCGAAGTGTCAGGTCTTAAATTAAAAGATTACTATCCTATACCTCTATTCATATTCCCCACAATGTGCATTCAGCCTTTCCAGCAGCTCATCCTGTTCTACGTTACCAGTTTCTTTTGCAGACATTATTTTAAATTCTCACGTCATTTTAAAGCTGGAAAACATTTGCTGCTTCACTATGGGCTATTAACAAATACATACAGACTTTAACAAATGTATTACTTTATCCCTAACTAGACAAATGGATGCATGCGGACTGACTACAGATTATTATTATTTTGTTTTCTAAAACCACGGGCAGGAGAAAAGGGTCAGAGTGTGCACATGTGTGGTATGCTATTTCAATAAGTTTCCCGAAAAGTATGTTTACATAATATACATTTTGTTAGTTCTCGAAATTTATTCGGAAATTTCTAGGTGCTGTTTTCCGAAAACTGACTTTCGGAATATTACCGATACATTTTCTGAAAACTGTGTTTACATGACTTTTGATATTGTAATTCTTATGCTTATGTAAACGCACTGAATGTCCAAGATGAGATTTCTTCGTTCAATACCCTATTTTCTTAGGCACAAGTTTTTCCGTTTGTTTACTGATTAAAATACAGAACTCAATGAGCAGCAACGTCACAGCACGTATCTCTTCCAATTAAAACAACAGTAGCGTAATATTGCGCAAACCACCAAATCATTTTTGCTGTAATGTTTTCAGAATAAAATAACACCAATAATTTAGCAACCAAAATATTCTACATCTGTTTAATTCTAAAAAAAGAATATTTATAAAGTAATCTTAATAGTGTAAATATTGTAACCTGGCCAAAACAATAGAAAATATTTGGTTGTACTTTTAATGATCAGTGCAAATGTTGAAAGTCAACAGTAGATGTTTTGCATTGAACTGCCATCCAGAGTTAAAAAAATAACTCCTTTCCAACTCCCAAGTATCTCGCCTTTTCTTATTAGTCACTACATTGTTCTGCTAAACATTTAGTATGTCTTTATATTCATCATAACATTAAATTACCTTTCTAATTTCAATGTAACCCAAGTTTGGATTACTTCTTTTAGCACTTGCTATATACATTATTTTATTTCAGTTCACACATTCAAAGTTTGATAGTGCTATGCTCCCGGAAGCTGTTTCACGACTGGCTAGCAACAGCTGCAGAAGCTGCTGTATATAGTCATTACAGCGGAAATCATGCAGGGATCTGTTAACATTAGCTGAAAACAAGGCAGTAAAATTGGCAACATTTTCAAACAGAATATGATTACTGTAGAATGTTGCTATTACAAGCATTGCATAATTAATTAGTGTCCTTACATTTAATATGCAAATAACAACAGGTTTAAGACTGACATAACAAGTGTTAAGAGTCAGCATTAAAAAAATTAAAGAAAGGCGTGTTTGCTTCTACTAGTAGCTAAAGTATAAGGCTTTTTTTGTGTACTCGAATATGTAATATGTTATTCTTACAGTTTATTTTTTATTTTTGTGTAATCATGTATTTGACTACACTGACCCATCCCTAATTAGGATTATTGTAATTCAGTTTTAGCATTGCTGTGACCATATGGTAATAGCTTGGTTGTGGGTTTTCTTGTGAAAAAATGAGTATCGTATATTTTGAAATCTTGAATAAAGTATTTTCATTTTCTCACAAGCACACAAATGTATGCAAGTTAAATGGCTGAAGTAACATGTATTGAAAGGCTTCGTTTAGCCACTTTCTTTTAAGAAACGCACTCTCTCTGGTTACCATATACAGTTAGAAACATACTGAAAGTAAAAACCATTATGAAAAAATATATAAATGTATTGGGCCAGATAAAATTGCATCCGGGCCAGTAAAAACACTACCTCAGTGGCCCAGGGGGTCAATAGTTAAAAATCTAAAACGTAGAGCCCTATAGGGGAGAATGAGTTTCCTCACCTTGTCTTAAAATTGTTTGAATTAAAGTCAAAAGAAAACCCAAAATGCAAGTCAAATTAAGACTAAATTACAACAAATCCTATAATGTCACTATCTTTTCCTTGGCTTTAGATATGTAGAAACGAGCGGCGATGTACTGGCATTTAGCCCATAAGCAACTCAGTCCCCATTAGGTCTAATAACGAGACCTGTCCAAAACAGTCCTTTAACAAATCTTTCTACATAAAAAGGTATTGATCATTTCAACTCAACATACCTTCCCTCCTGAACAAGTATTATAAAGTGTAATACTTACTCTTTAAAGATGTGAGTCCATTAAAGCTGAGGAATAAATAATTTGATTTATACCACATTCAATCATACTGTCAAATCATGACATACTGTAGCAAGCTTTAATAAAGTCTGTCAAAATAAGCTACCTAATTTTAACAGTGCTAAGGAAATCCCTGCAGTTCAAATGATCAGCAGGCCGGTTTACTGTGATTACAAAGAGGAAAACATTTACACTTTTACGTGGTCTTGTTTTGTTTTTTTTTCTAGTTTCCTATAGCAGAGAATGCTGCTGTGGATAGATAAGTATAAAGACTTAGACATGACTTGAATAATTCTAAATGTTAACCAGATTTTTAGGCCAGTTATCCCTGGTCTCTCTTTTTATTGTTCTGGGAATTTTTTGTTCCTTTTTTGTAATGTTAATCGCAATATGCAAATATTTTAGGGGTTAAACACTGTAGACACAGTTCTGCATTCGTATACCTTTAGTACAGCAGGTCGTATGGCTTGGGTGTAGCTAGACCATTGGAGTTTGAACCTCAACACAGGAAGTGATTTAGAAACAGGAAGCAGAAGCAACTTTTTTTTTTACTTTGTTTCTAATATCTTCACGTTCCAAATTAAAGTATAAAAAAGGCAAAAGACTGAATAAAACTACTAGCACACCAGTAGTCCCAGAAGTGCAGTACAGCACAGTAAATAGCTGTTTGACTATCAACAATTGCATGGCAGCATGTTCATTGTAAAGCATGGTTAAGTGCACCGACAACAGACAAAGAAACCTACTGGAAGCTAAATAACCCTGTTCAGTTTCTTCCCTATTGATGGCTCTAATGCCTCTTTTCCTTGTGTGCACTGTTATTAGCAATTCAATTTGATAGAATGATACATTGTGCCCGGGGATCATCCTTTATAAAAGGAGCAGGAGACATCAATTTACTCTCTGCAGCAAAAGGAAGGTCGATCGATGGGAGTGGAAAACTGGTGAAATTGGGGGGAAGTTTTATAAAGTGAAGCCGCAGTGGTTAAGTGGTCCCGTGATGTCTGCTTGTGACTAGAAAAGTCATCACTGATGCAGGCAATCAGTATTCAGAACAGAATGGTGCTGCTACTGATGCCTGAAACCCAAACAGATGAGTTACTTTAACAGGCTTGTTTAAACAGGGAGAGTCTTATTGACATGAAGGTGCACCCTTTCTGTTAATAGTTGCTTAGCTAATGGTTATTGGTTTAGAATCCTAGCAGGGGGCTAATTTGATCATTATATTTGTCATATCTGAAAATCTGCACGATATTTAGGAAACATGCAATTATCAGGTAAATACTGTCCTGTATTTAGCTACCATGCAGTAAGAAATGCATTAATACCTTAGGGGCTTCTTAAGGTTATTTTTATTGTTATCATTTTCCGTTAGTGCTTTGTTGCTATGGGGACCAAATTCAAATAATCCTTTCCTTTACCTCTTGCGCATGAAGTTGTCATGGTGGGGAGCCAATCTGATATAAAAATAGTGTGTAAAAGTCTCTCTGTTGCAAGTCAGTTTCAGTCCCAATGGTCAAGAAAGACAGCATCTGATCTGACAGACTTATTTTCACACTTGGCTTCCAATATGTTACTGAGAGCGGCCTCAGGCTAGACTTGCTACTGTTCGTCTTTCAACCAGAAGGGAAATAACGGAGCAAGTTCACCTGATTCCGAGATTAACTAATCCTTCCCCAGAGGGACATTAGCTACTCAATTGATTACTAATGACTGGTAAGTATGGTGTGTGAATGCATGTAGTCAAAGCACTGGAGTGCAGTATCTGCAGTTTTCCATGCATGTTCCTTACTTAACCAACACACAAAACCATCTGCTCCTTGTGCTGCTGGTCATGGTTGCTTTCTCAGTGTATATTGAAGTAGGGTGAATTTAACAAGGTGAGGGTTTTAATGTACTGATAAGTAATGCCAAATAAAGATTACCCTTAGTGGCCCATTTATTCAGCGCTTTTCAGGTGTGTCAGGTTCAATTTATTTTCAAACGCGCTGTTTATTTTACACGCATTGTTTGAAATATATATTTTTTTCAGAGTAAAACAGGTTTAAAAGGCAGTGCACAACAAAAGGACATCGCTACTGCATCTCTATCCAAGCCCCACCCCTTGTTTGCTGTATTTTTCACATACCTCTTTATAGATGTGCATACTGATAAATCTCCTGACCTACAGGGAACCAGCGAACTTCAGCATTAACTAACAACTTACAATTATCCCTACTGCACTACCTACCTTGGTTTCTGGTATTGATACTGTGGTGGAAATTTGAAAATCAATGAACTACTACCCGAAGTGTCTTTTAAAAGTTTTATTCACCCAAAGCACTTTCTTGAGAAAGGATCAGACACAGAATGCAAAGCTGTCTGTATAGAATCTGATGCCGAGTCTTTATCAGTACACAATTTTTGTAAGCCTGAATAGCGGAACTCGGTCTCAGCTGCCTGGGTTTTTTGGTTGCGGTCAGACTGAGTCATTCCTGCCCTAGCATACTGAGTCAAATAAGTTTCATAGCTGCTAAGTTCCTCTTTACTAAGCATCAAAGGTTACAAAAACATGCTCAGTATTGTTCCATTTAAACATTTCTAGCACGTTCTAGCATATTCTAGCACAATACTCGTGCAGATCATATGTAGTTTTAATGCACTGTCTAATACAGTAATCTGTTTGTAAGCAAATCGCTTTTTACTGATCTGAGAGTTCTGGACTAGCTTCCTATTGTGAAGGTAGTGAGTACAGACTGTGTACTGATTAGCTGATGCAGTAAGTGAACTTCATGAATAAAATGGTACTGTACGTGAAAATGATAGAATAGTGGGTGCTCGGTTAAAGGTTGCTTCTGTATCCAAAACCCTAATCTCTGATGTTTTTGGAGCAGTCCCAAGTGATGGCTCATTTTATTCTGGAGAACAGACAAGGTCCCTGAAGGATTGTGAGCAGGTACTGCAATCACTGCAGAACCATTTAAACACCTTGCAGAATGGCCACTTCAAACTAGTGCCGTCCTTTCTTCCCACAATGGCCCAACACACCTGAAAATGCAGGTTTTTAATAAATTAACTCTTGTAAAAGTTGACCATAGTAAAAGTACAGCAACATGTAATAATGCACAGTGAAAGCATGGTAAGACTAGGCAAGCATTGTAAAGAATAGCAAGGTATGATAAAGCATATTAACAAACATGACCAACCAGGATAAACTGTGATAAATGCAGAACATAACCATGGGGAAAGCATGGTAAAACTGCAAAAATACAGTGCTAAAAATACTTTTATAAGGGAATACTTTATATTTGTTGAAACTTAAATTTTCTTCCAGTATTTTTTACATCTTGGTTATGCTTCATTTTGTATCCTGTCGTGAGTGCCTGTGTGCACATGTGTGTGTGTGTGTGCGCGTGTGTTCTGAACAGGACGTTCATTTTTCTTTGTAACTGGATGGTTACAGCCTGATGCTTTTTTTATAGCTATCATTAAACGGTGTGAAAACTACCCTGATAATTTTCGCTGGCGCTATTTACAGCCCTGTTCATTTTGGGAATCAATCAGGCCATACTTTTATATACTGAAAGGGTTTGGTTTCACAGAGAACTTCTCCAACCTACCAGGGCTACCAGCTATATGATTAAAAGGTTTTTATTTTTACATTTTCTTCTATAGAAATAGACTGTATTTAACAGACTGCTAAGAGCTTTGTAAAAGTAGGAAACTGCACATCTGCCTGTAGTCATTTTCTTGACCTTTGCCCAGCTTGCAAAACAAGCTTGTGATAAAGAACTGCTCTTTATTATTATGCATGCTGTGTGCGCAGTGACCCATGCTTTTATTACACTTCTTGAGTTTCCTAATGTATTTAACTTAGCCAGTCATTTATCATGTGTTACAGTGCTTTCTTATACTAGCTTTACAATGCATGGAATTGGCTATATCTCACATTCACATTTTCCCCTACTCCCCAATGTCACAATAATATTTTTACCTGTATCTTGAGAACAGCTTATTTAATTGTGATGAAATTTGGTATGGACATTCCTTAGCACAAGGTATTAAAGGGTTAATGGGTGACATCCTTTTTTTGCACTTACTGATAACCCTTATAACTTATACTAAGTTTACCATAGTAAAAGTATAGCAAGGCATAGTGAAACCACTGGTAAGCATTGCAAAGTCCAGCAAGGTACAGTAAAGCTTAAACATGGCAAACCTTGGAACACTGTGGTAAATGCATAGTATAACCATAGTAAAAGCATGCAAAAATACTGGGGTAAACATTTATAAGGGAACTAATATCATATTCAGATACATAAAACATCTGTTAAAAACCAACATCTATTTTCAAATCATATTTTCAATTACTGGTGCTTTTGTAATTACATTTGTAAAATGTCAGTTTGTCTCTAACTTTACACTGTACTCTATATTTAAATGTGTATGCACTATACAAATGTAAAAACTATAGAATAGCTAGATCAATATAAAAAGCAGCAATATTTAGACAAAAAAAATGGTATTTTGAATGCAGAGCGCATTTCAATACTAACTATTTTATTAAAGCAAGACAGATCGTGCTGAGAGACACAACATGACAGTGGACACAGTCAGAAGGAGATGTAAAGTAAAAACATGAATAAAAGCAGCCTTAGAATTGATTGCAGACGTCAGCGGCTAATAAGTAAATTCAGCAGAGTCTATTAGATCAGGTTTGTCCCGAGCCTGTAAGCCTGTTTTCTCCAGCTGTGACCAGACTTTTCAATTCAAATGAAATGCATTGCATGTCTTATAAGATAAGGTTATCATTCTGTTTTTTATTTTTAATTTTTTTTTAAGATGAAACATTATTCTCGCCCACCACCGTCTGCATTTAGTATTAGTTCCTTAAATAACACAGAGGTAATGCCAATGGTAACAATGGAAGAGGACATTGATAGGATAGTACCATAGTGGTACTGTGACGGGGGTGGCAGAGTGGTGACGTCAGGCCAGCAGGAGGGAAAACCAACGCAGTACTGCAGGGCAAAAGATGCTGTGGCACCGTTTATTTTTAACAGAAAAAAGAAAAGAAAATATTTTAACAAAAAAACACTGCTCACAAAGCCAAATAAAAGGTTTGAACAAAACAAATCACGAAAACAAAATAATCCCACTCAAACAAATATCGTGCTGGAGCTTCCAACACTTGTAGCAGTTGTTAATTGAGTTTTTTCTCGCTATCGCTCTTGCTCCTCCAAACACCCCACAGAGCAGGGAGAACTGCAGGCTTTTATATTAGTGACTGAGGGATTAACTAGCTATCAATTATCTGATAATCCCTCTGCGACATTCTGCACAGGTTTTGCCAATTCCTACTGGCAGAGGACGGGCTGCCGACCTCGCCTCTGCCAGAACACACTTAACAATAATAAACAAAAACACACGGCTCCACCGTCATATATAAAAATACATATAATTAATCATAGCAATAATAATAGACAAATACAAAATAATAAATTACACAGGTGCGGAGGGGTACCCCATTCTAAATTTAAACAAATACTTTTATGGCAGGGCTTTGCCCTGCCATATTTTCATGTGCAGGGCTTCTCACCCTGTCACAGATGAAATGGCCTAGGAAGTTTACCACTACCTGTAAACATGGCTTGCAAACATAGATTTATTTATGTAGAACCAGATATCGTGTTTTACAACACAACTACATGTTGACTGTAACATGTGTTTCTATCAAAACTGCACAATGGTAGTGCACAACAGGAAATACATTATTTTGTTAGCTACACCCTCTTTAATGGGTCTGCAATGGGCTTCTTCAGTGCAATATACCAGGGTTTTCATTGTTGGGTGTTCTGCAGATTTATAAAATGTGTTTATACAGGCTCCTTCAGGCACTATTCTACGTTAACTACTGCGCTAGCTTTCTCCTCAGACCAGACATTTTCTTATAGCTCACCAAGCCTACAACTCTTCATAGGGCGAGACAATTTCTATTGCTGAAAAAAAGTAATATTGTGCTGTCTGTCATCATAACAGCAGAAAGCAATATCACCCTCCCCACTGAGACTGTTTCAAAACTATCCAAGTTTATAACATTCATAAACATAACATTTTATTTTTTATTGTTTTTCAGACATGGAAACAAATCTTCTCATGTAATTTGTTTTGTCGTCCTATGATGAGGACACTCACTGTTGAATGATTTAGCATGAAAAAAATACAAAGACTATAAATTGATAACACTTTTTTTCAGGTTAAGGAGTTTAAACAGTTTGAATTAATTCCTGCACATGCTCACAGAATAGGAAGGCTTTGGGTTATATTATCCATCATGCTCTTACCAAATAAACCATCCAAATCAATTTTACACACTTATTCAAAGAAGAAATATTTTTCTTTTCACCCTTGGTTAGGTACGTACATGATCTATAAGAGCAACAATAATAAATGGATCTGTCAACATTTGTTGAAGTTGAATAGGATTCATGGCTAACAGATTTGCATTTCAACTCAGAGGAAGCTTGTTTTGGTCTTTTTTCTGATGGAGAGGAGAAACAGAGGCATCTTTGTTTGCGTGTCAGCCCCTCCTTTTCCACAGATCTGGTGATTGTAAGCAGCAGAAACCTGAGTTCTGAGTTCTCTTTCTTCTGATGGTCAGGAGAGGAGGCTTGAAACATGATCTGTGGGAAAGTGGCAGGAGAGAAGAGATCACCTCTACACCATAGTGACCTGCCAGCGTCAGACATTCTGGCAGAAACTCTTATGGGGTAACAGTTTGTGAAAGAGTTTGACAAGCTATAGTATCATTAAACATTAATTCTGTTTTAATTAGGTTTTATTAAAAAAGGGTGCAGTAAAACGATGTGGCTGATGTCCAATGATCTAAACACTAACATACCTAAATACCGCTGCTCAATAATTCTATATTAATCCAGCAGAGGTTCTCCCTTAGCGGTGATTTATTATTAACTATATATGTACATTAAAAAAATAAAGTTAGTTAAGTGAACCCAAATTGTAGCTCAACCACACACAGCTGTTTTGCCAACAGAACTTATATAGGCTGATGGCAAATCCTGCCCATATCCGTCTCGCTACACCATGTAATCCAAATAATTTAAGAACTGTAGTATTTAAATAGGAAACATCCTGAAAATACTAGTGTGTACTATTGAATGCACTGTTTAACTAGTATTAATGTACTGCAGCGTGGCAGTTTTACTTAGTCCTGTAACTATAAGCAGTAATAGCAGTCTGGTACTATTTGGTCAGGGTGATACCTCAGCGACAGGCTAAGCTGAAAGTCAGCCCAGCACGTAGAAAAACATTTTCTTAGCTTTCAAGTTTCTTGGCCTACCCAGCTGAGACCAGCCACAGGGGTGAGACCCCACCACGTATGGTATTTGTGACTCTTGAAGGCAGTCGGATTAATCTGAGGTCAGCCACTGCTTCTAAAAACAGGCTAATTAAAGATGGATCCATGAGCAGTTTAAAGACAAACTCCCTAATGCCAAAGAACACATTTTGAAGGTTGAATTGTTGTTGGTTTTCTTATCGTATTAGTCAAAGCTGCCTTACCATTGCAATACAGTAACTGTAGGTCCAGCATTAAAATCATCCATCAGAACTGGAGATGCCAAACTAAGTCTTATTGTTTTTTGTTGATTATTTCTGTTTTTAGAGGCTTGGCTATAGAATTGGTAATCAATGTGTTGAACAGGGGTCCTTTTCTTAAATCCTAACACATGTGCTCTTCTGTTCACTATAGGTCTCATTTGGCAGTTTTGAAGGAAACACATATTTAGTGTTTTTATTTTAAAATGTGATATTTAGTACAAAAATAAAGTTCTCAGTTTGCTTACCTTACTTTCATGAAGACTGTTACTGTTCCACTTCCTTGGTCGTTTCCCCTCCTTCAAGGTAAAAATATGTTGACGCCACAAAGCATGTCAGTAAGAAGGGCAAGAAGCTAGTTTTTTTAATGACAGGAAGGAAGGTAGCGAAGAGAGTTGAGGACAATTTCAGTCTCCCCGTGAAATGATCAAGCAAGGCTAAAGACTGTAACAACCCTATTTCATGCTGTAAGAAGGTTTAAAAGGAGCAATTTCCATGGCAGCCATTTGTCCCAACCGATCAAATGCTGGATTACTTGTAGATTGCACAATCAATAAATAATATGTTTTGGAATAACGTTTGTGTTCTGTGCAATATGTTGCAGGAGGAAAGGTTAATGGCTGTTTGTGACCGGACAGCGTCGGGAATGAGATTCGGAGTCAGGAAAGCTGCAGTAAAAGCTCCAGTTTCACACGATTATTAACAAAAGAACAATAAATAAACAAACAGGGCGCAAGGGCAAAAATAAAAGGTTCAAACAAAACACAGCAATCACCTTTGTTCAGAATCAATACTTCAGCTTGTTCAGGCTGACAATTCCCACTTCTCATCCAACTCCTTACAAACACCTCCAACAAACACAGAATATTCTTCCATTTATATTGCACGTGGCTGGAGCCTAATTAACCATTAATCATCCAATTAAGGCTCCAGCCACATTCTCACATGTATTCTGGCAGGGGGGAGTTTAACCCCCTCCCTGTCAACCCTATATCCCCCCCCACACACACACACACTATTTACAGAAGGTGGGAGTGCACATATTATAATAATTACAACACAAAATCAGTAGACAAAGACACCATTTTTTTTTCTTTTACTTACACCAGGGGTACAATCGTTTTGAAAATTGGTGCTAAACTGTTTTGAAAGTTTAGCACCTCCAATTTTTACTACTCGCTTCCTACTCGGACCCGTTACTGCAGGACCCGACCAGAATCTGTAACCCACTGCAACACTGTCTTCTTACCCGCGACCCGACACGACCTGCTTTAATAAGACCTGCAACCTGACCTGAACCCGCAAGTGTTTGTCCTTTACCTACTGTCTACTGCCTATATATATATATATATATATATATATATATATATATATATATATATATATATATATATATACATATCATATACAGTGGCTCTCAAAAGTATTTGACCCCCCTTGGACTTTTCCACATTTTATTGTCAAAAGTCATGGAATCAAAATGGAGTTTTTCCCACTGATCAACACAAAAAAAGTCCATAATGTCAAAGTGAAAAATAAAATCTACAGATTGTTCTAAATTAATTACAAATACAAAACAGAAAATAATTGATTGCATAAGTATTCACCCCTTGAGTCAATATTTGGTAGAGGTACCTTTGGCAGCAATTACAGCCATAAGTCTATTTAGATAAGTCTCTACCAGCTTTGCACATCTGGACACTGCAATTTTTGCCCTTTCTTTGCAAAATTGCTCAAGCTCCATCAAGTTGGACGGGGACCTTTGGTGAACATCAATTTTCAGCTTTTTCCACATATTCTCAATTGGAATGAGGTCCGGGCTTTGACTGGGCCACTCCAGGACATTGACCTTTTTGTTTTTAAGCCACTCCAGTGTGGCTTTGGCTGTATGTTTGGGGTCATTGTCCTGCTAGAAGATGAATCTTCTCCCAAGTCCCAGGTCTCTTGCAGACTTCAGCAGGTTTTCCTCCAGGATTTCTCTGTACTTTGCTGCATCCATTTTGCCCTCTATCTTCACAAGCTTTCCAGGCCCTGACGCAGCATGATGCTGCCACCACCACACTTCACAGTAGGGATGGCGTTCTCAGGTTGATGTGCGGTGTTAGGCTTGCGCAAAACATAGCGCTTAGTGTTGAGGCCAAAAAGCTCTATTTTGGTCTCATCAGACCATACAATCTTCTTCCACTTGGTCTGAGAGTCTCCAACATGCCTTCTGGCAAACTCTAGCTGAGATTTGATGTGAGTTTCTTTCAACAATGGCTTTCTCTCCCATAAAGGCCAGTTTTGTGAAGCACCCGGGCTATTGTTGCCGTATGCACAGTGTCTCCCAGCTCAGCCGTGGAAGACTGTAACTCCTTTAGAGTTGCCATAGGCCTCTTGGTGGCCTCCCTGACTAGTGCCCTTCTCGCCCGGATACTCAGTTTTTGAGGACGACCTGTTCTAGAGAGATTCACAGTTGTGCCATATTCTCTCCATTTCTTAATAATGGACTGTACTGTGCTCAGGGGGATATTCAATACCTTGGAAATGTTTTTATATCCTACCCGATAGTGCTTTTGAAGAACATTATTCTGGATTTGCTTTGAATGTTTCGTCATCTTCATTATGTAGTTTCTATTAGGAAATGTACTAACCAACTGTGGGACCTCCCAGAGACAGATGTATTTAACCAGAAATCAAGTGAAACACCTTAACTGCACAGAGGTGGACTCCATTCAACTAATGATGTGACTTCTAAAGAGAAATGGTTGCACCAGAGCTTGTTTAGGTGAGTCATAGCAAAGGGAGTGAATACTTATGCAATCAATTATTTTCTGTTTTATATTTGTAATTAATTTAGAACAATTTGTAGATTTTATTTTTCACTTTGACATTATGGACTTTTTTGTGTTGATCAGTGGCAAAAACTCCTAATTAAATACTATTTTGATTCCATGTTGTAACACAATAAAATATGGAAAAGTTCAAGGGGGGTGAATACTCTTGAGAGCCACTGTACCAGTTTTGTGACTTTTGTGACAGAATAGCTGAGTGATGATGTTCCCAGATCAGGAAGTTGATAAAGAAACACTTCACTTCATTTTGTTTTATGAATGAGTGAAATTGCCTTAGTGCCCTTAGGTTGGATTTATGTTTTTTTTTTCTTTTTGCCCCCTAGAACTGCCTTGGTGCCCCTGACTTTTCATGCTCAACGAAGGCAACGTTGACTTGGCCTTCATGACTTTAACTTCATTCCCTGTAAACATGTCTGCTGGTGCCAGAATTTATTATTGCTGGTACTGTATGAGGTACCCAGGTGTTAGAATCTCACACCATAGCACCAAATGTGCACCCCTGTACATGATTCCTTTCAGGATCCTGGCCTTCAGCGCCTACGTATACAGCTGTGACTATGTGGCAGCTTGTTAAAAGATCACACTAAGTGGAATGTACAGAGATATGAAAGATGAGGATGTCTTTGCTTAGTATAGCAGAGTTGGCTGCCCATGCTCCCCCTCTCCCTTTCCCATCCACATTGCTGCAGCAAGGCTGTCTGGCTGGCAGCTTTGCTCAGCTGGGAGGTGTTTAGTTTCATCAGGGGAGACTAGTATCAATTCTGTGACAGGACACAGTAACATATGTGTTTTTGGTGGCTGGCAGCAATCTTGGCTCAAGAGTGGGGGAACAGCTTGGAGCCAAAATGGCTACCCTTTGCACAGCTACTTGGGAATTAAGATAGTTGTGGGAAAAGAATTGGCTACAGCTGAATAATTGCCAACTAATTTAGGAATTAGGGGCCCAGCTGTAGCCTATATAAAGATAAAAAGAGGGCTTCTTTTTCATGGGAGGAAAATGCTGTGTTGGGAGGTCATTTTTCCTAATCCAAGTGCTTTTCTTTATTTTTCTTTATTTTAAGTATTGTGTGTTCACCGTTTTGTTTTGGAGGAAAAGGGATTAGCTCCCTTGAGTAGTTAGGGGAATGGTATTGTTTCAGTGCCTTCCATGGCAATGGTCTGTGGGAAAGTGATATTTTGTTGTTTTCTGGTGCAGAGCACAGTGTGTGCAATAATAAACAGGTGCAATAGCTTTTTTTCTAACATCTGTCTGCCTCCACCTGCACACATTAGGAGCTGCCTATTTCTTCATCCACTAGTGGAATTAACTTGTTACTACTAGCTACCTTCTATTGGGAAAGAGTCTGCTGTCAGTAGTAGTCTGCTTGAATTGGGGATTCATACTTGTATTTTCCAAGTCATTTTTGAAGTTCTTAGGTATTAATTAAATAGAATAAAACATGTTAATTTCTCAACACAAACGCAATGCGGTCCCTCGGTCTCCCTTGTTTGCACAGCTATTGAGTATCAATCAATAACAGTCTGACTGTTATATAATAACAAAAACTAGTTTATATTTTTAACTGATTATTTGTCTTACCTTCCTTATACTGTACTTTTAATTTGAAATCATTTTTATTTCACTTTCTTAGAAAATTCACTTCCAGTCGGTTAATTACCACTGATTGATACTCAGCTTGAAAGGTCAACTTTTCTTGTTTTTAAATGAAGAATTAATTGATTTATTTACTAACTGCTGACAAATACTTCTTAAAGGTAAGTACTGTACTCGGAAAATACAAGCATTGGCGCACCCCTATTCAGCATGCATATTCTGCACTCTCAATTGCTCATTAGATGTATTGTTGGAAGGACAGGATCAGGGTGCATGGGAGTCTGGGGGTTGCTGCTGGAGAGTTTGATGCTGGAGTTTTCCTCCTATTTGACGTTATAATAACTTTTTTTTCACGTAACAGTCAGTCATAACTTGTATTTCTGTACTGGATGAGAGCACTGTGGTATAGAAGGTGTGTCAGTAGGGTGTAGGGTCATCAAAGGCAGCGGAGACAGCACTGATTGGACAAGGTGTTTAAAGGAATATTATACCCTCTTAATTTGCAGAATAAATCTGCTTATTTTAGGATGTGGGTGCACTAAGTATTTCCCAATTACAGAAGTTCCACTTGGTTCTGGCTTTCTCAGAGAGATGGAGAAATATGCTGGTGACTGTATTATATGACGGGATAATAATAAGACACAAAAATAAAATACTATAGTTCCTTCCCAAAAACCCTATTGTTTTCTATAGTCTAATCAACTTTAGGGTGTACTTTCTTTTTCCTGTTGTGTGACAAACCCTGACTCGCTTAGCTCGCAAGGAGTATGCAAGAAATACATTCTCAATTTGATTAGAGGTAAAAACATACAGTGCAGTGGTTTTGGACAGCACTATAGTAGTATCTTTTTATACAGGTAAATAGCTGGTAAAACAGATTTATATAGAAAAGTAATCAGATAC
Source organism: Polyodon spathula (assembly GCF_017654505.1). NCBI lineage: Eukaryota > Metazoa > Chordata > Actinopteri > Acipenseriformes > Polyodontidae > Polyodon > Polyodon spathula. Next base: position 8,788,736 of record NC_054552.1, read on the forward strand.
TGTGTCGAGCTTTGTTTACAAATTCATTCCACAGAGACTGTAGACAGTGCTGGCGGCACGTTAATGTGAACGCTGGATGAGCTGGTGCAAATTGAACTGGAATAGAATTTCATGATCATCTACTGTGTGTTGAGGATGAAAGAATCCTAGTCACAACTTAGGAACAACTTGAGGATTGTTTCATGTAGTAAAAACAAGGAATTTATTGGAAAGATGCGGGAATAGCTGCTGCACTGTACCATCTTCTGGAATCAGGAAGAATCTGACTAATGTTTTGTTACACAACAGGATGATGTCGCTGGCAAGCTATTTCTACCAGGAAGAGACTCAAACACATGAAAGCTGCAGGTTTAAATGCAAATGTGCACTTTAATTACAACTACAAAACACAGTAACAAAATAAACCAGCATGGTGGCCAAAATAAACATTCAAACAAAAATATATATATTTTAAATACCGCGGTTGTAGACCGAGCTGCCGCTTTCACATACACAATACACATGGCTACATGAACTCCTCTACACCCCAACCATAATTCTTTATATATACAGCATTTAAACAACACCTCAAAACACATACCTTCACCAGCTAACACCAACATTAATTCTCCACACTAATTCTAAATCACCACCCTTGAACACTTATTTTATACACCCGTGGCTTTTTATACAGAACTTTAAAGTCTGTTTCAAAGCTCTTTTCACTGATATTGTAAGGATTATTGCCCACATTGTCAAACAGGCAATAATTACAGGAACGTTATTTAAACGTTTGTACCAACACATGGGGATGTGTAACGCTATATTTTCACAATTACTGTATTTCATCAGCTTTTTATTAGACAAAACCTTTTTTTGTTAGGGGTATATTTTTAGGCCAGTTTGGGACATTTCAGGTTTTTCAAGTCACATCGCAATGCGTTCTGGTATGTTTTACCTGTCAGGCACTTTTCAGAGCAAGAATGCATTGGGGTGTGAGTTGAAAAGCCTGAACTTTCCTACTTTCCTAGTGTACCAAACTGTCCTAGTGTACATGGAGTCATATGATAACTCTAGCTCTATAAGAACTCCTGGATAACTGTGATAGCTAAAGAGGCTGCACAGCTCTGATCCTAACCATAGAACTACTTCTCCTGCAGAGCAGCACCCCCCTAAATCATCACGAATTCTGGGGCATCTGTTGAGCTTGGCCCCTCTGGAAGACAGCAGCACCTGATTTGAGTAATGGCCTGATCTTGCTGAGAGAGGGTCTCCCAGCCAAGGCATTAGAAACTTTAATGCCCATTTATTGAATAACAATTATTTCTAATTATACTTTATGAGCTCTGTATAACCAGCATTTAATCACAATAAGCTCTAGCAAGTATTGCCTTCTCAGACAATTTAGACCATAAATAGCATCTCATTAGTTATACTTGTGGTTTAATAGCCAACATTTTTACAGGGATAATTTGAACAACCCCACTGAGAAAATCAATATAGTTATATTGGGTTTTGGGGCAGTAAAAAGTTAACAAATATGCTAAACGGAAACCTAGCGATAATTTTTCAAATGTTTTTATTAGCAAGCCTTCACTTTCCAATTTTTATCTCTAGAGGAAGAGCCGCCTTTCCAAATGCTAATAGCTTCTGAAGCCCTCGCTATCTCTATCTGCCATCCCAGTGGAAAAATGTAGTCACTCAGGACTGGCTGGCAGTTGGAACAAACGCTGGTGTTATTGAAAGACACAAGCCTATTCATTTTCTGATCATTGGAATACTTTAGCTGTCTGAATTGTAATTGGTTGCTATTATCTTTCACTGAAACGCTATAAATTGTGACTTGGTTGTGGAGTACGTACTGCAGCGTTGAAGATAGCTGATCATACTGCTGCCACACTGATACGTCTCATATTTGCTTTGTCATGTGAGGAACGATATAATAAATGGATTTCTGCAGTCTTTAATTATTTGATTTGCTTCTTTTTTTTTTTTTTTTTTTTGAAGACACAGTGTGCGAGCGAGCGCATTACACCTGCTAATATTCAGGGGCTTAAGCTTTCTGCACCTGTATTAAACTATATTAGGAGACTGGTGATAAGCACAGAGGTGAAACTTTTTACACATGTTTGCCATTTATTCATTCACTGTGCTTAGGAAGATGATTAAAGTCTGCAGAAGATTAATAATTTACAGTGCATAAGGGTCCACACATGTGCAGTACATTTACTCTCTACCGTCTAAATTGAAAACATTTTTTTTTTTTTTAAATGTGTGAAAGCTGTAGTGGAAATTGTCGTGGCTAAATATACAGTAGAAAAGGAAAGAAGTATGTGGGTAAAGAATTCTACTGCCTGTGCTACACCTTGTTGACTTCTGTCACAAAACTAAAAACAAACATAATTTCACATTTGGTTTAGAAAAGATAATAAAGACATTTCTTTCTAATCCATACTCATAGTCAGATTGCCAGCACCAGATGTTATTTCTGTGCCTGTTTGCTTCACCTTAATACTGTAATACTGCGCCTGTTTGTTTCACCGTAATACTGTGTCAATGCTTTGTCTCTAGATCTGACTATTTCAGAGGCTCAATGAGCTGCCATAAGTGATAGGGAAAAAATATCTATTTCCAGCGACAAATTAAAAAACCAAACGGAAAAGCGATCCACTGATTATTAATAAAATCTCGACACATAAAGTAGAGATCCTAAGATAATTCTGTATCTTCTGTATCAAATTATTTCTTTGATTTTAATGCCATGTACTGAACCACAGCTACACAGCCTAGAGAAGCTATAGTCATATTGAGGAAGTAGTAGAAAGACATTGATGTCCTCAATGAGAGCTACTGGCACCTGAAATATTAACACGCCAGTGGATGTACACTGCTTGGGTACATTTAAAATGCGAAGTCACTCTCTGCTTTACATTTTTGACATCATCTTTTGAACAGTAACAGGCCACTTCTAATCATGTGTGTTTGGTCTTCAGATGGCGAGAAGCCGAACGAAGGGACTGATGGCGGTCGGAACAGAGACTCCCGTGCATCGTCCAATCACAGGAAGCCTGGCGACTCACGTGACAGCAGAGAAGACGAGCAAGGGGTAAGAAAAAGAGATAGAAAGGAATTAGAAAAGATTCCCTATTCACTAGCTGATTAATGTCTCTTTAAAACAACATCAACATGCTGGGAACTAGAAGAATCTGGTCACCTACAGGCTTGACTATATCACACCCCAGGTTATCTTCCAGTTGTGTCTTGGTTGACCGTACCATTTTAGTTACGCACATCTCGGTGTGAAAATGAAAGCCTTCTGTTCTTTCCAACATCGCTATTTTCTGTTTAGGTTGACCTTTTCTACACTACTTCCATAAAATAAGCAACATTGCACAGTACTTGTATTCACACTGTGGGATTTGGAGATTAGTTTTGTTTTGTTTTAGCTGTCAAGCTTAGAGGTGCATAAAATACCCTTTAAATACAGCAAACACTCAATGCTTTCATAACTAATTTTAGTTTATGTACTGTATGAGTGTCAGTACTTTTGAGCACCTCTGTAAAAACAGGGTATGACCAGGATGGCTTTGCAGGGGTGACTCCAAACAATGAGGAATGGCGGTGAATCTGTGACACTACAGTGTCCAAAATTTTATTGTTAATGATCACAAACAAAAGGTTTTAAACAAAGCACACAAAACAAAGGGCGCATTGGCCAAACAAACAGACAGACAAAACAAACGTGGACGAACCCAACAAACAAGTACCGTGCTGGCACTTCCAGCACGCTGTAGCAGTTGTTTATACTTTCAATCTCCTTCTCTCTCCCATTCTCCACTCAGAACACACAACCCCAAGTGTGTGAAAACATGCAGCTTTTATGCAGCTGTACCGAGTCTCGATTGCTTATCAATCATTCAATTGGAGTCTCGGTACAACAATACGTGAATTAATAAAAGTGCAATTCCCCATGCTCACATATTATTTTACCTGCACGTGAAGTGCTGTGCAATCCTCGTGCCTAAATACAAATATACATTTTAAAACTTTTTAAAACTCAGTTTAAAAAACAGTTTTAAAACTCGTAACCCATATTTATATCCCGTGTATAAAGCACCAACATTAACACACTACATACAACATAAAACACTGATAAACATAAAGGGGCGGGACACTCCACCACACAGGGATTTGACAAAAATTAGATCATGTTTAACCAACATGTTTGTGTAAAAGTTCTGTTCCTTATGTGACTGACTAAACCTACTGGGAATGTGTATGTTATTGAGAGTATCATAAACTGGACATATTTGGAAGAACCTCTCCATCTATCCATGTATGTGATACAACAGGTGATATTGATGTACTTTTTTCCCATGATACTAAGCTTGAATTTTGTATTTACGGTGTATGTTACTAACATGGCATTCCTGACTTTTAAGTTAAGACAGGAGAATTGCATGACTTGAAGCTGATAGAACTGAAGGAACCCCTATTGAATAGAAGTCATGTACTCTATCCCAGAGCTGTCTGATGGCTAGGCACAGTAAGATTGTGCACTGGCAGCAGGGGAAAGGCCATTAGGACTTAGCTTGTATAATAATGCCAAGCCCATATGCCACTCAGAATCAGAGCTAGCTAAAGAGACCTATTTTACTGATGTATGATGTAGTCATGTGAATAGCACCCTTATGTCCTGACTGGGGGCTCCTTCAACCTCCAATTAGTAAGATTCACTGAACACTTCTATTACCATTCAAGAGACCAGAATTCATCTGAATCACACTGACTTTTATCGGGAGACGCAGGGGTAGCCTGATTAGGAAGAAGCAGTACAGGGCATGTTTTAGTACTCACTGCTCGGGGGAAAAAAAACAACTGGGCTGTTAAATGATTTGTAATCGTAAAAAAAGGCAAATCTATTATCAATAGTAAGCAGGTCTTATTACCACAGCTGGGATTGATTGGACTTGATGGCTTATTAATGGACCACAAGCTTGTCTGGATGAGTGGTTGCTAGGAATGGGGTGGTTGTTAGATCAGCTGTTTCAACAAAACACGTACTGTACTGTCATACAGATCAAACGTAACACTGGGCTACCTAATCAAATAAAGGGATAAAAGACTAAGGCCTTAAGCTTCATTAGCATAATACCATTTCCATTGTTTTGCAGTTGATATTGTAACTTTCCTGATTTAGTTCTGACTGGTCATGACAATTCCTCCTGTCTCAATAATATACCACCACTTCCTGCACTACAGGTAACGATACCCACTTGCCATTTTATGCTGTAGGTCAGAAGGAGTCTTATTATCTCTAACTCTTGAAATCAAATTCACAGTATCATGGAAAAAACTAAAATAACTTTATAAACCCTGTGATACCGTGCGGACCTAATCCACAGAGCCTGCTAATGGTGTACTCATAGAAAACAATATAACTGTTGAGCTGCCGCACTCTTGAGGCATAATTCACACCACAGCAAAATCACTCCTGTGTTGCTGTTTTGAATGTTTCAGCAGTTTCACTAGATCTGTGCGTTACCACCAGGAATAAGCAGAATAATATTGCAGTATAAGAAATCAGCTAATCCACATGTTCTATCAGATGCATTTATGAGGCCAGGGGCCTGGATTAAAACCAAACCTGCTGGCATAGTGTTGTAGTGATTTAATCCAAGCCCAGGTTATGAAATAGACAAACACTACTGAAAAACATTGATATTAGAATCCCAGTTTATTACCCTGAATAAACCCCACTGAACCATGTGCATGTCACAGCATTACTAGTTAACACAATGGAATATAATCTCAGATATAATTACTCCTCATGGTCATTAGCACAATTTTCTTCTCAAAAGAAAAAAAAAAACACCAATTACTGTTCTAAAATGAATAAGAATATAACCTGAGGCTGTTTGCAGTTCCAAAATAAATGGTTAAGTTGTTTATTTCTGGTTTGGTAACTGTATTTGGTGCAGCTTTCCTTTTTGAAATGGTTTTGCTAAATAACAACAACTAGTCGTTACATCGGAATGGTTTAGCTTTCAGGCTACAGTTTAGGTAGACAATGGTTTTATTGGTTTAGCTGAATATAAAGTGCCTCAGAATGTTTTACCCAAAGAACATTGTAGTGTGATTATAATTTGTAACACCATAAATGTTATTGCAACAATATGCCAACATAAATTATTTTAAATTACTGTTATAATCTTCCACCTTGGAGCAATCTACAACTGCACTTCTCCTCAGCAAATGAAATGCTGAATATGAATCCTGTTTTGGCTCCAGTAATACATTCTTTTTGCTGTCATTCCTGGATTCCTTTTAGTAGGTAAATTATTATTATTATTATTATTATTATTATTATTATTATTATTATTATTATTATTATTATTATTATAATTTGCAAGAAGTATTCATTTATCAAAATAAATTCAAATTAATTAAAAAAATCATTTTGAATATATATATAAATATATATGAACACGTTTTGATGGAAATGGCGCATTCAAAAAAAGGAATGTTCTGTGGTGGTGATGGCCACATAAGATAGCTTGTTGGATTTAAAGCAATAGTGGGTGGTGGAGGCTTTCATAAGACTCATAAACATCTTAGGGCTATTGGACGGCTTTAGCTACTGTGTTTTTTTTAATACTAAATCAGGACCGACCTAATGATTATAACTAGGGCCTACAAGTCAGATTGCCTGCACTATTTCTGCTGAAATATTGTGGCAATGTTTGAGAGGATCCCAGAACAGAAATTTGAGGACATAATAATCCTATAAAACACCAGAAATACATACATGCGGTTGGCCTAAAGTTCCACCCCTCCTTTGATTTAGGAGAGCGAACAAATCAAAGCCACAGTAAAGGTGCCTTAATTGTGCCAGTGGGCTCAGAGCACCTCACGAAAGCAATCGGGCTGTGTTGTTAACCTCAGATTGGTTTGTGGTTGTAAATATCATCTCTTCGGCCTTGTGAATGTTTTACAGACGCTAAACCGTCTGAAGAGCTAGCTTCAAATGACAGGGTGATATACAAAGAGGTTACTGGCGATAATACATCTGCTGGGACTGTTTGTGCATCTGTGTTGTGAAGTTCACTTACTATATGAAAACCAACTGAGACAACTGTAAATTGCTGTAAAAGTGCATACTATTACCAGCCATACTATTAAACTATACAGAAAGATAACACTGACTCAACTTACCAACCATACCTCCTGTAGTACTAACGTCAAGGCCAAGAGTGGTTAATCAATTGATGTTAATTATGAACTATAAAATGGTCTATATGTAAGTGTTGAAAACTACAATGAAATCTGTTTTGCATTTCAAGGTGGATAGGACTAGCTATCTGTGACTAAGGAAAAGCGGGACATTTCAAGGTGGATAGGACTAGCTATCTGTGACTAAGGAAAAGCGGGACATTTCAAATACATAATGAATATCAAAGCCTCTATATTGGTTGTCTGTTCCAGTCTTTATGGGAGCTATTATACAGTAGTTTTATCAGAGCTGTGCAAAGAGTATCATTTAGCAGTGAAAATGATGTATTGTATTTTATTTGTTTAAGCATACACTTACGAATCTCAACATCCCTATCATTATTCTGAGATATTAATGCAGGCCTATCTTTCAGCTTGTACTGAAACTAAACTAATGAATATTATTCTGTAAATGTATTTTCCAGCGCACTGTTTAATCTAAGAGAATGTTTAAAAACAGCCTGCAAGATTTTATGAATAGGGCTTTGATTACTCAGTGCCAAATTCACCTGGAGAAAGTTTCCATGAAGATACAGTAACTGATAACTAGAGCCAGTGTTTCCTCAAAATCAGTAATTGTTTGAACATAAACAATAGCACAATAGCAACTGCATGCAAAGCAATTTAAAAGCAGAGTCATTAGTTACAGTAATTTACAGGCAAGTCACTTATTAAGTGTTGTCTTTATGTACTACTGTACACCTTCAAATAATAGTACAAGTACAAAAATAACAAGGTCAAAGAAAGAATAGCCCTACCGATAACCAATTATTAAAAACCCATATTTTTGGGCTGAAGTATATGAGTTTGTGTTTAAAGGTAGAGCTGGTAACTTTTTCATAAGAACATAAGAACATAAGAACATAAGAAAGTTTACAAACGAGAGGAGGCCATTCGGCCCATCTTGCTCGTTTGGTTGTTAGTAGCTTATTGATCCCAAAATCTCATCAAGCAGCTTCTTGAAGGATCCCAGGGTGTCAGCTTCAACAACATTACTGGGGAGTTGATTCCAGACCCTCACAATTTTCTGTGTAAAAAAGTGTCTCCTATTTTCTGTTCTGAATGCCCCTTTTTCTAAACTCCATTTGTGACCCCTGGTCCTTGTTTCTTTTTTCAGGCTGAAAAAGTCCCTTGGGTCGACACTGTCAATACCTTTTAGAATTTTGAATGCTTGAATTAGGTCGCCACGTAGTCTTCTTTGTTCAAGACTGAACAGATTCAATTCTTTTAGCCTGTCTGCATATGACATGCCTTTTAAGCCCGGAATAATTCTGGTCGCTCTTCTTTGCACTCTTTCTGGAGCAGCAATATCTTTTTTATAGCGAGGTGACCAGAACTGAACACAATATTCAAGATGAGGTCTTACTAGTGCATTGTACAGTTTTAACATTACTTCCCTTGATTTAAATTCAACACTTTTCACAATGTATCCGAGCATCTTGTTAGCCTTTTTTATAGCTTCCCCACATTGTCTAGATGAAGACATTTCTGAGTCAACAAAAACTCCTAGGTCTTTTTCATAGATTCCTTCTCCAATTTCAATATCTCCCATATGATATTTATAATGTACATTTTTATTTCCTGCGTGCAGTTTTCACATCTTTCGACAAACAAACGTATGTTTGTACCCCAGTCACACTTGATGTGGGCAATTCTTTTGCTGAAAAATTAGTTCTGGCATTATGACAACAGAATTCCACCGTTGATTTCCATGCTCAGAAAGCAGCAAGGTGCCTTCAAAGCCACAAGCCAGCATCCTGTGAAGAATGCTTTGTTATCCAGACATGATCATTGCTGCGAGTTGAAGTAAATATATCACATTTTTCAAGATATGCTAATTGTATGACTTGTAACCCTTCACAAGAGGAGGTGTCTCTGATTGCCTACAGAATTCTGCTCTCACACCTTGCACACTTTTTACTGCAAATGCAACAGGAATTATTTTTTTTAATTAATCTGATTAACAGTTAAAACAAAGTTTGACTTGGGTTACAGGATATAGCACTACAGGCACAGCTGTGTATTAGAACTGCATTGGGCCTGTTCACATTTGGGTTCAGTATGCTAACAAAGCCTGGTGAAGACAGATTGAGAGAAAAGTGATGCTAATTCAATATTAGAGCAACAGAACCACTCAGAATGATCACAAACTCCAGAAAGTAAAGGGAATATAAAAATGCTATGTAAATGGCATTTGAAGGTAATTCAATAAAGTGGTGAACAAATCACCCCAGAAGGATTAATGCAGTCAAAGGAGGTGGTATCTAGATCCATCGCTGTTTGTATCATTAAAATGGCAGCAGGAACATATTAATGTCAACCTTCGCTGTACTGTATGAAATTATTGTTTTCGGTTACCTTCCAAAACTCTTGGTCATTTTTGTCTGTCACAATATGTATAGTAACTCGACAGTACTTGCACACTTTTTTGCTTTGCTGTCTTCCACAACTAAATCCTTATGGTCACGGGCATATTCTTCTGGGTTTGTGTGTTTCGCCTTTATTTTTTTTTACAATTCGACACAATTTGCAATTTGTTTTAAATTCCATGAGCTTGTAAATTAACCCTAACGGACTGTAATATAGTTTTAAATCTTGCAAGCAAGAACAGTGCTCCGTGTTAAATTGTAATCTTGTTTTAAATCTTGCAAGCGTGTACAGTCCTCCAATAGAAATGTAGGAATTTGCTGCCACTCAGTAGCTGGGTTTCAGAAGTATTCAGAACAGATCAATGTGAGATACAAGTCAGGAAGGAGGGACAATAATGCCCAACTGCACTGGGAAAGTATATATTTTTTGTATTTTTTTTCCACAGGGAAAGGGGTGAAGTCAGCGTGAATTGAATAACCATTTCCAGTGTTTTTCCGGTGTTTATTGGATATACACCGATTTTATTTTTTTTGCATCAGAGTTGTTTTTATCGTTTATCGGTTAAAACCGAAAATATACCATACCTTGTAGAAAGTGCAAGGGGATCTATAGCTTTAAATGACCATGATTGATTTAATTCCTAAAATTGTCACTTTATTGAAACACATCAAAACCAAGGTTTGGAGGGGAGGGGCTGAAGGGGCCTCCAAATAGAAATGACCACAAGAATCGTACTTTTCATCATGGCTTCACTGTGAAGTGTCAGAATTTTCTTAAAAGCACAGCAAGAAAACAGGAGATTTGGTAACCTAGCAACGGGTTGAATTCTCTCTAGTTAATAATTGATGTGAAAACAGCACATTTTTGTGACTGTGCCTCACTCATTTCATGTCAAACTTGTGCTTTTGCCTGGTTCCCGGGGGTCCCAATAGTTTCATGTCAGACTTTTTAATTTTATTTTTCTGTGGGGTGTTTGTAAGTTGCATTGGTGTTCTGCATTATTAGCTAAGAAATAATACTGGCTTTTTTTTTTTTTTAAATCTCCTAATATTGAAGCCTACTGTCAGTCATAAATGAAACTTTGTCTGATCTGCTGTATTGTCCATCATGACAACAAAGACTAGCAACAGGGAGATACAACTAACTAACTACACAGCGAAGCCCACTTAACATTATCAATTACTATCAACATTTATTCATGTCCTGATTTTTTTGCATTAAAAAAAACATTCTATTTTTCTGGGAATATTCAGTTTTCTTCTCATTACGATTAGGGTTAGACTGTGCTTGGTTAGCGTGGGAGGTTTTTCCTCTGGCTGTGTCAGTGTAGGGATCCCCTCACCTGTCAGTCTGGCTGGGTGGAGGAGCTGGCTGGCCCTGTCATTCCTATGTCCTTGTCTGTCACACTCGTGACTCCATGGACCACTGTGGGCCAACACTCCCTGAAAAATGCCTCACCAGCTGACACCTCTCATTGATTTTAACCAGCCATCTGGGTGCATTATTAATTTCCCTGTGAAACATCAATTCCTCTTCTGAAGCGTTGCAAAGAGGGTGCACATGTGTTTGGGTGTGTGGTGATGAAATTGTGTTTAATTGTTTAATTGTTTAATTGAGGGATTGAGGTGTGATTGGAAAAGTGTGGAATGTGGCCAGATGGTAATTGAATGATTGATTGTCAATTACCCCTGGTCACACCCCATAAAAGGAACAAAGGAGTTGATGTTTGGTGTGGGTTGTGTAGGAGAGTGAAGGAGAGTGAAGGAGAGTGAAGGAGAGTGAAGGAGAGTGAAGGGAACCGTGATAGCTGTGCTTGAGTGCTCTTTTGTTTATTTGAAGAGTTCTGTGTGTCTGTGTAGTGTTTTTGTTCAAACTGTTATTTTGTTCCTGTGTGTTTTGTAAATAATAAAAGTGCTTAACTGCAGTTTCTGTGTCTTGGTTGCTATTTCTGCCGCTGGCCAGCCTTGGCCGCCAGACACGTTACCACAAATTTTAATAGATGTCTTTATTGCCTCCATCAGCCATTCTCCCAGTGGTGGGATTGTGTAGTGCAATATTTTGAGGTACTCAAGGTTCAAATCCAGTTTCTCAAGCTGTTTCTATTTGTCAAGCTTTCCATTCTCGCACAACCACACATACAGTAGCTAATGATTACCAACAATGGCAACACAATGGATTTGGAGCCAATTAATGTTGAACTGTGGCACCTATACAGTAGCACACTGTTTGCTATTGGTATTCCATGGTCATGCAATGAATTTCCAATGTGTATTGGTTCAGCATACCACAGTGACACCAATGGTACTGTATGTCAAAAAATGGGGGGGGGGGGGGGGGGGGGGGGGTTACACTGCTTTTACTTTGCATGCACACATCTCCTGCCCTAGCACCATTTTCTAATTCATATATGCAATTGAGATCGTACACTCTCAATCCCAGTTTGAGATTTCACCATCTTACACTGCTAGTCCTGCGAGCCGTAATGAAGTACTGTGCAGCATTTATTGTGAATTTTCCATTGGACTTAAGAGGATTAGACAAACTCATTCCGATTGTCACCTTTTAGTTCTTATCGGCTCCAAACATAAACTGTAATATTGGCAATAAAAAATTAAACCGCAGAAAGAATGGGTGATACAAATCTAGCCTCCCTGAAAACGGGACAAGCTGCTTAATCTAACCGTATTCAGTCTCAGTTTCTCTGGGGAAGTTAAATTGGAGAGCTGTATTGATATTTTTATGTGGTATGGTTAGCTAACCTTTCACAACAATAAAGGTTTTCGAATGTCCGTCTGTAGTGTATGCGCGCCACAGGAGAACAGTGTAGCAGAGAACAATGAAGGGCAGGAAAATCAGAGTTTACAGCAAAAGTAACTCACAGCCAGTCATTCAGTGACGGGCCCTCAGGTCAACAGAAAACAATCCTGTTCAATCAACAATGTTGAAATGCTTCATCTGTAAAATGTGTACACATTTAAAGAATTTAAGATTACACATTGTATATATAAAGTGCAGGGAATAAAACAGTAACGTGATTTTTAATTGTTATACTTTAATAACAATGAACAGTTTCCTTGTTAGATATTTCACTGATGTGTCTTTTTTCCTAATGAGCATGCATGGTTATTGTAATAAAACTTGTTTGTTAATAACATACATCACCCACCATGACTGTAAATGCAAAATCAGAGCTTTCACTGTCATGAAAAAGCTGACCATGACCTACATTCACTGCCTGTGCATGTAAATATGTAAGTGGGACATGCACACAGATTCTGAAATGCTCAATAGCTGGTTATTACAATTGGATAAATGGTTCTTTAGCTATGAATACAATGTAATGGTGCCCTACGCACAGGGTTGCATTACACCGTTGTTGTAAAGGTGCAAGCTTCCCTGATTCTGAAACTCTCAGCTAGGTGCATTTCAACTGAATAAGCAGTTCTCTAGATATGATAGATGTAAAACGTGCAATACTTGTGGGAGCTTATGCCCCAAGGTGCATTGCTACAAAGCTATGTTTCTCAAATCCTGTCTGTTAGAGCATAGTGTATACACCAGGTTCTAAATGCATTGTATATACATTATAGCTGAACAGTACTGCAATATATATTTATATAATATATATTTGTTTTTCATATGGGGTACCTTACCTTGGTGCCAGTTAATTTTAGTGCACAGAACAATAATTGTGTTTGAGTTCATGAAGGAGTAGCCCTGACTAGCAGGTGCAGCTGGCACTGAACACCATTGAGAAAGCGCTCCATCTGTAAATACAATAAATAAAAAGGAGCACAACCTTTTATATAACCGTTTTAGTCATTAGCATCAAATATCCCATTTGCTATTAAGTATAGTAGTGAATGCAAGGTGGATCCTGCTAGAAACATTGGTTTTGTATGTGAATGGGTGTATAAGTGAACACTCATGATATTTCTGCTTGTCTCGTACTGCAGGCTTTCTCTATCACATTCTTACCAGGAAAAATGTTTGTTTCTCCGAACCCGCCAATGGAGGACAGGACAGCAGGGTTCTCGTACCACTTTTGGCAGTCTCCATAATAATTTTTTTTTTTTTTTTAAATGAAGAACAGTCATTCTGCACTGGTTGTAAATGGGACAGATTCATTGCCCATAAAAATCTTCAGCCTTTTTTCTGGGAGATGGGTTGATTATCTGCCAAGATATTTAGCAAGCAAGGGGGTCAAGCAAGGGGGTCCTTCTCCTTCTCTAGGTATTCATCGGTCACAATACTCAACAGGGGATAGTGCATATCAGATTTATCATTTAGATATGGTTAAATGTTCCTTTGAGATGAAGTCATCTGCCACAATAAAACTGGATCTCAACTGGGATTTATTTCATAAGTACACCACCAACACTGTAATGCAATACCAGTTTTTAAGATGCTTAATGCTTGAGTAATTATCGTTTTTCAGAAGACCACAAAGCAAGATTAGAAACACAAAGTTACTGTAATTAACTGAAATTTAGCTTTGCTATAAACTTCAAGAAAAATAACAATTTTAATATGGTATATTACTTCAGTATATAGCAGGGCCATTCCACTCCAGGTTTCACAGGTAAAATTATATGATGACTTCAGGGTCTGGATGGAGGTTTAATTGGCTCAAGTAAACTATTCAGAACAGGACTGGAACAAAGACCAGGACTGGAAAGGTAGCTTTGGCCACCCCTGGTATATAGTGTTATAGTATGGTATATAGTATGGTGCTAGAAATATGAATATTTACCAGTGTGGTCTAAACCCAAGGGAAATATAATGGAGTTTAGTACAGGAAAATCATAACAAAATACTGACAGTAAGTGGGATTTGATCCAAAAACAAACAAAAGCTAACAATTCTCTGATAAGCTCAAAATTCATAATTTTTATTCCCCTTGTTCCAGTTCCGTGTGCCATTGAGGATAAATGCATTTTTTATGTAATCAGAGTAAGTAGAGTAACCCCTGACAAAACACTGCCCAAAACCGTGTCTTTAGATACACCAGAACAATGCTGTTGGGATTAGTGGCGTCTCGGAACAAAGCTCTGAAAAACCTTACATATGTACACTAGATTGGGAAATGTGTTCAAGCCATTTCTTTAGAAGTCGGAAACCCTCTTCTTAGACAGTCATGGTTTTAAAGATTTCAAATGAATACAATGCAGTGTGAAATAAAACAACACCAGCATTGCAGAAAGCATCTAGGGTAGTGCATTAGATTGAACATGAGCGACAGCAGGGGAAGAATAATAAATGTTAGACTGTCAATGCCAGATTGCAGAAGGAGGTACAGTTTTATATTATAGACACACAATTCAACACATCATATAGCTACACAGAAATTTTGAAAAAGTTAATTTTTCCTTAACCAAAGGATCTTCAATGACTGTACAATGGTTCTGTACTAAGGTATATTATAAACCTGCTTGGAAAAACCCTGCTTTCTGATTGGTTAGCTGCATTCTGTCAGCCGTACGTTAATTCCACACAACCTTTCAACGCAGATGCATTACCAAAAGCTTTGAATTTAAATTCGTACGCCATTGTTCTATAACATTTAATATCTCATTATCATTAATTAAAAAAAAAAAAAAATGACAGACCCACTATCAAATTATTTAATTGAAAAACTTTTTACAAATGATATGAAGATCATTTTTCTGAATCTGACAAAGTACCGGTACCAATAATTAACTGCAAACAGAAACAGAACTAAATCAACCTGAACTTGAATGAAACTAAAAAAAACACAACAAAAGCTTCCAAATGGGCTGTGAACATCATACACAACTGGCTTCAAGAAAACGGTAAACCTGTTACCGTTCATCTACTTTCTCAGGAAGAACTGAACAGTCTCCTTGGGGAATTGTATGCTTAGGTAAGAAATGAAGATGGAGAGCAGTACAACAGTACAACATTTGCAGCTTTATCAGTCTGCGAGCCGGTATCAGTCACTTTTTAAATGATCCACCGTACCGCAGAAAAGTCAATTTAGCGAAAGATGCTGCATTTAACACAGCCAACAATGTATTTATAGCAGCAATTAAAAAACAGAGATGAAGTGGAAATGACAAAGCAACACACTATGCCCCAATAACACCTGCAGAGCTGGAGAAGCCAAAAAAATCTGTACTTAACTTTTTAGTAAATACATGCTATATTTGCAATTAAAAGTAAGTTAATATATAAAAATAAACATGTTTAAATAAATTTAGTTTACATTACACTGGAACAATTTTTTTTGCGCATAGTGATATTTACTGTTATTGAACATATGTTTCTTTTTTTAAATTTGCTGTGTTAATTTAAAAAAGTAAATACATATAGTGATTTTAAATTCGATTTAAAATAGCATTAAGGCACTCCAGGGGGTGGGTTAACAAGCAATAACCACACACTGAGGTGTTAAAGGCCTTCCACTTACCCCTAAGTGCGATTATCTCATGTTAACCCACCCCCCTGTCGTACCTTAATACCTCAGTGTTACGACTAGGGTAGTAAGAGTATGGTAGAAAGCTGTGATGTACAGGTACAAGTGACATCATAAAGACATAAACCAATAAAACACTGGTGTCCATTTCAGTACTGCGGTATAATATGTGCTCCATATCCATTGTGCTGAGGTAATGCTGTGCTGTGAGTAATATGTGTTCCATGTCCATTGTGCTGAGGTAATGCTGTGCTCTGAGTAATATGTGTTCCATATCCATTGTGCTGAGGTAATGCTGTGCTCTGAGTAATATGTGTTCCATATCCATTGTGTTGAGGTAACGCTGTGCACTGAGTAATATATGTTCCATATCCATTGTGTTGAGGTAATGCGGTGCTCTGATAATGGTTCTGCTTGGGTTTGTTCGTGTCTGTTTACTGAAGTCTTCCACATATTTATCAGAAAGAAAGCTGGCTTTGTTGACAGCTTAGTTCCCTGAAAGCAGATTCCACCCTGGATGACATTCTGTAGGCTAAATCGATATGCTCATGCAATTGACTTGCAGCAGTAGTACGGTGGATAGTGATACCTTCACACTCTGTTATACAGCTCAAGATGCAAAAATGTTTAAAAAGAAAATGGCTCCTTTCACCTTGATGACTGGTTTCTCAAAACCCGATTCAGCATTAGTCTTGGACTGCCTTGCCTAGTGTAACATGAAGGTGTCCAAAATTATTGCTCATCGAGGTCTGTCAAACCATTGCATATAAAGTGACTGCATTCATAAAACTGTATGGTACACTATGCCATTTAAATACATTAACAGATGCATGTACATGGAATGCGTTTTAATGTGCTTCAGCTTTATGAATGACCGTCAGTGTCTCATTTAGTGTGACTGTTCAGTTTATTTCTTAGTGATCTCAGTTTTCCTGTTAGAAGGGAGTGTGCAAATGGCAGGTCTATGTGTCTAGGTAAATACATGGATGCCAGTGCTTCAGTTTAACTGCAGACAAGGTATAACACTTTGATACATCATAAAGCTTTGTGTTTAGCAGATCTGATTTTGGATTTGAATTAGTTTGCGTGGCAGTAGTACACATACATAAGAGGTCTTTATATGTGTCACAGTGCTAACTCTGCTTTCTAGTTCACCCTTTGTATGTAACAGCAGGCAATGTTTCTAAGCTGCTTTTCAAGCAAATCTATAGTGGACATTTTCAAGCAATTTTCACAAGTTGCGCCTGTAAAGAAAACATTTAAAAAGGCAAGAATATCCAGTGGAAGTTTGATTGAATTATTTATTTTCTAAATGTGAACTACTGGTTTGCCCTTTTACATTTTCTCGTTGACATTTATGTTCCCACTCTGGAAAAGAATGGTATTGTTGTTCAGAATTTTAATTAAGTCTAGACGACACTCAACAGATTTATAACTGCAGTTGCTACTCACTTTTATTGCAGGTGAAGTTGGGTGGGATCTACCAAACAACCCGTAAGTCAATTTGGTTCAAAGAGAAAAAGTGCATGAAAAATGGTTGAACTTTATAAGAACAGTTAACAGCAGCTTTGAAATATGAGCAGAGTGAAGCAGATTAACAGCAATTAAAGTTGTGAACAGTGGGCTGGATTTATAAAATGTACTAGCATCCTATTTTGTAGACCTTATTTATAGTGCTATTCATAAAACTTTAGTGCCTATGCTGCCTGATAGCAACTATTCCCTTCCATTGTTTAATTAGCTGTGATCTGCACAGCAAATCAATTGATTTCGGTATGTGTCTGGATAAAGAGTTTACTAGTGGGTGGCAGATTCAAGCTAGCCCAAATTCAGAAAGAATATACCTTACATATTCCAGCAGTTTGCAAACTAAATGTATTTTTAGTGATAGAATGATTATCTTAAAAAATGCTTTTTAAAGTTTCAAAGGTTGTTTGCAAAAATAGGCTAACACAGTCTTTCACTATTGTCCCTTTCTATATACTGACATTTAACCGGGACCCCGCTGATAATGAAATTATGTATATCTCAAAGGCTCTTTATCCTGCTTAAATTAAATACCTCATCTGTGCAATTTACAGGTGCAAGGAAATACAAGTGTAATGGTTAAAATTAGCAAGAAACAATTGCTTGCTAGATTTGTTCAATTTTTTTTTTATTGCATATTGCAGTAGCTGGCTCTTGAATTTGGCTGTGTGTTTAACAGTGCTAAAGTGCTGTGCTCTACAGATTCTATTTGCTGGCTTCACCATTCCAGTATCCTGTGATAAAATTCCTGAACCTATTTGCATTTCCCTACACCACCATACTATCCTTGCACTTTATGATTGCCCTATAGTTCTACTATTCCTGCAAGTATTTGCACAGAGTGCCACTTTTACAGGGCACCGAGCCCTACCTCTCTGCACTGGTTCATTCTGCTTGCACAGTCTCCCTCCCTGGGACCCAGACATGTCACGGTCAAAAATCCCTCAGCTTTAGTGCTCTATTTGTTTTTCATATCAGGGATTTAAAAAAGGAAATGTATGCTTTAGTAAATTCCCATCCCAGAGGTGTATAGAAATAAATAAATCAGGTTCCATGCAGTAGGAATTGAAACTGGTCTGGGGACATTTTACAAAATTGAATACATTTGTATTTATTGACTGAAGAAGTTTAAACAGATTTGCACTTTACACAAGCTAAGCCAGTGGGAATAATACAATGCTAGCACAAGACAGTCCTTTGATCTTCCAGGCCGTTAACCAAACTTACTTCTTCACATGCTGTTGGGGAGAATTTGAACTTTTATTGAAGGGTAATTAGTGCAGAATCTGCAGAAAACAACTGTCTGCTCCCCTGGTCTTTGACAAGTGCTCAATGACAAAATGATTTTCAATATTATGCTGTTTCACTACAATTCAAAGTGCAGTAGTTGCAGTGTGTACAATACTGCTACTGGTGGCACAATGGTAACCACAATTATATGTGGTTGCCGTTGTTAGAATGAGTAACATTTTCAAATGATCATATACAATTGACATCACACTCTAGTATTCTGTTGTAGTTCCATGGTACCAGAATCAGTACCAGCTAGCTACAGTATCACAAGTGTCAATGCTTTGTATTGCTGTTGCTGGTTTAACCGTGCCCTGATAACGGTTCTGATAGGGTTTCTTCAGGGTAAAACAAAGGTAAAGGAAAGCTGCCCACTAGAGTTGCATGAACTGATTATTCAGCTTGGGTCATTGGGGTTGATTGGGCTAATTTACTATTCTATTCCAAGTAAAACAAGTAAAGAAACAGCTGCTTGGGTTTGTGTGGATGGCTGTTCTCTATAGAGTAAAGCCCAGCATATACATGGAAACATGTTTCTTCAACAAGTGTCAGGAAACATGGTCGGGAAACTTTTTCAAGCAATATGTGATCATTCCAGCTGCTGCTTCAAAAATGTAGGAAACCCTCATTGCACTGAGTGGTGCGGCACTTCTAATTGCACTAACACTTTGTAAAAGAAGGGGAAAGCACAGAAACAGTTGTGTGGACAAGGGAGTGGATTCAAAGTCGAGACGAGAGAAGAACGGACCGTCCTCTTTTAAATGAGCCACGCTTAAGTTATCTCAATTTGTAGGACCACAAATAACAGGAAATAACACGACAGTGCAGCAGCGTACATATCAATTAAGCGATTGTAGCAGGATTCCAAACCATGTATGGCACTACAGATGTGTTTAGATTTCAAACAAACTTGTTTCGTAGTATAGAGATTAAAAAAAAGCATTGAAAAGGCAAACAAGATGTATCTACCACCTTATGCTTCACACCTTTAGTACGATTTCAACAAGAATGCAAAGGTAGTCATTTATGATATATTATACGATATGTAATTCCTGAGGCACTTTATCCCATTTTGATAAACACAAGAACTGGACTGCAAGCTAAATGACTTGCTGTCATTATTATATAGTACATTTGCTCCTGCCAGGCATGCAGGCAAATCTGGGGACCAGGTAGCGATTACCCAGCAGCTAAGTGTGTGGCCTGTGTCATGACGTTTTTACACAGTTTTCTAAAGCCTAAAACAACTTTACTGTATTCAGTACACAGTAGTTTCTGTATCTGAGTTTTGGTTGATTTTTTTGTTGTTGCATGTACAGTTGCTTTCATTCCCCTTGGTGCTGAGAACTCTTTGATAAAAAGTAGACCTCATCTTATTCAGAAGGCCGGAACTAGCAGCAGTTCCCCACAAATAAAGCAGGACTCAGTCTCACATCTGAAGATGGCAGATCATTTACCTGTTTTATTGCTGTGAAGAAGAACGTGATAGGTACTCCTTTATAGAGGACACAATCCCCTTCAGACTGGACCAAGATGGGACATGAGGAAACTAAAACAAAGCCACAGTCAAACAGTGCTGTGGTTCTGAAGTATTCCCTGTTGACGACATGAGAATACGTATTTTCTTTGTTGCTGGTTTAATTAATTTTTTTTGTTCCAAAAAAGAGTTTCTGGCTGTTATTCATTAGGAATATTTTTTACAATTTGTATGCTGAATCAAAACAGTGGTTGTAGCGGGTGTTATATCTGTTGTACATATTCAGTGTTTATTTATTCTGCCTTGAAGTCTTGAAGGAGCTAGAGTCTACTATAGTTGCAATGAAAGTTGCCATGTCAACATCACAGGTGCCTCAACTTGTGATAAGGTGTGATTTCATTCTTTTTCATTTCATGTAGAAATAAAAAACCAATTCATTTTGTTTAGGAATAAAAAAAAAAAGAGTTGTATTTTAAATGATGTAATTTAATTAATGTGATGAGATTTCATTCTTTTTCTTTTCATTTAGAAACAAAAAAGTGTGACTAAGGTCGTCTCAAATGCCTCTCGTATAATTGGGACAGCTGCTTATTTGGGACATTTTTACTTCTCAGGAGGTGTCCCGATAAAGTGGGGCAGACTGTTCATTGTAGAGCAACAGTCATCTGTACACATGACTGGCTGTTGGGAGGAGAAATGTATATATTATAGTTAGATAACGTCATTTTCACAAGAAATCAACTGATCATGCGAGGGACAACACAGGATTTTCGTATTTATCGGTCTGTCTATCCATCCATACGTTTTTTTTTCTTCATCAATTAACTCTATCCATCTGTATCTCAATTATGTACTTCATTTAAAATCTCCTACTATTGCTCTAATCCAGATGCATGTTCTCAAACTTTTTGGACTTCGCCCCCTTCCTCTTGTATGTGGTACTTGACGTGCCCTGCCACACATATGTCTACTTATACTGGTAAAACAATTTAAAAAATCAAATATGCCTCTGGCTTCTCTATATGTCACTGCTGCTGTTTTATTTTTTCTTTTTGCACGAACCAGCCACAGATGCATCGTAATAAGACCAAACTTAACACTACAAATTACAATTTACCGATTGTGACCAGCTCGTACTAACGTGCACACCACGTAGTGAGCTGAGAAACAACATATGTTACCAGATGGCATTAAACTTCATCCAGTTATACAAGCTTAAAAGGCACCAGTCAGATGCACAGCGCCATCTACAAAGTTTGACACGCCTGGAGGTGTCAGCATAAAGATTTGTTTTAAGTTAATATATACTGTATAACAGGAAGTTTTGGCTGATATTAAATTCAGCAGATTTGCTACCTTGGGAGATTTTGAAATTTTTTCCCTTGCTGTTTTTCACTTAGCTTTAATTGCTGTTGTTCACAAAGAAAAATGCTACACAGTTTTAGATTTATACTTTTAATTCCAAAAACAAATAAATGATTAGGCCCATTAATGAAATATGTCTGCTAAAACAGCATGTCATTTCCAGTAACTCGTTATAACACCTAAAATGCCACTGCAGCAACTTGGAGAACAACAAAAAAGTCCTTCTAAAAATCAATTAAAGTATTTATCGTTCTTAGGTGGTCCTGTAACAGGGTACACCTTGCCCCTCTGTTTATTTGCATTTGTGTTGTATTATTATGATTTAAAGGTATTGTTTGGTGTTTAAACACAATGTTTATTATTATTGTTTTACAGCATGAATTGGGTTAAAATTTCCCCATCCAGCTAAACACGTTCATAATGTGGCCATCTCCAAATTAGTGAAGTTCTTACCAATTCAGAGATGGTCACGTGTATATGTAAAGAACGGATCAGCCACACATCAGGGTTGATTATTTCAGAGAGGAGGCAGGTAAGAAATAAGATAGAAAAAGAAAACAATTGCTACAGGTGCTGGCGTTTTACCAGCAAGATGCTTGAGGAATTATTGTATCTGTTTGTTTTGGGCACTGTGTTATTTTTGTTTTGTGTACCAGTGTTTTAAATGTTTTTTTTTTTTGATACTTGCACGCTGGGTGTCTTCAGTAATAGTCGTATCTACAACATATCAGCAATAAAAATCAACAATTTTGTTACAGACTTTCTAACAAGTCTGGCGCAAACAGTTGTGGCTGTTACTTAATTAAACCCTCCTTAAAAAAAATAACACAAAAATGCTTAACATAAAAAAGAACAGTCCTACTACAGTAGCAGGCACAGTTTACACTGCCTCTGGGTTCCTGATCGCATCACCAATGTCAGATTTTTTAAATCAGTTGATGGAAATGTCTGGTCTACTTTTAATTTTTTCAAGCAAACTGGCTTCATCACTACTATTGTCATGTCCACTTTGATATCTGACACATTGTTTCTCTTATCCTGAGCTTCTTTAATCTGTTCTATATACCAGTCTGCCACAGGACGGGATCGCTACGAGCACAGTATGCAACCCTCTGATTGGTGGAAGTATTATTGGCGGTCCAATCAAAACCGGCAATAAAGCCAAAGCGCTGTAATAAAAAATAAATAAATAAATAAAATACTGAACTTTCTAACCCCTCCCCCAGGATACAGTCTGCGCCTCCCAGTTTGAGAACCGCTGCTCATATAAATATCACCAGCGCTACTGAACCAGGGTGTAGGCTGACTGACTAAATGGCTGAAGCAGTGAGAGTTCTGAAGTGTTGCTCACAGTTATTAAAGCTGGGGCTGGCAGTCTCTAGTGTCTGTCGAACACCTACATCTGCTTGTCGTGCTAGCAGTCCAAACCAGGACGAGAGGTTAGGCTGGGGTCCAGGGCTGGACAGAGCTCAGTGGGAGAAATCATCCTCTTACAAGGTTTGTTATTGACTGCAGTGTTAGGGGGCTGACAGGAAAACACCTGGACATTACAGCAGACTTCTGAGATCTGCATGAAGTGGTCAGCCACGTGGGCAACCGTGGGCTGTTTGTGTCTGTGCCAGCAGGGGTCACTGTGGTGCAATGTTAATACATCCTGAGAAGGCTATAAAGTGACTGAATTTTAAAGATTAGGGCTGTTTGTTTGTTGATTATTCCCAGCTGGGAATACATATACTGCACCCAGTGACAGGGATACTGTGTAGATGGATGTACATATGTATTTCACACTTTGCATTCACATTTAATTTTGCAGATATAGCTAACCACTTGTCCTGTTGTGATGAAACTTGGACCTTCTTTAGAACAAGCTATTAAGTGTCTGAATCTAGGGGTATGTAAATGTGCCCTATCTGCTTGCCCGTATGTCATACTTTTTAAATTTATATACAGTACAGAGAGAAGCACTTCAGTTGTGAAGGAACATGGTTAGCTCAAACCTGTTTTTTTCCAATAAGCAACCTATAAGACTACTACTTATTTTGTGTTCACTTACCCCCTTTCGTGGAGCACTTTATGTGTTGCAATATATTTTCACATTGCAATTCCCACCCGATTTGAGCATTTCACAGGATGCCGCAACATATCAAAACTCCAAAAGAAGTGGTAGAATCGTTAAACACCAAATCCTGACTGTCTGCAAAAAGCCTAATAATTTATTTAAAAGATCCCTAAGAATCTCTAACGATAATGGTGTAATATAAATGTATATCAGAGAAAAAAAAAACATTGGTTGCCACGGTAGCAGAAGTGACACTGGAGCAATAAGATCAGGCAGTGAGGAGAGAGCTGATGGGAGTTCATATCTCAGCTTCGCTGACAGACTGCACTATAAAGAAGTCCCTCAAGGTTCTTGCAGCAAGCCAGATCAATGTGTTTAAATTACAGTGAAAAAAGAAATATCCTAGAAACAAGGAACACACGTATTGTCCTAAAGGAGAAACAAGAAGAAGCCAAAGGTTAGTGGCCCCTTCACCAAAAGTACAGTGCTATGTGCAGTTTGCAGCAGAGGCACAAGTAGTCAAGACTAACCACAGTGAAGCCTGCTCCAATGGCTTATTTTGTCACATGCTTACAAAGTTCCATTTAGAGTTGCCAGTTGCCGAAACAGTGTAGCACAAGAAACCAATTAGCTTCACCTGAGTCAAAGTGAAAATGAAGATGTCCGGGAAACCAACTTTTTACAGCAGAGCGTAAAGGAGTTGTGTGGAGGTTGTTTAAGAAAATTATTTTTGTAAAGCTTCTTATCTCACCTTTGGGCTGGTGTGAAGTTGGGATGAAGCTGACCTCTGGATACAGTGTATTTAAAGGGATGGTAGTCTCCATTTAGCCCTTTGTGTCCAGTAATACTCCAAGGTCTCTAAGCACTCGTGTTTTTTTTTTTTTTTTTTTTTTTTTTTTTTAATAAAACACTGTTTCATATTCATGATACTATTCTAGACTGTTGATAGCTTCTTTAACAATAGCTTCATGAATATTAAACTTAATTTTATTCATAAAAACATTTTGAAAAGACATTATGCTTTGTGATAAGGCCCTGCATCACAAAACCATCACGCAATTTGCAGCTAGGTACCTTTGCATGCAGTCTCAAAAAGAAAGGCATAGAATTGAGAATGAACAGCTTCCTCACCCCCTAAGGTCCCTTCTTATGCATATCCATGCACATTGTGTAATAAGTCAGTCTCCAGCATCCACCAACCCAACACTAAAAAAAAATGGTCTACAAATAAGAAAAGCCCAGTGGACTCCAGTACGAGATTTTCAATGCCTGGGGTGCTTGTGGCATTGGCTTCCATTCCAGTTGGTGAGTCACTCTTCAATAAGTACAATCTCTAAGCGCTGACTAAAGCTGGTTAGAGGCTGTGTAATTCCCTGGCTTCTTTTCAAAAACTTGACAAGGCACAATCCTTTGTCACAAACGGATGAGGATTAAGTGTCTTCAGCACATTTATGCTTTCAGTGTTGTGATGCATGTCAGATAATTAACTGTGACACAGACAAACAGGTCATATCCAGCATGGGAAACTCTGAGATTAAGCAGCATTAAAAATGAATAACACTCAAAAGAATCAAGGAATGGTGTGACTATAATAAAACCGTGTGTGTGTGCTGTGTATATACAATATATACCTGGTGGGACATGAGTAATTCAACTTACCATAACAAATGGGTTTCTGCAATGCTGACAGCCAAGATTGGTATGGCATTCACTGGCAAGCAAGGGGCTTGAGTGGGGTAAAGATGCCCCTTTGCCAGCTGTTTTGCATTCTGTATGTTCGAGTGTAGTGTGAATGAAATTAAGATAATATGCTAAAAAACAGTAATTTAATGGAGAGGGCTGCCCTTTTAATATTCTCTCTGTCGCTCTGCCCATAGCAATTAATTTTCTTCATTTAATGCACCATTAAAACCCAACTGACAGTGATGCTTATATCTTTTTGATTAATTTTAATTGTTCTGCTGAAACTGCTTCTGTTAGGGGCTCCCGAGTGGCGCATCCGGTAAAAGCACTACATGTGGAGTGCAGGATGCGCCTTATAACCTGGAGATCGAAGGTTTGGGTATGACGCACAATTAGCCGAGCACTTTCCGGGTGGGGAGGGCTTAGGTCGGCCAGGGTGTCCTCGGCTCACCGCGCACCAGCGACCCTTGTAGACTGGCCTGGCGCCTGCGGGCCTGCCTGTAAGTCCAGGTTAATGGTTAAGTTTTGGTGTGATTTAAAAGTACTGTGCTTTAGATTCCCTGTTTGAAAATGTTCATGCAGTACCTTATACAGTATAAACCAAAGGAGAAAATCTTCAATATTCTATGCAATGAATTTAGAAGCAGACAGTGCAGTTGGGTGATATTGTAGGCAGTTAATTATAATTAAAAAATAACTGCTTAGGAAAAGCATGCAGATGTCTTTAGGGAACCAGAGTGTGTGGAACACCAACTTGATAGCTTTGCAGCCATTTTGAAGGGACTATTGAGTAGTGGTACACCTTACTAAAACTTGGCAGTCATCTTGAAGGGGCAACTTTGTGTTGCTAAAACTCTTGTTCTTAAGGGGTCAGAAACAAAGGGAGGCCAAAGAGAATTCCTGATTTGCTAGTCATATCAGAGCCTAGACTATTTGAAGTAGAGGGGTCAATCGCTGTTTCCTGGTGGCCAGACTTTGAGTCGGCTACCTTGATTAATTGGTGATAACCCGTGTTTACGCATTCGCAGATGTAAACTCATTACTGAGAATACCCATCTGTCTGCAATATGACTGTGGCAGGAAATGGCTTGCGGTGACGTCAGGCCAGAAGAAGGAAGAACAGCAAAGGTAATGAGTTGCAAAGACGTAGCGTACTCCGTTTATTAAACAACACAAAAATAAATAAAATATTTAAACAAAAAGACACTGCTCACAGAGCGAAACAAAAGATGTAAACCACGAACACAAAATAAACTACACACACAGGTCAGGCTGGGCAATCGCTTTCACTGTTCCTAGAAGTTCTAGTTTTTTTAAATTAATCTCGCTCCTCACTCTCCACTTCAGAACACATCCACCCCGAAGTGCAGAGAGCTGCCGGTATTTATACAGGTGACCATCTCCCGATTAGCAAAAATTTAATTACTTAATTAATTCGGGAGATGGCCACCTTCTGCACAAGTTTTAATTAAAATGTGGATGGGCTTCCCATCCACACTGCAAAAAACAAAACATACACCAAAACAATAATAAAACACATGGCGCTTCGCCGACATATATACAACTCGTAAACCAAAACAAATACAAAATACAGTACAGGGGCGGAGGGGGAAACTCCGTTCTGAAATAAATACTGAACACTACAGGGCTGCTCGCCCTGTTACAATGACCTACAGTAGTCTTAAGTATGCTGTCATGGTAATCTGTATTACTCCCCAATTTGAATGAAACCTCATCGCTGCACTGCACAGGAGGACAGGCAGATTGAATATCAACGGATGATCGATGTTTCCAGGCTGCCTCTAGCATCTTTTCACCTTGAGAACCTAAGCAACAGAGAATGCTAAACCATTTAACCCTGTAGAGTTTAGCCTGACCAGTAGGGGTTGACTTGGTGAGGCAAACAAACCCCAAACACTCTTTTTCAGTTTTTAATGCAGTTCTTCCAATAACCTGATATGCACTTTACAGTAGGGCCTTTACAGTTATCAGTTTGAGTACATTCTGATGATTCACCTAAGGTTGGAGATGCCAATTAGTATGTTTTCTTTTATCAGTTCTTAATAGACATTGATATTCAGTTAGCATCAATTCACTGTTATTTAATCAGGATGTCGCACCTAGAGATGTTTCCTTTGAATCTAATTACCAACTGCCTATCAAACTGGGATTTTTTTTATTAAAACCCAGTGAGTTATTGATTATTTTGCACTGAAAGACGTAGTTTCTCAGCTTAATTACATTCATTGATCTTTCCTATCTTTCTACCCATCTACCTTAAAAAATGTTTGTACATAAACTTTTCCTCATAGATGCAACCATGCACCGTGAAAGAAAAACAAAGCATTTATATTAACAAGCTTTTTAAATATGGTAACGTTTGCAGATATACGTTGCTCCTCTCTTAAGTTATAAAGCATATCTGAGTCTATACTCTGAAGTTCTCAGTTGCTGAGAGAAAAAGAGCTAACAGGAACAGCTGCAAAAAACAGCCACAGTAAAAAAGCTGTCCTAAAAATATCCTCTGTTTTTAAAACTTTTTTTTTCTTTGTTGGAGAATGTGAATTGATAGATAGGTAGATTTTAGGTATTTCTGGAGGCAGAAAACAATGGCTTGGAATGCAAAACCATTGGGGCTTATAGAGGGGATTTCTTTGTTTAATCCACCTTGAGGACAGTTCAGGGACGGGAATAAGACTCGCATTGCACAGCAGTTTGATAAATTCCTGGGTTTACTATGATTTTAATAAGAGACACCCGAGCTTGTTACCTACTGTGGCTAATCAAGAATGTATTAAAACCTGGAATGGGTGAAACTGCTATGCAATAGGAGTGTTATGTCCATCCCTGTAGTTTCTGATAGATAAGAACATACCCACATGTGTGCTAAGGTTGTAGCAGTGGAGCTTACTCTCTATCACAACAGGTTCTTTATCCAGTTCCATCCATACGTTTGACACATCTAGTGAGCAGGCCATCCACTAGCCCAGTGGTTCCCAGCCTTTTTCAACGTAGGGACCACCTTGGTGTTTGGATTTTTCCCATGGACTACTTGGCACGCATTTTTTCACAACAGCATTTTTAAACTTATTTGTACATGTATGTGTATCAGTACGTGTGGAATGTAAAGTATTAATATAACTTACCTAACTTAATGAGATCCCTATGGTTGAATCTTTGCTACTAGTTCATCAAGCAATGTTGTCATTTTGTGCTGATGGCAAAGTTCGCATTTAGATAAATGGCACCTCGATTTTAGAGGTTTTAAGAGCTTAATTTGACAAAAACTGACAAATAGTGCACTGGTGCTTTGGGGTGTCCTCAGATCCAGTACATGTAAATGCCAGTGCTAAATATTCTGATTGTATTTATGACATGGAGGCTTTCCTTTCTGAGAAGGTATTCTTGTTTTGGTTAATGATTGCGTCAAGAACAGACTACACATTATTTCCAGAGGTAGTGTGAAGAGAATGTTCTTTTCACATATAGTCTTGTGAGATATTAAACCTGGAAATTAAACCTGTAATCGATTGTTCACACTACAGTACAGTTAACAAGTCAAGCAACAAATACAGCCTCTTTTTGTTTCACATGAACTTCTGTTACTGTATGCAGCTAACTCCAAAAACTTCGTAATATCGAAATAATAGGTATATTCCTGTATCCCTAGCAACACTAGCACATATTGTATATTGTTGAAAATGAAAAGTACAAAAACTGTGGTTTTATTTTGTTTTTAAATGTATTTAGTCATTTCAAACTTGTTAGGAATACTGAATGCAGTGCACTACTTCTAAGCGGTGCAAAAAGGCTAGAGATGGAAACAAGCAGTAGAATTAGATTAGAAAGAGGTGCATTTAAAGGAATACGATTACTGGCTAAAAATTCTGCAGTTTTGTCAAGACAAATGTGCCTTCATAATGTATAAGTTATTTAATATTTGTATTTGTTTAACATAGCTGTTTCAATTAATAGCGGCTTTGAAGGTTATGTTTGGTATTGCATCAAACATGCGATTGTGTAGAAATGGGTTTATGCAAGAACTGCTTAAACAAATTTTGGGAGTTGTTTGTGGACCACCTGGAGTTTACTAGAACCATTGTACTAGCCCAATCTAGAGCATTATTAAAATTGCTAAATGTATTTGAATTGGACATGATGAAGCATTCAGCACACGTTCATAAAAGCTACATAACACTGTATAACTGTGTGCATTATCCTACAGAATTACTTTGAAAATGGACTAGACGTGCAGAAAACAAAAGTACTGGAATCTAAAATGCAAGTGCATTTCTGTCATTTTTATAGCCGTTACTTCTTCTTACATTTTAGTAATAAGTGTTATGGCAACACATTTGAAAAGAGTATAATGAATACTTGAATATATGCACAGTATGTTATATATTTTTTTTTAATAAAGGCAGTGTTATGTAGCCTTTATAAAGGTTTTGTGAATGCTAGCTATTGTCAAATTCAAAAAAGTATTACTAAATAATCTAATATTCTCTGCTGTGTCATTTCTTTTTTTACCTAAAGCTGGTATGCAATCCTTATTATAAATTAATCCACAGTGATTCATTTTTAATAAGTATTTAATAGCTTCTTTAGGCTAGTACATATTTGGGTCAGGAGTTATTAAAAAAATAAAAAAATAAGCACATAAGGAAAGTTATGAACGAGACAAGGCCATTCAGCCCTTAAATGATTAAAGAACTTTTATCTATTCAGTTTTTAAAGGAACCCAATGATTCAGCATCAAACCTGGCTTGGTTACTAAGTCGTAGTGTTTCCATAAAGAAACTGTGTAAGGTAAGACTTGAGAATTCTGACACCAGGCCAGGTTTCAAAGGTTGGAAATCTGCTTGTTTCTTCTTAGATGAAATCTACGTTTTGGGACCCTTATAGCTATGTAGATATATATATACTATATTATATATATATATATATATATATATATTATATATATATAGACACACATATAAACTAGAAATGTAGCTTTATTGATCTGTGTTGGCATTTGGCCATGACACACGGGTCGACCCCTCTGCACATATTTCAAGAAAGAGTGCCATGGGGTCTTTGACAGGACCTTGGTTTAACCTTGATCCTGTTTGAAGTTTGACCATGTGCTAAAACACTGAGGTCTGTCTCAGAGGGAAGAAAGCCACTAATACCCCCTCATACACCTTTTCTAGGAGATCACCGGTCCACTCTTGCAAAGCTGATGAGGTCAGCTCTGGGTCCCTGGCACATCTCATTTGGCAGTGCAGCTCAATGCAGCCAACCTTCTTGTTGCATTAACCATATAAGCCCCCAACATACACAATTGGGACTGTGCCAGAATACATTCATATTTTATAGGCTCTGTCTTTGTCTCAAATATTTCTTTTTTAATTTAATGTAATTTTTTTTATGTTTCAATCTGTCTAAGAGGCTGCACTGAGGACTGATCAATCACAATCTGACCGTGAGATTAAGTGTGTCTCTCGTTAAGGCTAGAAATTAAAGGCTATCACTTATTCAGAAAGACTGTTATGACCAAAGCCAGTGAGGGGGGAATGTGAAATGTTTTAATCCTGGTGTCTTATTAGCTCCAATATATCATAAAAATCTGTTTATCTGTGTCAAACGCACTCAGCTGTCCTTATGCCTGAGGTTAAAGTGGAACTGATGGCTGTAAGGGTTTGTGGAAATGTCTGTCTGTTGAGAAAAGAGGCACCAATGAAACAAGGACAGATATAACATTGAGTTGAATGAATAACGATGTATGAACTAAACGCTTATGAAATATGAATGTATATATTTATAGAAAATGGATTGTCTTAATCCAAATTCACATAGAAACTTTCACAGGTATCAAATCAGTGTGTGCAAAATGTGACCTGTCAGATTCAGAATTGGGTTAGAATTATTCATTACGTTCAATAGCTAGTCCATAAATTGATGCCCAACATGAAAATAACTCTAAAATAAGTATGTTTGTTCATGCAGGGCACATTGTTTCTATGTTGTTTATCTTTGGTTCTGTCTAATCCCACCCCCATATTCCAGCAAAGGCTGTTGCTAGGATATAACATTCTTTTCCTGGGCTTATAATAAGTCATATTTCTAGCAAATGCCTTTGTAGAGGGATCTGGTGGTAGCAGTGATTGTGCACATCAGGCTTAAATTGCAGGATCCCATGGGCACAGCTGTCTGTCTTGAACAATCACTCTGCACATATAACATTCAGGCTCAGATTTCTAAAAGGATTGTGCGTGTTTTACGACCATAAAAAGGGCACTGAGGGTTCTGAATTCTTGGATGGGATTTATAAAACACATGAATTGGCGTAAACATGCAATTAATACTTGATTTACGTGGCAATGTGTCTGTGCGCTTTAGGGCTTGATGCATATGTAATTCTATGTATGCATGTGTAATTCTGGGGAGTTTCTGAATGAAGCCTCTAAAATTGAGGTCTTTTAAATATTCCATCTAATTTATTAAAGCTGCTGGTAATTGCGGACCTCGTATTTGCGTGATTATTTTAACCAGGTGTTACTTTTGCAGGCGTTAATTTAGTCAGACAGTAGGCTGTATAAAAGGCAAGGTGATGTGGGAGTCTGCAGCAAGAAGGAGACATTGTTTTCAAGGGCAAAGAAACATTTAATAACTTTTTCTAAAGAGCTCATTTTTTAACCCTTCTGATTAAGTCAGTTTGTAAATTCCGGTTTATAATAAAGGTACTGTATTGTTTTGTAAACTCCAATTTTTAATACATGTTTCATAGCTTACATGACAAAACAGAAAGTCTGCAAATAGAGAATATAGAATTCATGTAAAAAAGGTTCTAGAAGCACCTAAAAGGTCTCCCCACAGTGGCAAAGCAAGATTCTAACGAGAGTTTTTATTTCTTAGAGTGTAGGCATTATTAAAAAAACAGTGGAGGAGATTAAGAAAAGGTGAAACGATATTCTGAAGCGCACGAAAGAAAAAGTTTCATATACAATGAGGGCTCCTATTCCACTGTTATTTTAGTAATGCCTTCTGAATGTATTTTTTGTAATATGGCATTCTGGTATTTAATAATACTGGTTCAGGCAGTATTGTTAAATTCGAGTTGGAAAGAAAACTGTAAAAAAAAAAGGGCAGAGGGACAGATGATGCAGTTAGTTTGTAGCTAGAGCAAGTACAGTTCTTTGACCATATATACCACAGATATGCTTTAAAATCATACTTAGAGAAGAAATACAGACAAACATAAGAAATTGGAGAGTTGTAACTGCATAAGACTAAGAACATATAAGTCATAGTTAAACTGAAGACTGTTCGTATGCAGCTGTATTGTTGCTGAACATATTGCTGTACAACAATGGAAAGATTATCGACCTGTTTGACTGCCATGGATGTAAGTAAATAAAACGTATTGTTTCTGAAGTTTGAAAAAAGTCTATATGCCTGGAATTATTCTATACGAAATAAGAAGTTGAACTAATATGCGAAGCACAGTAACTGGATGATGCATCGTAATGTATAAACAACCTGCTACAAGCTCTGAAGTGCTACAGTTCTTTATTAAGAAGCCATGGCACATTCCATATTTTATTCATTTGTCCTCCATTTCGAGCTTGTAATACATCTTCATGTGTTACAAGTACTGCTTGTACCAAAATCTCCAATTCCATTTTGGTAAATTTCAGTTTTCGCTTCTGAGCATCCTCATCACCATGGCTAGTACCAGGCTGAGGTCTTTGTGTGCCATTCATTTTCTTTTGGAATGTGTAGCCTACACTCGCAGGGTTAACCCACACCCGCTATTTATTGTGAGAGGTGTGTAATTCTCCACCGAGATTTACAGTGAGGGGTATTTAAATTGGTTTATTGCGGAATCTCCTGCTTTACTTAATTAGTCTTATAAAATACATTGGTATTCGTGCGGCCGTGATGAACACGCACATTACATGGCTCTTTGCGGTCAGTTTTTCCCCTTTATAAATGTGGGCCTCAATCCCTTTGCTCACTGGAGAGCTGTTTTTTAAATTAACTTCACAGGCTCTTGTTGGGTAAACACAACTCCAAATAAGTGTGTATTCTGCATTATTAACCTTTGTTTTACAGGTTGCAGCTTCCTAATGTATCTGTACAGCCTGTGTCTCCTACTTTTTAAAAGATACGTCTCTTGCCTCAGTTCTTAGTACTGTAGTTTAGATGTAATGCAAGATGGACTCATCTGACATTTAAACTATTCTGAATTATTTTCTTTTCAAGTAAGATGCTTTATATAACATGTGTTTTAATTGTAGGTTACCACATGACCCCAGCCCCTAGTGGTTGTAAGACATAGCACATTTGTTCAATGTTGTGTTTCTTACATCCATTAGGGGCAGAGTGTTGCAGGGGGACAGGTTAATGGTTACACTCTGATGTACCAGCTGAACTTAGAAAGACAACATGTTTGAAAGCCCTTTTGAAGCCACAGGTGTGCTTTAAACTTCTGAGTTTTAAAAAGTCACCAGAATGTGATGACTAAAAAAAGTGATACAAACTGATTTTAAAAAAGAAACAAAATACATTAGTAAAGACACGTGATAGTTCAGACTCACAAGTTCTTCTTTTAACAAAATGCCCTTTTAATTACAGTAGAAAACATACCAATCAGGTCAATTCGTGTTTCGCTTTACCTGATTATTGATTGTCAGTGAGTAAGCACATATTATATCAAGATTTCCAGGGAGATTTCAGTAGGGGAGGACGATTGTGTCCGTCCAGCTTCCTTTGGGGAATTTAAACAAACAAACAGTAAATTAAAATAGAGGGTTGTGTAGTCTAAACTGACAGACTCTGCTAAACTGTATTTTAATGTAAATCCCTTCCCCAAGAAAATGATAGACATTAAAGATATTATAAAAGCTTTCTCCCTGTAGTGCATTTCTCAGACAGGAGGAATTCCAACCACATGCACTTCATAATGCATGCCTTGCTGCACTATTCAATTATAGAGTGCCTGGCGCATTATACACAGCCAAGCTACAGGATGTAGTCTTGTTTTATCTGCAGTAATTTTAATTTGAATATCTGTAACTGCGTGCTACATAAACTCTTTTCCATACTGCCCTTAGGTCCCTTTGTATCCAGTGCAATAGTCAGCACACGTGATAAAAAACGGCTGGATAAAACGGGCATCTCTAACAACGCGTGTGAATCGCTTAAGTGTATGTAATATGACAGGTCGCTCAATCATACCTTGGGTGGATTTTTCTTCCTATGCAAAAAGAAATTAAATGATTGGATAAGCCATGTGCTGTAAATCATAACTATAAAGCACTGCATGCAGAATTAATAATTCACTGATAAATGGCTCAATCACACTGACTTCTACAGGTGCGCTTAACTCAAGAAACATTAATCAAGGTAAAGGGTAAAATTCAGCCGAGTGGCACAATCAAATTGACTGCTTTATGTATGTATACAGGTTGTCAGCCATGTAACTTGGCTATTCACCTCTGAAGAAGTATGGTCAGCACAGCTCCTATCTGTGAAAGGCATTTTGCATGTAATACAGAGATATAATTTACTTGCACAGACTTGTGCTTTTGTAGTAATCATGCACTGTATACTTCTAAGAGATTCCAGTGATGGAATGGACACAGTAATACAGTTAAAAATAGATTTTGGCAAAACAATGCTTTCTGCTCTTGCTGCATTGGGAGGTTATGATCGCAGGTTTGCATATTTAAGTAAATACCAAGCTTTGTTCCTCTGTCAATTAAAGCAGATAAGAAGCCACTTGTAGAAAGTACCTAGCAAGCGCTCTGACAATCTGTTGAAAGTGATTTGTTTTATTTTCTTACAAAAATCTCTACCAAACTGGTTTCTGCAACTTATTTAAAGTGCAGAAATCTGTCTCTCCATCTCACGCTTTGATGGAAGAAGTGACACAGTGATCATCCGTATGCAAATGATTTACAGAGACGGGTTGCCAAACACAAGCTGCCGACAGCTACCAGAAAAAGAAAACAAGACCAAGTTCGTCTCAGGCATATTTATTTCTATATCTATATCTCCGACCGTTTGCATCTGGTCACGAATTGGATAGTAGACTGCAAATAGAACTGCTGCATACATTTGAAACTGGTATAATTACAACAATCATCGGCTTAAATAGCACCTTTCACAAACAAAGCTGCCCTGAAACTCTTTACAAAAGAACAGTCTAAAAAGAAAATTCATTTGCAACTAATTACTAAAAATGTCAGTGAGGCCAACTTAACAAAATCACATTTTAAAAAATCTAGATTTAAAAACACCCACTGAACCCAAATCCCTGATGAAGCCGGGAATTTAAAATCACAGTCTGGGAGCATAGAAGCTGAAAGTTATGTCCCATTGAGTACGCTCGGTGGCGCACGTGGAAACAGCATTTGTATCTCTAAACCGTCTCGTCTTGCTGAAGCTAAACTGTGGAGAACAAGTATTGCTTGTTTTGTTTTCCATGAAATTCAGGGGAAAGTACTGTGGCTCTGAGGCTCAATATAAATAAACAGACACCCTGTGCTGTGGGACTTGGGATATCTGTTCAACTTGGATGCGATGATGCAAGGGGCTTCCAGACACATGTGTTAACCAACTTTCGTCATGCACCCAATTAGACTATTTTTTTCAAACACATTTTTTTTTTTTACTGCACTTGCCCTGTTATACAGTTTGACATACCCATGATTTACACTGCCTGTTTTGGAAAAAAAAAAAATATGTAGCTTTATATGAAGGATAATGTTTAATATAAATATATACTCACACAAGAACATATTCTCTGGCATAATCATTTTGAAACAGCGCTGAGAAGCGGAGAGCAACTGAGAGACTGAGAGTAGACAGTTATTTTATTATTATTATTTCTTTGCCATGATCTGTGGCTGACAGCGGTCCTTTTCTTTTTATTTCTTTTGCCTGTGTTCACAATAAACAGTTTGGAGGCTCAATCAGTGTTCGAAAGGGAGTCTTTTTTTCTTGTTTTCTTTTTTTTTTTGTGCTCCACAAAACAATCCATTTTGTGTACAGTGTGCAACAAGGCATGAAAATTTCACTGATTCATAAACATAAACTCACACCTGAATGATTCCCTGCGTTAAAAAGGGTTTATTTATTTATTATTATTATTATTATTATTATTATTATTATTATTATTATTATTATTATTAAGAAGAAGAAGAATTGAACATTTGTAAGATTAACATTTAAAGTTTTCAAAATGACGATGATGATGATTATTATTATTACTATTATTATTATTATTATTATTATTATTATTAGAATTACAGTATTATTCAAACATCTCCCTACAGTGCTTTTTGTTTAGTTTATTTATTTATTTTATTTTTGGTCCTGCAGTTAGTGTGCAAGTATGGAAATGTGTTTACTAGCGTTGCCAAACAAAACGAAAATACAAATTATTTATTTAAAAAACACTTTTTTTCTAAATTATGACATTGGTAGTAGGCTACTGTCGGTGGATTCCATTTTTCTTTTTGCATAGCTACCCAGGTAACATTAATAATGATGATGATGTCATCAAAAAGAGGCAGATCGTTCGTTCTTGAACGACTGTATACCCATTCATAAAGTGCTTTGCGACAGTCGCTCGTTGACTCATCATTTTATGAATAGCAACATGGACGACTTTCGTTAGTTTTAAATGAAATTTGTTTTATTACAGCAGTCGGCAAGTTCTTTTATGAATAGGGCCCCTGAAGGCTAGCCATCCAGATGTTAAAGCTGGTTGTGATTGCTGCTCCCGGAATGCTTATTCACATGCTTGTTTCTGCTCTAGTACTCAAATCCTTACCCTGACTGCCTGGGAGGTTTAGAATAGATTTTAAAGCAATTCATGGTCAGCCAATCTTAGCTGGAAATTAAGTGGAGATGAACTGAGAACATGGGAAGGAGGCACTTCTTAACACAGAGAGTGGTGAGGGTATGAAATGGGTTACTTAGTCATGCTGCTGAGGCAGAATCACTTGCATTCTTTAAGACCCAACTTGACACGTTTGAGCTCAGCTCCTGTTTGAAAATGTTCTTGTTTCTTATGTTTCTGTCTTAAAGACCTGTGGATACAATACATTCCCAGACATTCCCTAAGATCACAGAAGCCTGATACACTGGTGATTCCAAAAAGCTGGTTAAAATCAGCAAGGGCTGATTTCCCGTGTCTACTGTGTCAGTCCCAATTTATATCAGGAAAGCTAGCACAGTTGCGTCTTTGGAGGTATATCTGTCTGAGCATGCTTTTTCATAGCTGGAATGGATTATAAGCACAAGCTCATTACATTTTTATTGTGAAGCAACCTGAGATTCATTTGCACGGAAATCTGTATTGTATTGTATTGTATCATCAAGTTTCATGTTAGCACAGAAAGCAAAACAGTCATACAAAAGGGGATTGCTTTTTGGTGTGTTTTTGATATACAAATCACATTCAACAGAAACTGTCAATTAAACATTTAAATAACTGATGTTAAAATGCAATACAAGTGGTCCTTGAGTGTTTAGGGTGAGTCATACAGTCTGGGGAAAAGCCGGGGTGAAGCATTTTATTAATAGTGTATGATGCATTAATCAGGGGAGACCTATATGCCAGAAAGACACACTGTACAGCTGATGTTTCTAGATAATTCATAACACCGGCTGCTTACTACACACTAAAATGTACTACATGCAGGCAATAAAAATGTGCATTATAAATATGATATGGGAGATACTGAAATTGAAGAATGAATCTATGAAAAAGACCTAGGAGTTTATGTTAACTCAGAAATGTCTTCATTCTAGACAATGTGAGGACTCTATAAAAAAGGCTAACAATATGCTCGGATATATTGTCAAAAGTGTTGAATTTAAATCAAGGGAAGTAATGTTAAAACTGTACACTACATTAGTAAGACCTCATTTTGAATATTATGTTCAGTTCTACAAAGGATATTGCTGCTCTAGAAAGAGTGCAAAGAAGAGCGACCAGAATTATTCTGGGTTTAAAAGGCATGTCATATGCAGACAGGCTAAAATAATTGAATCTATTCAGTCTTGAACAAAGAAGACTACGTGGCAACCTGATTCAAGCATTCAAAATTCTAAAAGGTATTGACAGTGTCGACCCAGGGGACTTTTTCGACCTGAAAAAAGAAACAAGGACCAGGGGTCACAAATGGAGATTAGACAAAGGGGCATTCAGAACAGAAAATAGGAGGCACTTTTTTACACAGAGAATTGCGAGGGTCTGGAACCAACTCCCCAGTAATGTTGTTGAAGCTGACACCCTGGGATCCTTCAAGAAGCTGCTTGATGAGATTCTGGGATCAATAAACTACTAACAACTAAACGAGCAATTTTCTTATGTTCTTATGTTCTTATCTTCTTATCTTCTTATCTTCTTATGAATCTTAGAGCCAATCAGCAGGTATTGCAGCCTCTGAGTGACATTCCTTTCAGAAAGATTAATAATCCCATTGGAATGCCATTATAATCCCAGTGTATCACTGAAGAAACTCTAGTTCGGGACGATTTACGATAACTCAGTAATATCGTATCGTATCGAACAGAAGTCACAATAAATCTATTATAAAAATAATTACTAAGTTATCAGAAATGTACAATATTGTATAGTCATGACATGCGTACAAAGAACACAGCACAGAAATGGTATTTAAGCAAAAAGGGGATTGCATTAAAAATAAATCGAGCAGTATACATGTGCATGCGTTTTTACATTTTTATTTTTAAACTGGAAACTTAATTATCCCAGGTAATCTGTCCTCAGTTTAGCGTGAGACTACTGCATTTTATATTTGTAACCAGCGGAATCTAAATGAGCAAACGCCACGATAATTGCAATTAGACCAATTTTTTATCCTGCAGTCATCTCAGAGGTTTTCAATATTGCCCCAGCCCTACCTAGAACTTTTAGCAGACTGCAGTATCAGCAGCAATTCAGGCTCAATGGATCTGGAACAAATCCTGCACAGTGGTCCTAATATGAAAGTATTGGTATTGTGCTGTGACCTCGTAAGGTGCTTGTCTATGTTGGTTCATACCATTGTGTGGAAGGGGTGTGGGTAATTCACTGACTAGGAGACAGACAGGTGTAATTGAAAACACCACACAGGTGCCCAGTTTTATTTTTAGACTAGTTCTTTTTTTTTTTTTCCAGCAGAGGGCACTGTTGGCCGTGGCCTGTCTATCAACGATGATAGACAGCACCACGGAAATACCACAGCTGGTAAGCAAACAGCAAGTGCACTCGCAGGTGCTCAAAGAAATAATAATGAAAACAGAAGGCGAAAAGAACAAGGGAAAATAAAACAGTAATAAAACTACAAATAAAAGGTGCTGCACTCGGCAGCGTTATCCCGGTCGCCTCTACCCGCACGACCCGGATCACCGTCCTACTCTGTCGACTCCCTGCCTGCTCTACACAATAGTTCGGGGTCTGCTCAAGGATTCCCCACTGTCACTCTCTGACTTGTTCGCTGTTCTCAGCTGGTCTCTCCGTCCTTGACCAGCGCTTCCGCACACACACAGCACGTCTACAAAGGCAGACCTGAGGAAACAGCAGAGCATTTTTTATATAGGGCTAGCAATCTGCCAAGACTCGCCTCTCAGCCATTCAGAGAGGGGGAAAGTCCACACACCTACCTTCCCACCTCCCAGTGTCACTGCCATGACTCAGGCGGTTGTTGGAAGGCTGCCGCCCTCTTCCTGCAGTACTGTGAACACGCCAGCAGAGTCAGCACAGATCTCTCCCTGCTACACATTGCGATACTATTGTTATGTCAAAATATGAAAACCATTGTACACCATTGTGATGCCACTGCCTGTTTGTACAGAACCAATGCCATTGTAATGCAACTGTATTGCCAAATTAATATTATCTATTTGCCATCAAAGCTGGACGACATTTGTTTCTACCTTTTGCCTACCTGTTTTGCAGAAGAAATTGTTGATTTTTAGTGAAAAATGCTCTGTCCTCCTTCAACAAGGCCAAAGCACCACAAGGACCCTCAGCTTCATTAAAAAGGTACAATTAAAGTTAAATTGGGATCCTGAAGCAGAAGCAGAAACGGTCACGCTCTTGCTAAACAACAGAGAACTCGGCTAGCTACCCAAGGAGAGAAAAAAAAACAAAACATAACTGCAGACCATGAAAACAGTGCAGGCCCAATGAATGTGCCTGATGTTTTATGGCATTGATTTGTTCTGCATTGACGCTGCTGTCAAGGGGAGATTTACTTGGCTCCTTCTAAAGGATGCACAGAGGATGACCTTTAAGGATTCCAGTTAGTAGTTGCACTTGCCTTCAGATCTCCCCTCAATGGTTTTTTCTTTTCTTTTCTTTTCTCGTTGTGTAAATCAGATGTCTTGCAGAGTTGCTGGTTCAGTTTCAGCATTGGATTGGTAGCGTCATGTTTACAGTTTGAAGCCTGGAGTACAGCGCGAAAAGAGTTATGTTCATCTCAGCCCCAGTTTTTAGTTTTGGTATGAACTAGCCCAGCACCTTCCCATATACTTAAACAAGGGAAGTGTGAGGAGCTTATGCGAATTTCAAGCCCTGCTTATTAAACAAGAAGTACATGTTTTAAGTTATTCACAAAAGTATAAAAGTCTCTGGTATACGTGCTTGTGTTGTCATTGGCCAGAAGGGTGTTTCAAACAAGTACGATTTTGAAGCTCTCTTGATTTTGAAGTTTCTGGTAAAGTCTGTCTGTCTACCTGTGTGGAATATGCCAGCACTGAAGCAAGCTGCTGTTTCTATTCTCCAATAGGTGGATGGACCAGACCAGTTTGGAGGACGAAATGGAGATGACAGTAGAGATTCCATAGAAACAAAGAAGTTCCTCAACCTGAAACAGGACACGTTGCCATGGACACCAGAGGTAAGGAAAGCACGGCAACTTAATTCGACAAAAATGTGCCTAAATAAATTCAGTGAACAGGTCAACTTACTTGGGAGTTTTAAGGGGTCCTAGAAAAATAAATATGTACAACGTATT
Organism: Polyodon spathula; assembly: GCF_017654505.1. Classification (NCBI taxonomy): domain Eukaryota; kingdom Metazoa; phylum Chordata; class Actinopteri; order Acipenseriformes; family Polyodontidae; genus Polyodon; species Polyodon spathula. The sequence goes on from NC_054552.1 coordinate 8,830,219, forward strand.
CAACAAGTGTGTGTTGTCCACAGTGGAGATGAACGGGAATTGATCATAAAAGGGATTATTAAGGGCTAATACATTTATAAAACTCTGTTGTCAGTAAAAATCAAGGAAATGAAAGGTCTATTTGGCGCCATGCTTTATAGAACATGTGTTTTAGTTTTATAATGGGACTAGTATTACAGAGAAGGTGAATGCCAAGCTAGAACCTGGAAGTATTAATACATTCTGTTGAGTCCATTATTTCAGAGCAGGTGGTTGGTGCAAACAGGCGAGTCACGTTTTCTTTCTGACAGCCATTAGCAGAAGGGTGAGATTGCTATGCAAATTGATAACCTATGAATGTATTTTGTGCTCAACACCCTGACAGATTAAATGGCTTAATGTGCACAGCGGTGGAGAGGATATGAATGTGTCTCTGATGGGCGGGGTGCTGCGCACATCCCTGCATCAACTTGAGGGCTGTTGGATTAAACGGCATCCTGATTAGAACTGATTTTAAACTATCAGCTTTGAAATGAGCATATTGTCAAATAAATAAATAAATAAGAGATGTTTTTTTTATTGTAAATTGTCATACATTTTGATGAACTGCAATGCTGAATTCCCTGTGTATGTACAGATACACAAACATTAAAATGTATGACAAATTGATTTAGGGGTCACCTCGAAATAAATTAAGATGTCTATATTTCAATAACATCAACGCTAGCACAAGCCCACATTATCTTGTAAACAAGATATGCAGTAGCTGTATAGCTTGAGATAAAGGCAGAACATAGATTTTGTTCTAGCACTGGGGATTAATGTGGTACAAAACAGCATGCATTAATGCAGTGCGTTAATATAACAGAATTAACTTGAGTTTTATTATTTTGTCCCCTAATGCTTTTTGTTAAGTTACAATAAATTACCAGATTCTGTGCTTTTTAAATGATATCCCCCTAGTAGGGGAGAATGGTGTTCTAACAAGGGACGAGTCCTGATGGGCCGATGGCCTTTTCTTGTTTCCTAACTTTTCTTGTGTTCTTACAAGATTTCATTTTAATTTGGCTGTTGGATATTAATGCATTAAGGAAGTTACGACCTACCTGCAAAAGGTGAAGTAAAACTTTCTCTTTATAAACACCAGTGATTTCCAGTAACATGACACAAGTTTAGAGTAAATTACAGTAAGAGAAAAACGGGGAAACACTGTAAATCCGATGTATTTGACTTATAGTTATATTAAAACATTTATTCTGCCCCATGTTTTAATATATGCAGATATTATTTCATGAACTAAATTTGTCAGGTATGCTTTTTCTTCCTTATTACTGATAATAATGGAATGAAGAACTCTTATTTATACATATTTATTTTGAGAAAATAATCGAGAGTTGTGTCCATTATTGCTTATAAACTCAGACTCTGTTTCTGTAGAGAGCACCTGCACTTCACTAAATAAATGTGCTGCAGCACTGGGAAACGGGGCTGTTATTTATTAAGGCGTTTCCAGGGAAGCATTTGAATTATCTCAGCCAAAACACTATCGGGAGGATAAATTGCTCAGTCATACTGTCAGCTCATCAGCAGAAAGAATTACAGGTGCCACTGGTGTATTGAAATCCAAACACTGTATAATAAAGAAGGCTGGGTGGTGCGGCATGCTAAAATACTAGTTTCTAAAAGTTCAGGTCACATGGGGCACCCGATTGGCTCATCCAGTAAAGGCGCTCCGCGTGGAGTACAGGATCCGGCCGTATAGCAGGTTTGAATCCATGTCATTGCCGACCGTGACCAGGGGTTCCTAGGGGGCGGTGCGCTCTGCAGTGCGAAAAATTTCGAATTGGCAGGAGCACGTTTCGGAGGACGCCTGTTTCAGCCTCCGTTTCCCGAGTCACCAGGGGGCAGCAGCGGTGAACCGGGATAAAAATAATAATTGACAACTAAATTAAAAAAAAAAAAAAAAAAAAAAAAAAAAAAAGTTCAGGTCACAAAATAAAATGAGCAGCCTGTGGATGTAACAAAAACATCACATAATTACTGTCAGCCTCAAGAGGGCTTGGACTGAATGGCAGGGCTGTTCAATAGAGCCGAGAGGGGAAGCCAGCGCTACTGTGTGACATTAAAGAAAACTGTGTAGAGGTGCAATCAGCAACCAGTTTCCTAATCAAATATCAGACAGGTAATAATCAACAGTAATCAGTGCATTAAGAACACTGTTATAAAAAAACAAGAAGGAAAAGCAAATGTGATTATTTACACAAGCCTTCAAATATAGCACAAAACTGATTACTATTACGCATAGAAATAGATATGCTTTGACAAAGTTAAAGGAACATGCAAGAAAAGCACGTGCTACTGGGTAAATACCTATGTGAGGTATGACGCTGCAAGTAAGGCACCAGGTGTACATTGATCAGTTATTGAGGCTCACAAAATAAAAGATCAGTAATTGATAAATCAATTAATTGTTGCATCCACATATTGGTGTGTGCTAGAGTCACATCAGCAGAAGTTAGAAAGTGGATGCAGCTTTCTGTAGATAATTTGCAAAAGACAACAAAAGCATCTTGTTTTTTTTTTCTGAACAGGCACAGAATTCAATTCAATTCACAATAATTTTCCTTTTAGTAATTTTAAAAACAAATTATTGTCAATCAAAATTCAAAGCATGGTAAAGTAAAAAGAAAAAAATAACTATATAAAAGTCAGAGGTTTTGGGGAAAAATGTGTAAAAATCAAAGTGTCAATGTAATGGAACAGTGGCACTGTGTTTCTTCCTATCTTTATTTTGGCATCAATATAAAAGGTATAAAGGGAAAGAAAAACACACTTCCAGTTCCGCTGAAGCCTTTCTAAAAGTGGGGGCCAAGGTCAGGGAGTGAGGGGGTAGCAACGTTTTTCAGGAATGAATGAAAATATTATTTTGAGAATGCACCTTTATTTACGAACAAAGTAAAATTGTTAACATTTTTTTTTTTTTAAAAAACAACCACATTACAAAATTAAGCCATAGCATAATATTGCATGTTTTAAAAAATAAATAAAAATCACAAAACCACACTTTACCAGAGTTGTTAATGGCACTGTAATTCTAAGCAGCATTGAGCAGATTCATGTTTTTCCCAGATAAGAGCTGTCAACCAAAATGAAGCCTTTATGTACAATTTAACATTAACACTAGATTGTATGTTTTCTGATCTTTCCAAAAAACTTACACAGCATGTCACTTGCAATACAAAAGTTACATAAAACATAATCTCTGTAGAATTAGTCAGATGTTCCTGAATATGAAGGAAGAGGTGGCTTTAAGTGTTGTTCAGTTATGAACAGAGATGTATGTTTTTCACTGTAAAAAAGTTCTTATTTCACAGTCTAAAAATTGCTATTTCAAGATATTTCACAATTCAAGTAAGAATATAAATAAATAAATCGCATTGTCACATTAAATATTGATAATTTTCTTTTGTTATGCAAAATGAATGCAGCAACGTACAAAGAAATCCTGGAGGAAAACCAGCTGAAGTCTGCAAGAGACCTGGGACATGGGAGAAGATTCATCTTCCAGCAGGACAATGACCCCAAACATACAGCCAAAGCCACACTGGAGTGGCTTAAAAACAAAAAGGTCAATGTCCTGGAGTGGCCCAGTAAAAGCCCGGAACCTCAATCCAATTGAGAATATGTGGAAAGAGTTAAAAATTGCTGTTCACCAAAGGTCCCCACCCAACTTTGATGGAGCTTGAGCAATTTTGCAAAGAAGAATGGGCAAAAATTGCAGTATCCAGATTTTCAAAGCTGGTAGAGACTTATCCAAATAGACTCATGGCTGTAATTGCTGCCAAAGATGTCTCTACCAAATATTGAATCAAGAGGGTGAATACTTATGCAATCAATTATTTTCTGTTTTGTATTTGTAATTAATTTAGAACAATTTGTAGATTTTATTTTTCACTTTGACATTGTGGACTTTTTTTGTGTTGATCAATGGGAAAAACTCCTAATTAAATCCATTTTGATTCCGTGTTGTAACACAATAAAATGTGGAAAAGTCCAAGGGGGGGGGGGGGTCAATACTTTTGAGAGCCACTATATATATATATATATATATATATATATATATATATATATATATATATATATATATATATATATACACTATTTTCATTGGAATTACATATTATACGGCAATAGTCAACTTTCATGGAAATCGCTTTTATGTAGGCTGCAGAGTATAACCACAACTAAACATTATGTGCTATACAAGCATCTTTTTTCCACTCTGCACATGTTTTTTTGTCCAAAAGTGAGGGGGCACTGGCCCCCCTGACCCTGACTCTGGCACCACTGGCTGTGATTTATACAACATGTTTTCTGTACATGTTGATGGAAAACTGTTTGGCAGCCAGGTTGACCTTTGTTTAGCTGTGTGATTTATGACTTTGTTAAATGTCCATTGAATCTCATTACAAGCTGTTTGGTAGTACAGTACACAGCATACATCACTAAGAGCCCCCCCACCCCGTGTCTGTGGAGCACAGTTAATGGAGAGGGATGTCCATTGGATAATCCATTATTATCAGCAGGCACTGATACATCTTGGAACCATTAAGTTCTGAAAAGGCATTTTGAAGAGAGGTGCTCTAATGCTGTAAGCAGTGGATCCATGCCTTCAGCTCAGACATTGTGTTTTGTTTATTGAGATTTATTGTACTGTACAGTTAACCATGTTAAATATTATTTTTACACCACGATTGTGAAATGTACCATTAAAAAAGCTTTCACAGTTTGTTACTACATCACAGGCACATAATCAATTCTGTACTGTGCAGTGTAAAATAAGCTTTGAAACAAAGCAGAAGTTTGAAATCCCTAAGTGAAAGAGTGAACAACTGGATTTTCTATTATACAGTATGCGATAGAAGATAGCTGTCCAGTATCAGGTGCAGCTGTTCATCTGCAAGTATGATTTTATTCAGCTCCTCTGGATGTTGGTATTTCAATTTTCTCGCACCAAGCTCACTTCACTTATGCTTGTGTGAGACAGATTTCACTGGAGCAGCCATGCTGCAATTCACATTGCCAGGAGGAGCTATATATAAACCATTGCCTGGTGGAACTTTGAGGAGAGGCGCTTTTTGGAATATGTACAGGGAGAGCTTAAAACACAGACATACTCAATCTGAAGATCAAAAAAACAGCGTATTGGAATAACAAAACACATCTTCTTAAACCTTTTTAGAAAATATGGCAAACTATACTGTACATTAACCCCTTTACAGCCAAGTGTTTTTACCAGAAAAAAAAAATACTACATTTTCATCCTTACAAAAACAAATTGTTGTATTCCTACAGTAGGCAAACGTAACTATGTAGTAACTTTTCAGCGGATGCCTTCATCAGTGTTGCTGTTTCTTATTGATTTTTTGTTTGTGATTATCGTCCGCCTTGAGAGGGATAATCAATGCCTTTGAAATTTTCTTCTACCCTTCTGCTATGTGCCTCTCTACCACTTTATCCCTGACTTGTTTCGAAAGCTCATTGGTCTTCGTGGTTGCTTTGTTGGATCACTATGTGAGTTGCAGTTTGAAAGTCTTTATATACCTGACGGAAATTATCTATAAGTTAAACCACTTTGAGTACACACAGGCTGAAACTATTTCACTAATTTTGTGGCCTTTCAAACAAATCATCTGATATTAATCTGTTTTTCTCTGTAAATCTTACTTATTTATATTTTATATGCTTTTTTACCTTTATCAATGTGGAGGAGTTAGTGTAGATTCTACATGTAAAGTCTAATGCCAACATTAGGGCGGTGAATATTCCTGCAAACCACTGTATATATATATATGTATATACATGGGGCCGTGCATTATCATGCTGAAACATGAGGTGATGGCGACGGATGAATGGCACGACAGTGGACCTCAGGATCTTGTCACGGTATCTCTTTGCATTCAAATTGCCATCAATAAAATGCAGTTCTGTTCATTGTCCATAGCTTATGCCTGCCCATACAATAACCCCAACGCCACCGGGCACAATGCGTCAGCAAACCGCTTACCCACACAACGTCATACACGCTGTTTGCCATCTGCCCGGTACAGTTGAAACCAGGATTCATCCGTGAATAGCACACTTCTCCAGCATGCCAGTGGCCATAGAAGGTGAGCCTTTGTCCACCGAAGTCGGTTACGACGCAGAACTGCAGTCAGGTCAAGACCCTGGTGAGGACGACGAGCACACAGATGAGCTTCCCTGAGATGGTTTCTGACAGTTTGTGCAGAAATTCTTCGGTTGTGCAAACCCACAGTTTCATCAGCTCTCCGAGTGGCTGGTCTCTGACGATCCCGCAGGTGAAGAAGCTGGATGTGGAGGTCCTGGGCTGGCGTGGTTATACTTGGTCTGTGGTTGTGAGGCCGGTTGGACGTACTGCCAAATTCTCTAAAACGACATTGGAGGCGGATTATGATAGAGAAATGAACATTCAATTCTCTGGCAACAGCTCTGGTGGACATTCCTGCAGTCAGCATGCCAATTGCACACTCCATCAAAACTTGAGACATCTTTAGCATTGTGTTGTGTGACAAAGCTGCACATTTTAGAGTGGCCTTTTATTGTCCCTAGCACAAGGTGCACCTGTGTAATGATCATGCTGTTTAATCAGCTTCTTGATATGCCACACCTGCGAGGTGGATAGATTATCTTGGCAAAGGAGAAATGCTCACTAACAGGGATGTAAACAAATTTGTGCACAAAATTTGAGAGAAATAAGCTTTTCGTGCGTATGGAAAATTTCTGGGATCTTTTATTTCAGCTCATGAAACATGGGACCAACACTTTACATGTTGTGCTTATATTTTTGTTCAATGTATATATATATATATGTAGTTCATATATTGAAATATGAACTTCAATATATGTGTTGGTAACGCAAAAATAATCACAGAAAAACATGAAGGCGAAGTAATGGGCTTCACTCACAAAACTTATTTTGTAATCATTTTGATTTCTGTTTATCCCAGTGATAAGTAATATTTACCTTTTCTGCCTTGAATCAAGTACAAGTGGTTAATGCATTTGAACTGGAAAGAGTGAGTCCCAGTCCCATTGACATAAGTGATTAGAAGCTCGTCTGGTTAGTGATTGTATTGCACTCGAGCAAGCCATTGAAATGTTGAAAATACATGCGTTATCAATCACCCACACCTGCCCAATATATTTAGTTTTTCTTCCATGAGCTACTATTCCTAACTTCCTGGTGCTTCAAGCATTTTCTGTTCAGAGCAGCACCAGGGTTTGTGATAGGAGTACAGTGCTCTGAAGGGTCATCTACAGTAGAATTCAGGAAACAGTCACCCCGGGGTCATATTTTAATATTAAATGGAACATGATTATGGTCTTGCGATTGTGGTACACTTTATAGTTAAAAACAGTATAATTCCATGGTGTCTGCTTTGTGCATTCTTTCATCGTTCACATATGTGTACTTTTTTTCTGACTTGAAGGTGACTTCATCTGCAGGGAATCAGACCCCCTCCCATGAAACTTGCTTGTCAGTACAGCTGCTCTCTTCCTATGAAGACTTCCTGTTGCTCTTAGAGATTTTTTAATGTCAGCTCTATTTTTTTTTCCATGTGAATTTTTTATTTTTACTCTACTTTACAGACAATTCCACCCATTATTTTCACCTGGGACTGTCAAAATAACTACCTTGTTATGCTCTCAAGGCACACCTGCCTGTACTTCAAGAGAGTGCACCAGTAATAGAATTCCAAGCATGACTGGTTTACATGAATATGAGGAAAATGTTTAGGGAATCTTAACTCTTTAGTTGTGTGCTTTTATTTTGTCATGCACAGACATGAGATTATGGACTCAAGATTAATTTAATGTTCATTTAAGCTATCAAAAGTATACATATGTTTTTTAGAAAATGATACAGTACCATCAGCCAATCAGCTTCCAGCTCCTGAGATTCCAGCTGCTGAGATTCCAGCGGGCATCTACCATCTTTTAGAGCCCGCTGGAATCTCAGCACCAACTGTGAATCAAATTTAAAATCAATCCGCATGTGTACCGGCTTTTTAAAAATTACATTAAATACCACCATAAAATGCCTCCTCCCATGTTTCTACCGTCAGCCAAAGCCTTTCTCTCCTGAAAATGCTACCATACAACCTACTTGGTATACTTACAAACAACTGGGGAAAAAACACACCTGGCAATTTGGCACAAAAAAAAGTGAGACTGAATGGAAGTGCACACCAAATATGGCTTATTTATTTACTGACATGTCAGTGTCGAGTACACTGTGATCCAGGTAGTAAACAAGTCACACTTGTAGGTGTTTAATCGATTACCTTATAATAATACCCATGCAACCATGGAGGGAAAACAGTTTATCTCAACCATTTTAAATTGTTCTGATCTACAGCAAATTATTTAAAACTCTGTTTATTACCCCTTATTAATAGATGTGCCTCGCTTTAATGTTAAGCTGTCTTTTGTTGTTCTTCGGCCATCATTTATAAAAGCTCTGATGAATATTTTCCAGATCACAGCTGTGCAGGTTGACACATTTAATGGACTGTAATAGGAAAGTTTGCTCCTCTATTCTTGCCAGCAGTGGCAGTAGGCCATGTGGTTTAGCAGTCCTGGTTTCTAGTGTGAGCTAATTTAGAATTCCCTGGGAGGGGTTGGAGCCAGCCTTAAGAACATAAAAAAGTTTACAAACGAGAGGAGGCCATTCGGCCTATCATGCTCGTTTGGTTGTTAGTAGCTTATTGATCCCAGAATCTCATCAAGCAGCTTCTTGAAGGATCCCAGGGTGTCAGCTTCAACAGCATTACTGGGGAGTTGATTCCAGACCCTCACGATTATCTGTGTAAAAAAGTGCCTCCTGTTTTCTGTTCTGAATGCCCCTTTGTCTAATCTCCATTTGTGATCCCTGGTTTCTTTTTTCGTACAAGATAGGAGGCTGTGTGGCCAGCTTAGCTGAAACTAAGTAAAATGATAAGAAACAAGTTGCTGTTTGATGCCAGAACATTCTGTACTCTTAAAGGATCTGAATGACAGCAGCAGTAGCTTGGTAGCCTATTCCAAACTGTTAAAGTAGCCAATCTCTGACCTGAGTCTGTTCTCTGGTCCTAGTCTCTGTGCTGTGCTTGAAATAGTGACTAGAGTTAACTTTGTCATGTCCTTTAGGGTTTTGAAAACTTTGATCAATTATCCCTAACTCCACTTTGTTCTAGGCTAATTAGGTTCAGTTCCATCAATCCATTCTCATAACTCACAGCAGTAGTCTGATGGCTCTTTGCTTAGGACTTTCTCCAAATATGTTCTGTGTATAACTGACAAGCCCTTTTATTCCTGTTGAAACTTCTATGGCGGAGACACAAAAAATTTGTTAAGAATGTTTTTCTTGGCAACTCAAATCGAGAACAACAACGGCTCTGTTTTTGGCAATTCAATTGTTGTACGTGCCTGTGTGTGTTCAGCCAATGACATTGCGTTTTCTAATCACCTGATTTCACTCTAATTTAGCAAACTTTGCCATTGATGTTTTTTTTCATGACATAAAATGCTTAGTGGATGTTAGATGTGCATAATATAAAGACTGCAATTAGAAGGAGACAAATTTAAGGAATTAGTTCATATTTTTGTGAAATCATCACTGGAGGTAAAAGACAAACTGAAGAACCTCCAAACACAGTATTTTGCCTGTTTCTGTGGCACAGCCACTCTCTGGTCCTGTGACAGGCTGACTAGTGGTGACGTCAGACCAGATGCAGGAACTGAAAAAAACAAAGGCACTACCGCAGTTCAAAAGACGCAGTACGCTGTTTATTTAAACAAAAATCAAATAAAATATTTAAACAAACAAAACACTGCTCACAGAGCAAAAGTAAATAATTAAACAAAATAAATCTCGAACACGAACAACCCTTAAGGTCCGTCTGGGCAGTAGCCTTCACGGATCCTACAAGTGTTTAGTTTAGTTTCGTTTTTCTTTTCTCCTCGCTCCCTGTCGTTCACTCCTCCGATCTCCCACCTCGAGCAGGGAAAACTGCAGGGTTTTTATACAGGTGACCATCTCCAGATTAGCAACAAATTAATCACGTCATTAATTTGGGAGAGGGCCACCATCTGCACAAGGTTTTTAATCATTCCTGCCAGAACACGAGCTACTACCTCGCCTCTGCCAGAACATGTCTAAACAAAAACAAAATAACAAAACAAAACGTGGGTACGGCGTCACATTTAAATACACTAAATAAATAGGAAACAGATAAATCATAATAGTGCTTGTGAACAATTTACAAAACGCAAAAATTTTACACACAGGGTGTCCCCGCCTCCCCCTCTGGGGTAAAGATTTTTCATTTAATTACAGGGTTCCCAGACTCCCACAAGGAGCGGGGATAGTGTAGGGAGGGAACACGTTTCGTGTGTACCGGGGTTGTCGGTGGAGTGGGGAGTCAGAAGTTTCAGGTCTTCTCTCCTTCGGGTGCCACAGGTACCCCCACCGGTACCACCCTCCAGGAAAATGGAGGGTAAAGAAGCTTTTGTTACACTCTATAGACTGTGGAAGTTAATGTCGTAATACAAAGTGTAACTACCGACACAAACAATATTGATCTTACACTCAAAAAGAGAGTTAGAGGTCCGACATGAGACGACGACACTTTTTTGGGATAAAGGTAATGGGACACATGACATTTTGGACTTATCGTCGAATACGTACGTTACTGAGAAGGATTATAATATTTTAATCGTGCAGTACATCTATAGTACTCAAAATACAATGGACCACAGTATTTATATCATACATGATATTGGGATCAGGAAATTTCTTGCAAAGTCATAAGTCGTAATTTTTAGAAAGTCTGCTCGGTTATTATCACAATAAGTCAACACACGTTTGATTCGTTTTAGTTTTTTGATTACTCGTTGTAATAAAAGCATTCTTTATGGAGTCTCTTTAGTCACTGGGTTCAGTTACCAATCTGTTGATGATCGTGTTTAATGGTCATGTTATGGTCTATTATTATTATTATTATTATTATTATATATTATTATTATTATTATTATTATTATTATTATTATGACTGAAGTTTGTTCAGGCATGTGTGCATACATTGCTTGAATGATGCCTGTGGTGACAGATAAGGAATTGAGAAGTCATTCCCTGCTTTACGTGATTCTGTTAATGCTGGCACTTTATTAGTGTATATGAGTAAAGCAAGTAAAAAAGTCTAATACTGCAGCGTATGTGAACTCAGCTGAAGCCGATATGGGATAGTTGCTAAACCTTCTTATTTGCAAAACAATTTATGCAGACAAAGCAGAGCAATGGAGAGAACCCTGTCTTACAGCACCCATATATCTCTCCATGCGGAATCCATACTAACAGCCTTCCTCCTCTGTTTTCTGCAGTATAAAGGGCAGGCTAATCTCCATGTGTTTGAAGACTGGTGTGGGTCATCTGTCAATCAGCTGCGAAAGAACCTTCACTTCCCACTCTATCCACACGTGAGTCTGCAGGGAACTGGGGCTGCTGGGTCTCCACCTGACTGTTCTGAAGTTTGTTCAATGTAGAATGAGCCATACATACAACAGGTCTTGATGTTAGTGATTCAATTTCACAGCAGTCAAAGGGGATCTATATGACTTAGTCATGCACAGTGTGTGCATTGTGATGAATGTTTCATCTTGGGATCACTTATCTTAATTTTATCAAACACGTTTGTTACGGGAAATTCTTGCACAAACTGTCAGTGAAGATGACACCACATGCATCAGGGTCACTGATTTTTATCCTGTGTTGGTTTATATCCTTTGCAGGTGATATGTTTGTTGTCTTTTTATTACAGACCAGGACCGTAGTTAAGAAACTTGCAGTGGCCCCCAAATGGAAAAACTATGGACTGCGAATATTTGGATACATTCACCCATACAGAGATGGTGAGTATCTCTGAAAAAAAAAAGTTTTCTTCAATTCGCTTCATTTAATTTCAAGCAAGACCACATTTATCACGTTTACAACCATGCAATGTTGTACAGTACAGGGTGAGTCTTAATTCATGCAACATTATTGTTTTCGGTTCTACTTAGATGTCTCAAACAGTCCAAATGGTATGTCACAGAGTGTCTCTGTCAAAGCACTTTATGATGGTGGTCCACTATGAAAGGTGCTATATAAAATAAAGATTGATTGATTTGCATATTATCCTCCACATAGCTTACATTTTCTTCCTGGTTTGTCCAACAAAGCTGGGCAAATTATGAATCAGGGTTGGCAAAAAAGGCACTGGTATTTCAACCTATCTTGTAGCTTATCTACAGTCGTTAGATAAGCCATAGCATGTACTGTATACCCTAAGCCAGGCCGTGTACATTAAAGGGCCATTCACACTGGATGTGCCGCGCATACCGCCTCCTTGCGCGTCGCTCTGCAGTCGCCGCAGACCACTGTTCACACCAAGCGTAGCAGGGGAAAGTCAGTGGGCGGTCTGTTGTTATGTCATGGCGATCGTACCGGACCGTCAGTGAAAACCAATGAAAACAAGTTCGTTGGTATTTGTCATTTACATATCACCCTTCCGTTTTGAGAAAATATTTATGTTTCGAAATTATTTTTTTATATATAAAGTTCATTTATTATATATATATATATATATATATATATATATATATATATATATATATACACACACACACACATATATATATATATGTGTGTGTGTGTGTATATGTATGTGTGTGTGTGTGTGTGTGTGACAAACATATATATAATATATATATATATATATATATATATATATATAATAACCTCATTTTAACCCCCCCATCGTAATGCCCCCACAATTACCCAAAATACCAGGCAATTGTAGTGTTTAAAATAAAATAAAAACATGTTGCTTTTAAAAATGTAGATAGTCTTTCTTTCTTTGTGAGTTTTGCCTGGTTTGCTGGGTATAGGTAAAGAGAGTGTGAGTTAAAGGCATCATTATACATTGATATTATTGAGCATTATACACATGATTAATAAATGCAACTACGGCCATCCCATCATACCAAACTTTTGGGGGCGAAACTGTAAAGGCGGCAACAATCAGTGGTACTGTGCATCTGACAACACAATACCTGGAACAATGAACAGCAAACAAAAAAAGATAATTGCAATCGCCCTGCTCTATCGGAGAAAGAAAAAAAATAGAAAAAAAAAGATCGCTGTGGGGCCATGACATCGCCAAGAAAAGAAAAAGGTATGACAAATATCATCGGCTGATACAGGAGCTCCAGTTTGATGAAGGCAGATTTCAAACCTACTTAATGTTGTATTATACAACTCTGGAAAATCTGAAATCAGAACCACAAGCTTTTCCTCCATTTTCTTATTTTTTTTTATTATTATCTCTTCCTCTCAAAGGAGCCTCCTACTTTCCTCTGATTGGCTACTGGTAGTTTACATCATGGTGCAGCAAAAGCTAAAAATATTTTATCTCCTGCGTGCCGCTCCGTGGTGCCGCTTGAGTGCCACTTCCCTCTGCCGCTGCGTGTGACCACCTTCATTGAAAACAATTGCTTTTTCCGTGCAGCACTGCCGCGCTGCGTCCGGTGTGAACGCCCTTTAGAAAGAGAGTGAGAAGAGCATGCAAACCAGCAACTTTAATTGATTGCCCTTGTAAGGCTCATGTAGGGATGACTGCACACATCAATATCATGGCAGAAGCAGTTCTAGTCTGGCATGAACTGGCTTAAAGAGTAGATGAAAACTCACTTCACGACCTTGGTCTGCCCAATCTCTGGATCTTAGTCTTGCTATAACCCAATGGGATGATAATGACCAACAACTTTAGCCAAGGTTACCTCAAACTCCAGGCAGGACATAGATTAATGCAGGCTTCTTCTTCATGTGTTCTTTTGCGGCAGGTGATTTCCAGTTTGCAGTCTCCTCCGATGATAACTCCGAGTTTTGGCTGAGCTCTGACGAGAACCCAATCAATGCCAGGCTGCTGGTGTATGTTGGAAAGGTAGGAGGCAGGTTTGAACAGTACAAACTGAGGACAATACTGTTGATTTAATCAGCTTTGAGCAGTTCAGTGTGAATGCTCATTGGGAATTCTCAGCAGGCTTGCAAATAGGAATTTAAGGCATTGTGTGAGCCAATCACTTGACCTAATTTAGATAACGGGACAATGCTTGATTCGCTGAACATAGACTTTCCAAGGTAATTATGGACACTAAGGAAGAGGTGGGTCATAATAAAGGACTCTTTTAGCAATCAATTATGCTAGACAAATAAAGGACCAGTAATACAAATCATCATGGACTGTAGTAGTTAAACAATCAATTCCTTCCATTTAAATTATTACCAGTCGACTGAAAATCTCTTAAAGGGAAGACTTTAGAAATCCAGGCTCTATTACAATATTTTTTTCATCTGTGTAAACAAGATCAAACATTGCTGTTTCTTGTCACTTCATATATGTCACAAAATCTCAGCATACAAGCACTAAAATAAAAAGACAACTGTGATGACATTTCTAATATTTTCTTCAACGTTTGTCTACGTTTTGTGCTATATTGAAACCAGTGTCTTAAATTAGCTCATGTTATTTTCTACCATAGCTTATTATTTGACTGACTTCTAATGAGCTGAAAGAAATCCAACCATGCTGTTCCAGGTGGGATCAGCATTGTGCTTAGTGTTATTCAGATCCAAATAAAAAAGGTGGAACAAGTGATAAATACAATAAATACACAGGTCATACATACATTTCCATTATTCTGGATACAAAGCTGTCTCTGTAAATTAAACTGGGCTTGAAACGGTCACAAGGGCCGCAGTGCCAGGCCTCACCTCTCTGTGCCACACAGACTTAGCTGTAGGCTCTTCTAGCTTGTATTTCAGTGGGTTATACAGCTAACAGTGTGCATCCCGTCTACAGCAGCAGACCGTTGGACTGGTGGTGATGTAATTACCCTGTGGACCAGCAGCCACCAAGCTTTCACCAGAGTACTGCATTTAGATCTTCTGGCCTGAGTCAACCTGTTTGAAATAAAATACTGTAGTTTTCTATAGAACTGGCCAACATTAGGTGTGCATTTGATTTTGGGTAAATTCTAATCATTTTCATATGGGAACAGCCCAGTGCAGTGGAATATTTGCTAAATATGTTCTAAACAGAAAAGGCATTGGCCTTGAGATTGAGATCGACCAAATGTTCATGTAAGAACAACAACAAAATATTTGGAACGAGAAGAGGCTGTTCGACCAAGCAAGACTGGTGCTGTGCTATTTATTTAAATCTAATGTCAGATGTTCAGCGTGTTCTAGATGTTACTACTTCATATGGTAAGCCATCCTTTATAAAAGTTTACCATAGTAAAAGTATAGCAAAGTGTAATAAGGCATAGCGAAAGCATGGTAAAGCATAGGAAAGCAATGTAAAGAACAGCATATTAATAAACATGGTAAACCAGGATGAGTTATGGTTAATACATGGTATTACCTAAGAAACAGCATGGTAACAGTGCAAAAATACCATGGTGAACTTGCTATGCTGTCTTCTGAAATGTATTTTATTGAGCTTTCTTCTTGTGCCTTCCAGTAAATTATATTAATTTTGATTAGTGACATTTAGGATTTTATAATCTTCAGCCCTTATCATGTACCTTGCCGAGGGTAATAATATATTTTAGACCAGAAGTGGGCACAGTATTATGATGAGATGGGGAAAAAAAAGATGTGACTGTGTGGAGTCACTAGCTTGGATCTTCCATGATCACACCAGCATGGCAAAGCACTGCCTCTGACCAGCCTGCACTGGAGGCCCTTTATTTGAGAGCTTAAACTTTGCAGGAAAGCAACTCAGATTTAGAATGGCAGCCATCAGGGGCTTTTCACTGGAATTGCATGGAGGCACCTAGGGGCAATTAGGGAATATTTTTTATTGATTCACTCTACCATAGTCTAGTCTTACATCACAGACACAAACAGCCCAGATTTTAGTGGAGCTCAGCCCAAAATAGACAGTTTCAGTAACAGAGATTGGAAGTGAGAGACTCCAATGCTCTTAACTCCTAACCTGCCAGTTTGTTACTCTCATACCCAGCTCCTTTCTGTGTACTTGGCTGAGGAAATCCTATGTTGTTCCGAATCCACATTTGTTTTTAATGTATTACAAAAAGGTAACACTTAACAGTTTGTAATACATGTTAGTTATTGACGTAGCAGGTGTGATTACTATACAAAGACATTAAACTAACAAATTCCTAACTTAGACATTAGCAAAAACACTCAAGTCCAATAATGTCCCTTTTCTTTTTTTCTTTTTTTTTGTGTGTGGCAGGGCACAGGCCCTGCACAGTAAAATATGGGTTTTTGTGGCTGGCAGTCATCTTGGCTCAAGAGTGGGTGAACAGCTTGGAGCCGAGATGGCCACCATTTGCACAGTCACATGGTTTAATTGGTTTAATTAGAAAAGTGTGGAACATGGCCAGGTGGTAATTGATTTGCTGTTTGTTAATTAACCCCTGGCCACATGCTATTTAAAGTGTACAAATAAATGTTTGTTGGCAGCAGCAATGGAGAGATAGTTGAAGGAGGTGCCAAACCTGAGCAGTGTGGAAAGTAAGAGAGAGAGAAGACTGGGAGCAGCAGGTGTATGCACTGAGATAGCCGAAGCTTGATTGCTGTTTGTTTTGAGGTGTTTGTTTAAACCTTTTGTTTTGTTTGTAAAGAGTATACCAGTAAGTACTGAACTGTAGTCTGGGATGTTAGTCTTGCTGCTGACCAGCCTTGATACGCTACGACACATAAGATAAGCCAAATTAGATGCCTATTAGATGTAACACAAAATGTCAATACATGTTCTTCTGTTTTGTGTGTATTCACTGTCATAAAGCCTGATTTAATCCACTTTGTAAAACTAGTATAAACACAATTTTATATCCAAAAAGAGTAAAAAAATAAACTCCACGAAATCTAAACCAAAACATTAGTTTCTGACTGCAATCCTAGTTCTTGCACTAACATCCAATTAGATGTGTAGGAGGTGAATAATGTCACCTGTAATTGAACACTTCAGGAATACAGCACGAATATATGTTGCCAAGGGCACTTCCATTAGAGTAAAATAAGTCAGTAATAGCAGAGTTATACAGATTGTGATAATGTACTGTGTGTACTCAACATCTATCTGTTTGGCAAACAGAGATTTAATGTGTTGCTACGCTATCCATTATCTCTCTGATCTAGAGGTTTGGCAAAGCAAATTGTATAGCGAGACAGAGAGACCTGTCCTAATGATTTTGCTGTTTTGATGAAGCTTCCCACTAAACCCGGAGAAGGAAAATGCAGAAATATATATTCTTTTTATATTGCCGCTTGTTAAATGTGACAGCACTGTTACTTTTTAACTATATAATTTGATATATTTCTACCCCATTTGAAATGCTGAATGTTCCCTCGTCACTGAAGCTGACTTACTGACGAGTGGCAAACATTCAATTCCATTCCATTCAGTCGTCTCTTTTTATATGTCAAACCTAAGCAACAGATGCTGCCGTGACACTGAACCCGGGAGGGGAGCCCAGCCTGGGACATCGCTGCCTGGAGACCTCAGACAAAGTTCCTCCCTAACCCAGGCCAAGATTGGCAACTGAACTCTGGGTGACAGGGCTTTTACTAGTGGAGTCACTGGGGACCCATTTCTAAATACAACATTTGTGAAATCAGCAGACACCAAGAGTTGTAGCCAGATTACTTCAAACTAAATTTAGAGCAGTAGCACCAAAGATTGGTATTTCCAATCTTAAAAAGCTCTCAAAAGCAGGTCTGAAATACGTAAATGAACTGTAAGAGATTTGCATTAGTAGTATAAGGACTGGTTTAGTTAATATTCATTTGAAGTTGACCTTTAGATAGCTAGAAATGTTTTTTTTTTTTTTCTTCACAAAACATTATATCATTTAAGAGCGAAAACAAATGTTTTTGAAGGTCAAACCATGTTTCAGGAGACAAAAGGCAAAATTGGTTATAAAAAATCATAAAAAATATGGATGGAGCTGTGCCAAAGAACATTGATTGGAAAATTGGGCAGGTTCTGAGATCTGTGAAACAAAGGTTTGGCTCAACATGAAAAACACGTTTATTTGTTAAGGTGTTTGTCTTTGAGAAGATCGTGGGCTTTGGGTTAATTAAAGCATGCTTACAAGCGCAATGGTGTAAATAGGACTTGTGCAGTAATACATTGTCTTAAAAATGAAATATACAAACCATTTCATAGAAACTGCTGATTATGACTTCTTGTTTGTGTTTGTATAGCATGTTAGCAGCCATGGAGAATTAGATCTGTTCTAGTAGTTCATAGAGAGATATTATAGAGAGGTATTACAATTTCAAGTGATATTGAATTACACCTTCTTTTATTATATAGCTCAAGCACCACCTCAGCTTTTACCAGTACCCAAGATACTTGTATCTCTCACTAGGAGATATATATATATATATATATATATATATATATATATATATATATATATATATATATATATATATATATATATATGCTAATATATATATATATATATATATAGAGGTCGGCATGGGTACCCATCTTTTCCGACCACTGACGACCTGCTGTGACCCATGGGTCTAGTACCCACGATCTTATCTTTTTAGTGTAATGATAAAAAAAAAATTAAAAATCACATCAATGTAATTTTCACGTACTATGTATATTTAAATTTATGATATATCATGTGTACGTAATTCAGGAAAGTCTAGACATCTGAACACATTGTGTACACATCGGGGCTGGGCCCCCACTCCTGCCCCCCGCTCCTCCCTCCCAATAGTCGTCGCAGTTGTTATTATTGAGGTGTGCTTGCCGCTCGCTGTGTGTTATTGTTTTCTGTAAAACATTGATATTCTTTCTGTTAAGAAAAGGCTGAATGCAAAAGCTTGTTTTAACGTTGTCTTTATTACACCGGCCAGAGACCCACGCTTACAACTGTATTGTCATATTTCCTACATTTTCTTTTAAATTCTCAAATTAATAAATCGATACCCAGGTAGTAAAAAGAATGCGGCTAGGGTTGGGTAATTTAAAACCTGACTGGTACCCTCACCGACCTCTAATATATAACCAAAATACACCTACTAAACAGTTCTACAGCAGAAACCAAAAATACATACTATGTTATTCTTAATCTGACAGACTGTCATACAACAGCCCTGCTTCAATGCACTGTTTAACGATGACATAGTGAGGGCCAATCTTCAGCTCAAGATATTGAATGTACATGTGCATCACATGTATAACATGCATGACTGAGTACAGTACACACCTCTTATATAACATGCAAGTCTTGGTAGTGTTAGTACACAAGCATTTTACACACATTGTATGTAACACACAAACTGGAAATAATGCAGATATTACATTTGTAAAAAGAGTGCTCTATGCTAAAAGTTACTGTATGTTGCTGACATACTTGTTGAACTTGTCTTTCGTTCCATGCCTTTGTCTGAGGCTCATGCTGTCAATTATTTCACAGATAATTTCAGTAAATTGGTACTCCATTTCTCAAATATGCCTGACTACCAGCAACGCAGCAGGTACTAGAATGTCTTGCTGGGTGGAACTGTGAACTGTGAAGGGATTGCAGAATGAACATGAAATGAAATGTGGTCTTTGTTGAGTATACTGACACACTTTCTGTAGTTCACTCAAAGTCGCTGTGCCACAAGGGATTCCTACTGTGTTTGCAAATGCCCTACATCCTCTTCCCACTAAGCGAAGCACAGCACAACAATGCCGGTGCTGTCACTAAGGAAAAACTACTGTTGTCCTGCCTTTTTTAACAGTCAGTATCCCATTATGTGTTTACCAGCAGGCTTGATTTGGAGCTGCCATTGAGGATGGCCTGTGTGCTATCCTTTTCATGTTCTGTCGCCTCTCGTTTGTGTGAAAGCTGTCTCAGCAGACTACATGAAGTGCAAGATTATCTCTTACACTTGTTTCAGCAGCGTTACTGCTTGAATTTACTGCCAGATGCATACAATAGTACCAGATACACTTCTGTTGTGAGACGGTAACTAGCACAAATGTGTCAACATGGAAAGGTAATTTATTTTCTTTCTTTCTCTTTCTTTCTTTACGTGACAGAGACTGCTTGTCAAAACATCACCTTTTAAAAGTGATTGTAAAGTATTAATTTGAAGGTCAAACTTGTAAGAAGCTAAGTCTAGTAGACAAATGTAGACACATTCTATTTTATTAAGAGAATAATAAAAAAACTAAACAAAGCTGTTTTCAGACAACTGTAATTAGTGACTAGTGTTCTGTTTCTGAAAACCCCTTACTATTTTATTATTCTTATAAAATGGACTCCAAGCTATCCATTATACAATATATAATGACCCCTGTAATGACTACTTTAATAAGCAGTCCATATATATATATCAAGGCATAATTGCCTGAAGACAGAGTAATACCATTGTGTTTTGCTGAATACAATTGTGTCATTAATCACAAACAAACAGAGGCTAGACAACACTTTTAAATATATATTTCTATCAATACAGCTTTGGAATTATTATGATAATGAATGCTTCCACTGTCCATAATATTTCTAGCTATTCACAAAACTTTAGTTCATTTTAAATACAGATTTTCTAAGGTATGCAATACTATAAATCCACTAGAACTAATTACATAAATAATATACAGACAAAAAAAAAAAACAGAAAACTTTTTGTGGAAATGGGCTGACCCTCACATGGCACTTGGCTGTTTATTTTGTTAAGCAAATGGAATCCATGACATTAATATTGAAATATATAAAAGCGACATCTCCCTGTTGAAGGCCATGACAGGTAGCCATTCTTACGACCAATGACCAATAAACAATACATCTCCATATACAACCATATACCATAATGAAGGATACATCATGAATGTTCATAGAGTACTGTAGATATTCCATGAATGAGGATTGCAGAATAACCCGGATGAGTCTCCAAGGGGTCGAGTGCGTTTTTAATGGCTGTCATCATACATCCACAGCAATTTAAAAAGTATTCTGTTTATATAACAAGGATCATTATGGAAAAAAGTGTGTTTAAACAGCTGATATTTGAGAATTCCTTAGATCAAGCTCTGCATCTGCTTAGCAATGCCTCCTAATTTGGAACAGTGCAATTCGCTCGGTTATTCTGTTGTTGGATTTGAATGAATGCAAGATGGAGATGAAAAAGTAATTTGATGCTAGATCTCTCAATGGTTGTTGTATAAATACCCATATTTCTAGTCCAATACTAACAGCCAATACAATACAATTTTGTATAGCTGGTGCAAGGTTTATATAAACAGGAGGTTTTGCAAGCACAAGTAGTCTTTGTGACCATTTTAGATCAACGACCACTTCCACGCTGCTCCAAATTCAACCACATAAATACAGACTATGCGCCCGATATTCGAAAGGTTTGAGCACCGCGCACAGGGGTATGCGCATCGCAAATAGCCATTGTGCCAAAATTGTGCCAAGTTGCCATATTTGAAACGTCCTTTTGCGCATCACAATCCATTCTGCACTGTGTAGAAATAAAATATATGCATCGCGCAATATGGGGGTGGCTGACAATATGCGTGATCCTGGTATATTCTAAGGTATGCGACAAGCACAGAACCAGGTTTGAGACGCACAGAATAAGGATTGTAAAAGGACTGCATTAACTCCACGCGCAGTACCATTCCAGCACTGACTACAAACAGGTAACAATGGGAAACATGGGTAGCATGCAGCGTGTCTGTCGACATGTGAATGATGCAAGGCACATCCAGCAACAGCAACCCTGACATAGGCAAAGATATGCTGAAAGGGTGCACTGGCCTCGGCTCACATATGAGGAGCTCAGCAATGAGCAAATCATGTCCAGGTATTGTCTCAACTCATCTATGCCACATGCTGCATGATGACTTGCCTAGAACAAACCTGCGCAGTTTGTTTGAGCAATTGGTAGTGTCTGTCTGTATGTGTGTCCTGGCTACTGGGACCTTCCAGAAGGCAGCAGGTGATACAGTGGGGATCACCCAGTCAGCCGTGTCCGCCACCTCGACCGGTTCATAACCACGTTGCTGCGATGTGCTGAGGAACATATTAAATTTCCCACTACCAGAGCAAACAGTGAGGAGATAATGCAGGGTTTTTATGAGGTCGCGCACCTGCCACATGTGTAAAGCCAAACAATTCCAGCCTACCAAATTGTACAATAAAATGATGAGTATTAAATCTTGTATTTGTATTGTACCTCAATGCTGCATGATATAGCGAGTCCAGTTTACCTAAAGTTGATAGTGATGCAAACCTATATATTGCATCACCATAGTCAATTTGCGGCAAAAACATACAAGCAATAAGCCTCTTTTTGTTTTGTTTCCATAACATATATAACATGTGCATATCATAGTGATGTTTATAGCGTATTCCCATGCCCAACAGACGAGTGTGGAAACATGCACTCACCTCTGTCCAGCACACTGCCTTCTTTCTGTTCCTATAATACGGTCCTATTAGCATATGGTAATGCATCAGTAAATAGAAACATGAGATGCAAATGTATTCTAGGTAGACATTCAATATGCACATAACGCAATCAAATTTGAATTGGGCGAAAGCCCTAATTCGTCTGAATATACCAATATCTGCGCGACAATTGCGATGCGCTCGTTCCAATAACTGCACACCGCTGGCTCATATAGTGGCAGAGTAACAGTCCACTCTGGAGTTGGGTACAAACGTACAAACGTACAATTGTACAAAAACCCCCCCCCCCCCCCCCCCCCCCATCCGCACACACCGGATGGGCGGATCAGTTATGTGTTTTATCACTGTATTGATATGATGGACAGCGGTAGTGTGTTTACATATACAGTTATATGTGTTCTTCACTGCTCCACAGGCATATTGGCATCCAACGTGTACCATCAAAGTATGGAAATGAAGATTGAGAGAAGGATGAAGAGGGGGGGGGGTCCTGCCTGTTATCTTTGCTGTGTGTTACCACACATCTGTAAATTAATTGTATAAATATGTCATACACCCTTCTTTTGGCCCTTTGCTTTATTTGGCTATTCCATAGGTTACTGCGCATTATTGGTGAGGGGTGGGCAGCTGCAGTTAATGTTTTCCTAAAATCAGACTGGTGATACGATCAACCAATCAAAGACCTGTATTTTCTCTGCAGCAGTCCAATCATAAGTTAGCTGAGGCGGGACAAACAGTTCTGTTAACTAATTTCTGCCCGTTTTTTATGCAGCTGTCCAGTTTGCTGAATGTCGGTGTTGTTAATTGTACAGAGACCGTTCATTTGTTGAGAAATCATAGTAGGCTACAATTAACATTTTAGGAGCGTATTAATAATTAATTATGATTCTTACAAAAAAATGGCATAACAAAAACAATCCATTCTGGCGACACTCAAAACCTTACAAACTGGGCTTAATCGTGATGTTCAAATGGATGAGTAGAATGAATAACATAATGCATTTCTGTGTATTGTGTATATAAAAATGTTTACTTTGCAGGTGAATGACCTTGTTACCTTTACAAATCAGAGAGTGTGCTACCACAGTTAGACTTTGTCACGGCACAATATATATATATATATATATATATATATATATATATATATATATATATATATATATATATATATATATAATAAATAAATCATTCAGAAAAAAAAAACAGACAGTATCCAAAGCCTTTTTTTTTTTATTTTACTTCAAAAACATACAGCTATGTCGGATCAGCTGGCCTTTAATGAAACCTATATAGTATTTCCTTGTGATACAATACTGTCCGTATTCAATAAAACAGTGGCATTATCAATACATTAATTTGAAAACTCGGCGCCTAGCTATGGAGCCAATTATGTATTTGAATGGTCCTGTATGTGTGTGTGCACAATATGTCATATCGGTACATACTGTGGCAACACCAATGATAGCAGCTTGTCGCATTTCTAATGGTGACTGTCCATCATTCTGCATTCTGGCTTGGCTGTTGTGTGCAGTTGCTATAGTGGTAGTGAATGCGCAGACGGTTTTGCGAGGCACAAACAGATTTGCGAATTGCTCAAAAAACTGCTATATTCCAATGTCTCGCAACTGCTTTGTGCCGTTTTGGAATATCTCTCATTTTGTGCCAAAGCAGTACTTTTTTGCGAGGCACAAATTTAGCAAGGGGATTGCGTGAAGATCGAAGATTGGGCCTTAAAATGGTGAAACCTTGATCCAGAGTAACACAACAGCGGTAGCAGCACTGACCTCTTGTATGTTTTGTTTTTCAGCTGGGCTCTGAGTGGACGGCTCCAGGGGAATTCACCAAATTTCGATCTCAAGTTTCCAAGTCTGTCCAGTAAGTTATTCTGTTAATTAAAGACCATTTCAAAAGAGGTGCAAATATTCAAACTGAAAAAAATACAATACATAAAAGAATAAAATATTATATACAACATTGTTTATATATATATATATATATATATATATATATATATATATATATATATATATATATATATATAATATATACCAAGAAACAACATTAGTGCAGTTATGATTAAAGTTTCTTATTTTGTTAGCATTACTGAAATGTATAACATTCTGGAGTGTGTGGTGGATTGGTGTTTGTGCCTCAGCAGGCACAAGCTGTTCTAACAGCCTGCATTGAGCAGAATGACTTTGTGTGTGAGAAGCCGATCTTAAAGGCTTTTGGTAATCCTGTTATTCTCCATAACAGCTGGCAGATGTTTGCCCTAAAGGGTTGATTAGTATCCGGCAAATAGCTGGTTTCTTTAATTCAAACGGAGAAGAGGAGCAGGTTTATAGATTACTGCATGGCTGTGATGGATTGTGGGCTCAGCTTGTGTTTTGAGAACAGTGCATCCGCTAGCTAAGAGGTGACTAGGGACCCATTGTTCATTGATAGAAGTGGAATTGATACGGGTTGATGACTTTTTTTAGTGTTGTTTCATATTTTAAATTGTGTTTTAAATGCTGAATGTAACCATTTTCCCTGATATTTTGCAACTTATTCAGTATGTAACAGTGCAATATAAAGTAAAGTACACAGGAAACTGTACTCTATTTTGCTGTAAACAATATAGCATGACTTTATCAATATCCCATAAGCACACACTTCCTGGATTGCCACATTGCAATATTACAATGGCTATGAGGTCATTTGAAATTAAAAACAACCATGATATCACATAGCCCATTTAAATGAATAGGAGGATGATCTTTGCCATTGCATAACGTGTGCTGGCAAGGGGACACAGTGCATGCTAATCGAATGATAACAATAATAATACTTCTGTGACTGGATCTGTTCGGTGCCATCACTTAGCATCTGTAGCTTCAGCTCAAAGCAGAGCAAAGCTAAGTGATAGTAACTCAATATTGGGCAGAAGAGCACAGAACTACTCAGTATAATGGAGGGAGTATTCTGATACTTTCCAGGAAAAGAACAGAACAGAGAGAACAGAGAAGAACAGAGAAGACGTCTCTGGTGCCAGCATTACTCAGCACACATGAGATGTATTGTTTAACTGGGGTTTGGTTTTAAATTGCGGGTGTGTTAACACGACAGTGTGTGATCATCTTTACAGACTCAAATCAAAGCCTGGCTGGCACTCGATTATCCAAAACTTTGGATTAGCCAAGCAAATTTGACTTTGGCCTTTGCACCAAAACAAGACATCCATGATTATCAGAACAGCAAGTGTGCCACAAGAGCAGTTTGATAATTGAGTTTCCGTTACCTCAGTTTATTAAGTCGTACGTTGAAGTGCAGTGTATTAACCACATTATTTGTCATTAGAGCGCATCAGTTATTTTCGCACAGACATATATATATATATATATATATATATATATATATATATATATATATATATATATATATATATATATATATATATATATATATATATTTATATATGTGTAGAGAAGAGCTTGTCCAATTGTGTTGAATCTGAAGTCCTTTCTATAGCATAAGTTATTTACCATAGCATAACCTAGAGGTGATACCTGGAGGCTAATCTAATCTCTGTATGCACATGTATATATTACATATATCTAAAATAAATGATTCAGTCATTCAGTCATAAAACTGGCCACAATTATAAGGTATATGAAATCAAAATTATAGCCACCAGTAAAAATAAAAAAAGCTCACCATGATCTATGAATTTCACTGACATACATACAAAATACCTAGGTTTCTCATGCTAGATTTCTTGTGTGTGATTCAAGAGCTGTGTGATATACAGAGTCTCTGAAGTCAGCAATGACTCAGTGAGTCAACCATTTAAATACTGAGGTCTTGTTTATCTCAGATACAGGTGTGCTACATTTTAATTACGAAGCCAAAATCTTGTTCAGTGGCCTAGTTTATCTGCTAATTTATTTTGTAGCCTATTGTGACCTGATACTGTACAAAAAAAAGATATAATCTGGATCTGTCCTGTTTTTGCACCTGCAAAGGGGAAGTAGCGTATATAGTAGCTTACCCAGCTATAGTTTCACTTTTTCTAAATAATTAATGGCGGTGTTGGATGGACATCTGTTTTTAGCTAACTGAAACTAATCTGTTGCCCCCTATACTTTGATGTAAATGAGAAGCTGGATTTTTGCAAGCTATTTATTTTTGTAATTACATTATTTTCTAATACATACCAAACTTTCTTTACTACAGTCTTATAATCATTCTTTTCTCTGACACCAGCTTTAAAAAAAAAGAATAAGCTTTATTAATTATACAAAGGATCCCTGTTCATTCTGTAGGACTGTAATTCCATCGCTCTTGTAGTTTATTATGACTTCAGTGTCTTTATTGTGCACAGTTCTGCTATCTGACATTGTTTAGTTTTTACCATTTGCTCACTCCATACCCACAGGTTGTTCCTTAAGTCAGGCATCATTGACAATATCATATATTAATCGGATTAGGATGTTCTCTGTCCTCTGTTCTCGGGTGTCGCCTCATCGTAATTTGAATTTGTCTTTGCTAAAGACATATCTTAAAGAAATATGGGTATTTAGGATGATATATATACAGTCAGCACTCGGATATCTGTTACCCAGATACATGTCAGTCGCGTTTTACCGGCCTGGTATTAACAATAAAATCAATCCCCATTATATATATATATATATATATATATATATATATATATATATATATATATTATATGGACACAAATTAATATATAACAAATTAATGCACTTACCTGTCACGTGCGATTTCCGACTCCATCACCAGTTTTCTGATGCAAAGCCCATCTCTTCAATGATACAATTTATGTGAATATCCATCACACCCCGCATTTTGTTTATTATTCTCTCTAATGTCTAATCAGTCTATCTTATATTGTGCATTACACAGCCTTTCCTCCAGTTTCACTTGACGAAATTCAGCCAAAATAAAGCGAACAAGACAAGCTAGGGTAATGTAACAGTTAATCATTAAACAGTTTTAAATACTGTGATCTTTTGCTGCTTTTGTGCATTTTCATTTACAAGTGAACTGTGGCATTAGGGCCTCATCGAACATTATATTCTGCAATTTTGTATAATGACTTTGGATATTGTTTTAGTTCTGGAAATTGTTGGGTTTTTTTTTTTAATCTTTTGTTTTTGTTAATTGCATTGCCTTTTATGTTTTATGCATGGATCACATTTAGATTTAATTTTGCTGTTAGGTTGTTAATTGGAAATTTTACATACAGCTACAATACGTACTGGATTTAAAAGTATGTGCAGTATTACAGTTAACATGTCGTCTCTTTAGTTCTATTATCTAACTGCTTAATCTTATAGAGGGTCAAGGTGAGCTGGAGCCTAACCCAACAGACACAGGGCACAAGGCAGGACTACACCCTGGATGGTGGCAAATAAGTGGCAATTTAGAGTGACCAATCCACCTATCCAGCATGTCTTTGGAGTGTGGGAGGAAAACTGAGTACCCGAAGAAATCCCACGTGAACATGTGGAGAACATGCAAACTCCACACAGACAGATCCCTGAGGCCTAAATTGAACCCAGGACCCTGGAGTTGTGAGGCAGCAGTGCTAACCACCGTGCCACTGTGCCACCCCTCTTTGGTTTTGGCAAGTGATATTTTTAGAATCATATCATTCTGAATTAAAATACTACTGTTAAAAATATAGTACTGTACCAACAAAACCAATACAGTACATCTAAAAAGAAGCCAACTTATTTTAAAACACAGTCCTTTCAGATATGTATTTTTCTTCAATGACTCTACAATGGCAATATAAATGACTCTTTACCAACGGGCAATTGTAGCTACAATGCTATGGCTTATTGAAAGAATGGCACCACAGCAGTGCATTTTCAAATGTTTACTAAGTATACTGCAATGGTATGAAATATGGTTCTGTTATTTTAATATTCATTGGTTATCCATTGCAAAACCACATCCAAGTACCAATGTCCAAAGGTTTCATCAGAGTAATATATTCAAAGATTGAAGCTCAGCATTGCAAGTTGAGTGTGTGGGATGATTGACTGTTTGGCCCAGGATCTTATCTTCTGGACTGATAGAAGCTGCCCTGGTTCGAGGTCACCAAGACCGGGTGAAGGAGGACCATGACCCCCAGAAGGGAGATACAGTTGCAAAGGAGGGGGTGGGGAGTTGGAGGAGAAAGGCTTGCAGAACAAGTAGTGGAAGGTGAGCCTGGACTATACAGGTTGAGGAACCAATAGGATTAGCGTTGTGAGCCGAGCCTCACTCCTAGAACTAGGGCAAGCCTCTATGTGTATATATTACTCTGATGAAACGTTTGGCCATTGCTACTACCATGGTTTTACATTAATGTTATAAAGAGCATGTAGTTATTGTACAAATAATATAAAGCATAACTGAATTATGTAATATTATTATTTATTTTTGTAAGTGTCATACCTGTAGTCTTTTCCCCAGACACAGAGTTGCAGTTAATGGGTATATGCACTTAACTGGTTTATTTGAAGATATAAAACCCACTTTTATAGAATATAGAGAATGCAAGAGTGAAAGATAGCCAACAGATTTAGCTGGCTCTACAGGGATAACATCAGGTGGTCAAAGTGACAAGCAGCCGACCTGCTAACTAAAGTGACTTATTTAATAGCAAAGTCACTGACAGTGTCGAGCGGACATTTTTGAAAGATGTCATTAAAAGTGTCTCTGTAACTTTCTGTCCCTTCACTTTCAAAGCCAATGCCTGAAGCAACGGTGTCCCCAGAAGAAAAGAACTTGCTTAGTAAAATTTTCATTCCAGTGCTGTTTCAGCTCTCACCTGAAATTGTACGGCAATTTACAGAGATACTCAATGGCCTTTATTTTCCCCTATGGGCAAATCGCAGGAAAATTTGTAAATGTATAACATGGTCACACTACATTTTAGAAATGGGATGCATGATAATGTATCTCATGGAACTTAGAAAATTTGAATAAAGCAATTTAGATCAAAAGAGAAAGGTTAATTAAAAGGTTCTATTAAAAACCTGTACCAGGCAAGTAAACCTCAGAACAGATATTCTATATTCATTACAGAATATAACATACTGCACCCTCCATTTAGGCCTACACAGCTTATTTTTAACTAAATGCGCAGATGTTTCTGTTGATCACTTAGTTCAGTATATCCACACTGCCTGTCAAGAAAGCTGAGAAGCAACAAAAACCATCACACATTGCAGGTTTCTGTGAAGCCAGCCCTGCTTACGGATACAAAGTTACACAGTTCAAATGGTATTGCAGTGCTTTTGGTTTATGAAGCGTGCTTCCTGGTTGTGCAGTGTTATCAAGGCAAAGTTCATAAGAGACATACCTTTTCATTTCTGAGCTTCAGGGATCGCTCGAGGCAGCAGCCAATTATAGCAGTTGCCATGGCAACTGGAGAGACAACCTCTGGGCATCTGTGTGGATGAGGAGCGATAGCTTGGATTGATATATCAACGTGCTTTAGGTAAACCCACTGCGCCCACGGCTCGTCTGCTCCAGCCTTGCCAGAGCGGACCTGACGGCTTACAGACACAGCTGTCAGAAAACTGACAACGCAGACAATGCAGGGCAGAGCCTTGCCCCCATGCCAGGGACTGCAGCTGCAGAGCTGAACAGTTTACCTCAGACACATCCCGGGGATTTGACTTTACAGAGACTGGGCACAAAACGAGAAACACAGGTGTTATGTAGGGCACACTTTTGTTTCAACGGACATTATACAGATGTCGTCCTTGACCTGTATTCTGTAATGTATAAAAGCTGTTTATACCTGTTACGGCAAACATATATTTTAATTGTAAAAATGAAGTTTTATATTAGATTTAAAAAAATTTTAAAGTGTGCATGCCTTATGTTCAGGTTGTCTTCGATTATCTGTGTAATTTCACCATTATCACCACCCCCATAAGCTGCTTTCTCTACTGTAATGTCTGACACCCTTTGCAATCAATTACATGTTATGGCTCAAAGACACGGCCGAGGAGAAATGACCTAGGAAATGATACAATAACAGACTACCTGAACGTAAGGAATATAAATCTAATATATAAACTGAAAATACATGTTTACTATAACTCTTAAAACTGCTTATGTGAGGCTTACATAACAAATGAAAATACACAACAGATTAAGATTTATGAAAATAATTCAACTGCTTTAAGTGGATCCTTCTGTGGCCCTGACATGGAGTCTATGGAGACCTTTGGCCTATGCTTCACCTAGCTAACAGTAATGCCATTGTCTTACACAGTAATCCACCACCTGCTCCAGTTTCTCTGTCTGTAAAATTGCCTGCCTCTCTCTCTCTTGCAAAATCAGAGCCCAAAATCAGGATGTAACCTATTGTTTGTTATGGACGATGGAGTGTTGTAGTGTGCATTATAAGGTGCAGACTATCAGTGCTAAAGTGCTGAGAGTGGAGTGTTGTAGTGTGCATTATAAGGTGCAGACTCTCAGTGCTAAAGAGCAGAGAGTGAATTGTTGTAGTGTGCATTATAAGGTGCAGACTCTCAGTGCTAAAGTGCTGAGAGTGGAGTGTTGTAGTGTGCATTATAAGGTGCAGACTATCAGTGCTAAAGTGCTGAGAGTGGAGTGTTGTAGTGTGCATTATAAGGTGCAGACTCTCAGTGCTAAAGAGCAGAGAGTGAAATGTTGTAGTGTGCATTATAAGGTGCAGACTCTCAGTGCTAAAGTGCTGAGAGTGGAGTGTTGTAGTGTGCATTATAAGGTGCAGACTCTGCTGAGAGTGGAGTGTTGTAGTGTGCATTATAAGGTGCAAACTCTCAGTGCTAAAGTGCTGAGAGTGGAGTGTTGTAGTGTGCATTATAAGGTGCAAACTCTCAGTGCTAAAGAGCTGAGAGTGGAGTGTTGTAGTGTGCATTATAAGGTGCAGACTCTCAGTGCTAAAGAGCTGAGAGTGGAGAGTTGTAGTGTGCATTATAAGGTGCAGACTCTCAGTGCTAAAGAGGTGAGAGTGGAGTGTTGTAGTGTGCATTATTATGGAGTCATGACAGCAGACTGCTTATTTGTCGTTGTTATTCTAGCAGCACAAAACTGCTCCCTGCAGATATTGGAATATGACACTGACGAAAGAAAAGAAAACTGAGATTTGAACGTGAAAGGCATTTGTTGACCTATAAATCTGTGGACTACGTTACTTCACCCTGCACTTGAAGTAGGGATGAACTCTCTTCAAAAAGGCATACAGAAAACACATTCACTTGTGATTTATTGCACCAGTCAGTAAGAGATACAGACGTTAATAAATATGTGTAATAACACCTATAGTTAATGTAGTTATAGTCCAGTAAGGGCTAAGACCACTAATTTCCTTTTAGACCTGGGCAGAGTGGTGAGCAAATAGTTTTAAAATATGGAAAACAAAATGGTTCTGTTTATTTTAAATGGCTATTAAGGTGCACTTGATATTAAAGAGGCATTAAGTTTTTAATGTTTTGCCCATTTAAATCCATATCACTACCTCTGATTACTACAGCACTTGTTTGATATATATGTATGTATGTATGTATATATATATATATATATATATATATATATATATATATATATATATTAGATCTATATATCTATATATATATTATATAATCAAGAATCGCTCAATTAGTAGATTCTCTCACTTCTCTCTCTCTCTCTCTCTCTCTCTCTTCTCTCTCTCTCTCTCTCTCCATTTCCAGAATCACAGATTTGTCTTTTAACTGAAGAGATGGTTTACAGAAGCATTGTATATTTGTAAATGTTACCTTTCGATTACAGCTAAAGCTAACAAGAGTTACCTTTACCTTTGTTCTTTTTTTTTCCCACAGGTGAGTGCCTGTATATCTTATTTTAATTTCACATTCCGGATCAAACGTTATTTTTTTGATAGAATGATAAATACATTATTAATTACTTTGTGATTTTAAGAAAATGGAAATAAAGGAGATACGTATTTCAGTTTCAATTTCAGTTTCAATTGCCATACTTCCATGTGCTTTAATTTTAAAAAATAAATAAATATTGACAGTACACATTTCCATTTAAATGACAGTGAAAATCTCTACTGGATTTGCACACAAAATAAATAAAATAAATGCCTGGTTTGAAGCCAATGTATATCTTGATCACTGCCAGTGGTTTGGGGAGAAATGCTTAAAAAATGTGATACATACAGGTGATCTTTATAATCTCCAGTTGCAGATTGGATTGTCGATTGTATACTGCAGATAGAACTGGCTGCAGCCCCAGTTTGATATTGGAATGAAATTGTGTTTTACAGACTGGTTTCGTGTTGCAGATTGAAATGTGACATTTGACACCTAAAAAACGCCGCCTTCTGCGCGCAATCTATACTGAACTCCAGTCTCTGTAATTGAATTTCAGACATACACATGAGCTGCTTCAAGCCAGAGCTCAGGGTTTTATGTGTCTCTAAATTCCAGAAAAAGCAGTTTCTCATTTTCAGTTTCTCATTTTGATTCCTTGCTTTCATTTGAGGTGGTAGCCCCTCTACTTTATATCATGTTCATAATTATTCAATAAATTAAAATTTGTGAGAGATCAGCAGTGTATCGTATCATTCCCAAATGCAATCCGAAAGATTTCTAGGAGGCTCTCAGTCTGTGATTTGCTTTATCTTCACGTATGGGTTTTCTAACAGCAGCTGTTCTGTGCCGTTCGGCATGAGATTTTGCACAATGGAGTTAAAACCCAGTTTTTACTGAGATTCAGCCCAGCTGGTAATGTATTAGCCTCGTGCCGGCTTATTGTCTGAATTGCTCAAAACTAAGTCTGTACTTTTCAGGAGCAAAAAACAGCACCTTGAGAGCAACAAGAGGAGGCAGGGACAGGCACTGCATCTCCCCTGGAACAATTGAATTAATTTGAGGTTAAGAATTACAATTTTTTAAAAACGGTTTTAAGGATATAAGAATATACTAGAGTTATTTAAAGTTAAATGTATTGCATATAGAACATAAACAGTCATTTAGGTTGCATCTTAACAATGCAACAACATTTTATGCAAGATCAAGGGGTCATGCCTGGGTCTCTTGTTTGAGCAGAGATAAGTGAAAACACTTTTTGCAAGGCCATACTATGTGTGGCCCATTTAATCAAAACATATCACATCAGCCAAATAATTGCTCTGTTGGACAATTTGAGATAAGGGAGTCTATTCAGTTGATCTCAGAGACTCTACCTGGAAATACAACCACCATTTAAAAACTGCAGCCAAAAACTATACTTAAAAATAAGCTTCCTGATATGCAAACTCCCTGCCATTTTAAAACCGTTTCTTCACAACCTGACCCATAGCTTTAACCAGGATTAAGCTTGCTACTGTAATGAGGATTGCAAACACAGAAAACTCAACACACATAATATTATCCCTTAAGGGGACTTTATTCCATGTACCATGTTTATGATTGTGAGTGCTTGCAGTGTACGTATTGTCTATATGTGTTTTTTTGGATGAGTGCTTGATTGCATGACAGCTTGTGATCTTTTATAACTTGTGAACGACTAGTTGGTTTGATTTCAACATTTATACATTCATAATGGTGGGAGGATGGAACGCACACACATTGAAATAGCAAAGCATTCTACCTAAGCACTGAAAACACATGAAGAAATAGCTACTAGGATTGCTGTATTTCTGCCATGTCTCCAACTGTGACAACTAGGAGTTAGTTAGGTAAATGCAAAAGCTTTATTGGAAATCACAGAGGGGACAGAACATGCAGCTGATCACTTCATTCAAATCCCAAGTGAAATAAGTTTGGTGTTCTCAACTTACTGGAATTTGTCATGTTGCCTGCCTGCCTGCCTTCCAGAACCATGTAGTCAGTGCCATTGTCCATCACTTTCATGAGCACTAAATTCACGCTCGGCAAAAAACAAAAAACAAAAAATAAAACCTAGTGGTGTCCAGCAGAGTGGTTGGTAATGAAACAGAAACTCCAATTTTTCATTCTCATCACCATCGGATGGGAACAATAACCTGGCCGATGTCTGTGATTGGGATTCATCTATTCAGCTCACTGCTATTAGGGTGAGTAGAGGAAGCTTCTCAATAGCCTTCTGTATTGAAATCAGGGAGCGCGTTGCTCAGCTAGAGCTCACTAAAGCAATGTGAGAGAGCCATCGTGGCCTTGGGCTGTGCATAACGCTCAACTGATTAACACTAGGCCTGGATCTTTAACAGCCCCATTTATTTTTAGACAACCAGAGAAACAAGAGTCCTCCTGGCAGGTATGTCTTAATTGGCACATTCAGCACAAGACCGATAGACTGCACTGCATCATTATGTAAACACTTCAGCTTCAGGTTTTCTCACATACAATACAAGTGGAAAAACAACCTTGTATTTAGTGAATATTTTCCCTTAAAAGTTGACCATGGTTAATAACGTTGGGTACAGTCATGCACGGTGATGGCAGCTCTCATGTCAATGTCCCTTCACAGCTCTTCAAGTGAACGCATCTCAATCCTGACCTGTCATTCAGTCACGTGTCTTTCTCAAGTAGAAACTGACAACCGTGTGGTGGTTTTATGAGTCTAGATTCTCATGTTGTTAAAATAACTAGTGGGACACATCAGCAGTAACTGGCATTTATTCATAATTCTACAAGCAGTTGCTTGGTGAGTCATCAGATATGTTGAGTTGTTTTATGTGGTATTTTTTTCATATGTATCTTAACTCAGTTCAGTTTGAGAGCAGCATATAACTGCTGCTACAGTATCACAGTGCTTATGTTATTACATTTTTCTTCTCCACTCTGCAATGTACCATGCGGCAGATTGTATTTATTTGTGCTTATCATCCGGATTTACCTGACAAGGAACATATGGAAAATATTATTTGATCTCTACTTTTAGAACATTTTTGGATATGCGGCAGGGTGGATGCACAGTTAAATAGTGTGGGGTGTGTTTTTATTTAGTTTGACAGGGATGGGATCAATTCCATGTGGAATGTGGCTGGGTCTTGCTTGAATGAGTGATCGTCAATCAGGTCTCAGCCACATGGTATAAAAGCAAGGAGAAAGCCTTTGTTAGCTGGAGGTAGTAGAGAGGTAAAGGCTGTGAGTAGCAGGGTGCTCACAGCTAAACCACTGGTATAGCGGTTGCTTGGGTGCATGTTTCTTTTTGTTTGTGTAGCTCTTTTGTTTGTTTAAGCCTTTTAGTTTTTGTTAATAAACTCTTGCTCTTATACTGCACACCTCCTGTTTCTGAGTCTGCTTCCTGAGGGTAACCAGCCCTGGCCATGATGCTACCCTTTCACAAATAGAAGAGCATAGCTGTGCTGTTTATCACAGCGATAGTAAATTTAAAGAATAAATTACCAAAATCTTTACATTTAAGTCTCTTGTCTTGTTTGCAGCAGATATTAGTTTCCAACCTGATCCTATATCTTACAGTTTACTCACAGTGCGCCTTTTTGATTGGACTTCGGTTCAGAACTTCACTCCCTCTGGTACAGATGTTAATTGGTCTGGCAGCAGCAGATGTTTTCATCTTGTCTTTTCCCTGCAATATGACACTCTAGACAATAGCCTTGGGTGTCTGGTTAACTGACTGGGCCATATCACTTTTCCCACTAATATGGCACCCGACTACACCAATTTTCTCTGCTCACTCCTTTGAAAAAACTCTAATGGGAAATTGAGTAGGAAAAAAACACAAAAGCTGTAATTGTGTCTCTGGTTGTGGTGCACAGAGAGAGACTGGGGCTGCTTTATTGCAACAGCTTGAAGAATAATTAGCTGCAGATAAGTTAGCGTTACGTTAAACCCAGCGTAAGGATCCCCACATGGTCGCTCCATACGCCATCGGGTGCAACTCAGGCACTAGCGGAAGGATGCGTGTAACCAGATTCATATTAACAACACTTTATATTATTTATCAAGTACATCAGCTCATTGTGCAGTGTTGGGGGTGCTGCTTGTGTTCTTATGAATGTCACCATTTACCATTCACTGGCTCAGTCCTTATTTAATTTCTTATTTTGTGACTAGCTCTGAGAAATTGTGTGCGACCATGAGGTTTTTGAATAGCACATGGCTTCACCTCAGTGGCTAGGATGTTAGTAGGGAAATTAAATCCAAATCTCCCTCTCACTGTTATAGTTACTGGAATTAAATGAGATATGAGAATATCACAGGAGGTACACTCTATTGGTTCAATTCAAGTCAGAGCCTTCATTTATTTAACCAGGTAGCGAGAACAGGTTTTATTAACAGAATCTGAATTATTGAAGTGGGTATAGAAGAGCTTTATTGAGCATATTAGGATTAGGATTCCTATGGTATTAGGATTTGTCCAGGACACTTTGACAGAGTGAGATGGGATATTTAACCTCCTGTAGAACTATGCCACCTAACACTGTGGCAGAATATCTTCAGAGCTCTGTGCTAGAGGGAAGCAGGGCTGCCTCCTGCAGATGGTGCAACTGGTTAAATAAATATAGAATAATCCATTATTATTACCCAATTTAAACCGTCCTCCTGCAGGTTGTGTTGATTCTCTGAGCCTCACAGTCCTATTTTGTCTGATCTGCTAATAAATAGCAGTTTCAGGACTGGCATTCCCTGCCTGCAGTCAATAGACCTTACCACACAGTGATGCCACTTTATTACTATTGGTATTTTGCAAAAGGTAATGATGTGTGAACTGTAGCTGGAGACCAATAATCTGGAATAGCAGATGTGAAGCAATTTTGTATTATATACTATAGATCTGTTTTTGATAAGTGTGTGTGTGTTTGCCTTCCAACACAAAACAGTTTGATTAATCTAGCTAAACAAGACAATATATTTATAGGTGTTAACAATAAACACATATGCAGGTCACACATTAAGATGCATGTGATTGTACAGATGGACTCCTTTTTTATGATTGGTAGTAAAATCATTAATGATGCATAATTCATATATTGATAAAATGCAGCCGCAGATTGGAGAGGCGGTTGCACTCGTTTACCAAGAGGTCACGTGTGACAGCGTAAAGGGGACAGAGAATCGTAATCTGTTCCTTCGCATTGGTTTGTTTGGATAGAACCGAGAAGGACTATGAGAGACCCCGTAAACCAGTGAAACAGTATCGTGAGTGTTTTGTGTTTGTTTGTCTGTGTGTAATCGTCTTGTTTGTAACACTACACTAGACGGCTAACACGATTCCAGAGCTGTCGCTGAGGGCCAGCACTAAAGCAGGAACAGCACAGCACTACTGTCACTAAATAACCTGTATCACCCACCACAAGCACTACTGCACGCACCCAGGACTGGTGACTGTGTATGTACTATTGTGGGGTGGATACATGTGGTTTATTATTATTGTTTGGGTCTGCAAGCACGTTATTGTTTATTGTTATTGCTGCTGGTCACCAGACCTGGATACAAAATAAAGATCCTTTCCAAACCGGATTATAAGGCTCTGTTTATTCATTACTGCACTCCATCACTTCTACACCTATTTCCACTCAGCCACTTTGCTACAAAGGCAAAATAGAAAGGAGATATAGTAAGAGGAAACTTGAATTCATGTATTCAACAACCTTTATCACCTCTGTTTGAGGCTTGTAACAATTCATTTTGTATCCTATGATATATATTATATCATAATAGAGGTGTGTATCGTGTGTACCATGGATTGAAGCAAAGTCCCCTGTGTGTGATTTCACCGTGTGGCTGGATCAAAGCTTTTCAAAATGAGCTTGTCAGTTGTAAAGAGAAGCCAGTCAGTCGTCATCCTGCTGATTCGCTTCTGTCTCTGCCCTGTCTGGTGACTGAAAGTGCTTGTCAGTTGGTTGGGGAGTCTATCTCTTATTAAAGTATACCACTGTAAATTTGCACAGTAGTTGTGCTGTTTTCCCATGCTTCTTCCCATGACTAAACTGTGCATTTACAATGGTTTCCTAGTCTTTTTACTGTGTTTTACTACACCTCTTGGCTTTATAATGCTTTTATGTACTATTCTTTTTTATTGATAAACTTTTACAAGGGATCACATTTACTGTCTACTAAGATACTGAATTTTCTGCATTTGAATATGAAGTAATATCTCATTTACACCACAACCTGGAAATTGGGATGTAAAGGGGAAATGTTTAGAAAACTAAACTCTCTGACATGTTTCTCTTACCTTCCAGCCTCATTTTTTCAAGACGTTACTACTTTGAAGTTCTTCACAAACAGGACGACAAGGGCTCTGACCACATTGAAGTTGGGGTGAGTATTGTGGCATGCTCTAGACATGAAAACCTCTATGGAGAGTAGGTTGACTGCTTCCATCCCTCAGCTAGCACAGCGGGGTGGACAATTTGAGAAAGTGTAGTGAAAAATTCAACCAAGTATACATTAATAGAGTAATATTCAAAAAGGTACCGAGGAATTAAATAAAAGATAAGCCACTTTGTATCAAATTTGCCTTACAGATTTCTGGTAGTGTTGCTTTTAGGTATAAGTGTATTTTTATTTATTTATTTTGGAAACTAGCAATGCTGAGGTATCAAAATGAAAGAGAAAAGCATTTTTCTGTCTTTCATGAGAATATATTTAGGCGCAGTAGTCCTCTGAGTTTGCCTTCTCAATGCTGAAGCTCCTCGTTGCCATGGTAAGCTGAAACAGAATTAAAAACGTTGCTACTGTGTGCAGGGTCGCTCTTTTGTAATTGTTAATCTAGTTTTTTTATAGATATAGACTAGAGCTGGTGCCACATCTTGCTTCTAAAGATGGGAAACAAAGTATTTTTAAAATTAAATACCACAAATATCCAGCCATTTATATCCCAACTTATGTTTACCCAATATCCAGCTAATTAGAAGACAATGTGTGATTAAATATATCATACATAATTAGGAAAGTATTATCTCTCTATCTGATGTTAGCATCGAAATACATTTATTACACTGTATTCCCTAATCACACAACAGCCAGACTGTTCTAACATTATTTCATGGGATTTTTGAATAGCACATGGCTTCACCTCACTGGCTAGGATGCTAGTAGGGAAATTAAATCCAAATATTCCCTCTCACTGTTATAGTTACTGGAATTAAATGAGATATGAGAATATCACAGGAGGTACACTCTATTGGTTCAATTCAAGTCAGAGCCTTCATTATTTAACCAGGTAGCGAGAACAGGTTCTTATTATTACAGAATCAGAATAACTGAAGTGGGTACAGAACAGCTTTATTGAGCATATTAGGATTAGGATTCCTATGGTATTAGGATTTGGCCAGGACACTTTGACAGAGTGAGATGGGATATTAACCTCCTACATAACTATGCCACCTTACACTGTGGCTGAATATCTTCAGAGCTCTGTGCTAGAGGGAAGCAGGGCTGCCTCCTGCAGATGGTGCAACTGGTTAAATAAATATAGAATAATCCATTATTATTACCCAATTTAAACCGTCCTCCTGCAGGTTGTGTTGATTCGCTGAGCCTCACAGTCCCGTTTTGTCTGATCTGCTAATAAATAGCAGTTTCAGGACTGGCATTCCCTGCCTGCAGTCAAATAGACCTTACCACACAGTGATGCCGCTTTATTACTATTGGTATTTTGCAAAAGGTAATGATGTGTGAACTGTAGCTGGAGACCAATAACATGGAATAGCAGATGTGAAGCAATTTTGTATTATATACTATAGATCTGTTTTTGATCAGTGTGTGTGTGTGTGTGTGTGTGTGTGTTTGATTAATCTAGCTAAACAAGACAATATATTTATAGGTGTTAACAATAAACACATATGCAGGTCACACATTGAGATACATGTGATTGTACAGATGGACTCATTCTTATAATTTGTAATAAAATCATTAATGATGCATAATTCATATGTTGTTAAAAGGCAAAATAGAAAGGAGATCTAGTAAGAGGAAACATGAATTCATGTATTCAACAACCTTTATCACCTCTGTTTGACGGGGAAAACAATTCATTGTATCCTGTGATATTTATCTGAAACAAAAACACACTGGAAATGTGAAAAGACGCCAAGTTATCAAAAGTGCCCAGCCATTTGAAGTAGAGGTATCAAAAACACAAGCCAAGTTTCAAGAAACCATTGGTGCAACCCTGCCCAGCACAAACCAAACAGACACAACTGTAAAAGCCATGGGGGCCAAGGTTGCCCCAATTGTTTCTACTAACTTGTCTTGTGTTTTTCAGGCACAATAAATGTGGATCAAATGCATGAAAAACACCAGCCACTTTCTAACACACACATTAGGGGAATAGCAAAATAACAATATATTGCTGTTTGGATAGGGTAAATGTATAATAATAATAGTAGCCTAGTCTGTTGAAAGTGTTAAGATGTGAATCTGTGTAGTGTAGCAGTTATGTAGTTGGAGTGAAAAGTATGACAGTATGATATTACTGAATTACAAATGGTACATTGAAATTTCGTTCTGTTTGATATTTTATTTTAAAACACTTAAACTCAAAATCAATTATTGTAAGGTGACATTGGTTTTATGTTGGGAAATATTTTTAAGAAAAATAAAAAACTGAAATATCTTGCTTGCATAAGTATTCAACCCCCACACATTAATATTTGGTAGAGCCACCTTTCGCTGCAATAACAGCTTTAAGTCTTTTGGGGTAAGTATGTACCAGCTTTGCACACAGTGTTGGAGTGATTTTGGCCTATTCTTCTTGGCAGATTTGCTTCAGGTTGTTCAGGTTGGTTGGACGACGCTTGTGGACCGCAATTTTCAAATAGTGCCACAGATTCTCAATGGGATTGAGATCAGGACTTTCTGACTTACTGGGCCACTGTAGGACATTCACCTTTTTGTTCTTGAGCCACTCCAATGTTGCTTTGGCCTTGTGCTTGGGATCATTGTCATGCTGAAAGGTGAATTTCCTCCCAGGCTTCATATGCATATATATATGACTGAAGCAGATTCTCTTGCAGTATTTTCCTGTATTTTGCTCCATCCATTCTTCCTTCAGTTATAACAAGATGCCCAGTCCCTGCTGATGAGAACAATCCCCACAGCATGGTGCTGCCACCACCATATTTCACTGTAGGGATGGTGTGTCTTGAGGCATGGGCAGTGTTAGGTTTGCGCCAGACATAGCGTTTGAATTTTGGCCAAAAAGCTCTATCTTGGTCTCATCTGACCACAAAACCTTTTCCAACATCGTATCTGGGTCATTCTCATGCTTTCTGGCAAACTCCAGACGTGCTTTCAGATGGTACTTTTTGAGTAACGGCTTCTTTCTTGCCATCCTCTCATACAGGCCAGTGTTATGCAGAGCTCTTGATATGGTTGACTGGTGCACCATTACTCCACTCCCAGCCACTGAAATCTGTAGCTCCTTCAAAGTGGTTGTTGGCCTCTCTGTGGCTTCTCTCACAAGTCTTGTTTGAGCGCTGACTTTTGAGGGATGGCCTTTTCTTGGCAGTGCCTGGGTGGTATGATGCAGCTTCCACTTCCTGATTATTGATCCAACTGTGCTCACTGGGATATCCAAACACTTGGATATTATTTTGTACCCTTTCCCTAATATATGCATTTGTATTACTTTATCTCTAACTTCTGTAGAATGCTCTTTGGTCTTCATTTTCCTTCAGATTCATAGCCTTACCAATGATCCTTCAACAGTGGGGT
Organism: Polyodon spathula; assembly: GCF_017654505.1. NCBI lineage: Eukaryota > Metazoa > Chordata > Actinopteri > Acipenseriformes > Polyodontidae > Polyodon > Polyodon spathula. The sequence goes on from NC_054552.1 coordinate 8,872,419, forward strand.
TTTTATCCAGAAAATGTGACAGCAACTTTAATGGTTCACAGGTGGAGGCCAATGGTAAGGTAATTGTTTCCTCTTTAGGGCAATTACTTTCATCGTTGCAAACTGGGAGCTTCCACAGCACAGGGGTTGAATACATTTCAGTTTTTTATTTTTTTTCTTAAAAATATTTCTCAACATAAAACCAATGTCACCTTACAATAATTGATTCTGAGTTTCAGTGTTTTAAAAATAAAATATCGAACAGAACGAAATTTCAGTGTACCATTTGTAATTCAGTAATATGAGAGAATTGGTCAGGGGTCTGAATACTTTTGCAAGGCACTGTGTGTGTGTGTGTGTGTGTGTGTGTGTGTATGTATATATATATATATATATATATATATATATATATATATGCATGTTAAAGATATGTGTGCAAAAGTATGTATGTTCAATGAAATTGTCATTCATATCAACTACATTTTTTTCACATATTTTTTTTTTTTTTTTTTTTGTTACACATAAAGAAAATACGTACATTTAATCGCAATATAAACCCTGTGTGGGAATCGAACCCAAGACATGCTTCTAATGCAGGTTGCAGTAGCTTTCACTCCACGAGGTAGTAATAGTATGCATGTTTGCAGGTAGCAGAGCAGTAAAATTACAGTTTTTATAGCAAGTAACAAGAATAAGATTTTGTAAATAACGATTATGTATTATCCCGATTGTATTGAACGTTTTCATCTAATTTTGTAAACTGTCATAATAAGCTTTCTCTGTTCATTTAGTATATTGTAACATGTTCATGTTTAGGAATTAGTATTCAGGGTAGGGCTGCCATATTTCCCAGTCAGCTTTGGTCTATCAAAACTGCAATATACTGTATACAGTTTAACACAATTAAGCAGGCTGGTGATTCCCAGTCCTTACATAAAATATATATATATATATATATATATATATATATATAATATATATATATATATATATATATATATATATATATATATATATATGTTAAAAGAATGCATTATGCTACTTGTATTATTTTACTGAATATGAAATCACAGAAACATCATCATTTATAACATATTTAAAAGTACATTAATTACAAAAAGCATCCATCTACCTTTAATTTTAGGCAACTTGAAAACTGAACAGAAGTCTCCATGGCTTAGCTTAACTGTTTAGCTGTCACTAGCTGAATAAATGTACAGATTCTAGTTACTGATGCTTTGTAGAACTAATCTTTTTCTTTTTTTTTTTAATCCCTGTACAAAGTTATGATGCTCTATACCAAATATGTCATATACATTGTTTTAATTTTGAGTCTGTTTAACTAAAGATGTTACATATTTATATACAAACAACATAGGAATACTGAATATAATTCATATTAGTACTGTATTTGGTAACACACTATTGAAAATGTATTTTGTTTAATAACATGTACCGGTAAGTACGTTTTCTTAATATCAAAAAAGAATCTTGGTCAAATCAAGTGTGCTCACCAGGGGTGCACAGTAGGGGTCACAAATTCCAAGTATCTGGTCCATCATAAATGATATCTTTCTAATTCCTATGACAAGGTATTAGAAGAATACTCTGTGGTTGCAAAATACCGACAGTTATGTAGCCTGCTGGGGTCGCGTGACCTCAATTTGGTTTGTTTACATCACGTGGATATGTTTGTTGTCTTCAGCATTATTCAAATGCAGGAGGACAAAGTAGAATGTACAGGTCAGTACTAAACAGTAAATTTTTTCTAAATAAGATAGTGGAAATCGTTTAAGCAACTAATGTAGGTCAAAGGAAAGGAGACTGTGTTGAATTCTAAAATGCTCTGCAACTAGGGTTGCTACCTGGCCCCATAAATCCGGAATTCGAGACAGAACAGGATTTTGAAGTTTCCTTTAAACTGAAGGAAATCAGCACATGAATTGAGTGCTAAACCTTTGCTAAATTGATTCTGGTGATTAATTATCTTGAGGTAGCATGATAATACAACAATAGCTTTTAACAAATTAAATAAATAAATACGTACCATCATCAATATTTATTTATTTTATTAATAGTTTAAAAAATATATATTTTAAAGTTGCTTCATAGTTCGCCTTCTCCTGCTCAGATCATTAACACTGACCAGCTGCTCCCTATTCCTCACATCAGACAGCGTGAACACCTAATCAGTGTTATTATTTAATAGGGAGAGTCAGTGTAAATTAGGGCTGTATATTATTAATTAACAGGATATAAATATCAGCTTTTAATATGGATAACTGAAATACTAAGTATCTTGAATAAACCTACACACCTATACTCTCATCGACCATCACAGACTGAGGAAACCGTATTTGCTTGTGCACAATGAGAGTTACTCTCACAGGAAGCCAAAAATGTTCAGTACTCAAGCTCAAAATCTCAGAATGAGGCTGAAGATGATGAATGATGGCTCAAAAAATCTCAGGTGTGTCTGGAGAATTCTCAGCTGGCTGACTTCATCTTTCAAAATGCTGCTTGTCTGAACTAATGGTGAAGCACTGACAGTTAACACAACATGCTTCTAAACTGAAGGTTGTAGGTTCAAATCACATGTATACCAGACTTTTTTATTTCTATAAAGAATTTTTTTGCAGGCAAATGTTCCATTTTAAAACAGAAATAAATCATTTAATATAAATGATGTAGACTTCACAATAAATGCATTCCCTAGTATATTTCCATGTTGACAAAACAAGCTAATTGTCTTCAAAAATCTGCAAAAAAATATGTCTAAGAATAACATGACTAAGAAGGAGAAGGACATTTTTGCGCAGTAGTTGTGCTGTTTCCCCATGCCTCTCCCCAAGGCTAAACTATGCATTTACAATGGTTTCCTATTCTTTTTACTGTGTTTTACTACACCTCTTGGCTTTATAATGCTTTGCCATGCTTTTAGTGTACTTTTCTATTTTAATTGTTCATATATATTTTTAAAATTTAAAATTTAAAATTAAATACAACAAATATCCAGCCATTTATATCCCAACTTATGTTTACCCAATATCCAGCTAATTAGAAGACAATGTGTGATTAAATATATCATACATAATTAGAAATCTCTCTATCTGATGTTAGAATCAAAATGTTTTTATTGCACTGTATTCCCTAATCACACAACAGCCAGACTGTTCTAACATTATTTCAAGACACGTTATCAACCAAAACCACAGGTCAGTAGCGTTCTGTATGGAAACGACTTCAATATGATTTGTATAAAATCTAGACAGAGGGAATAAAATATATATATCGATTGCTATTACAATCACAGAATGTACCAAATTTTTATAGAAATGTGTTAATCAGTTACAAAAAAGTGAGACTGATAAAGTTCTTGCACTGGTGTCTTTATGATCTGAAGAGTTTATAAATCATAACGAAGGCTGTATTTTTTTCTCACAGATATCATGAATATCTGTGAAATGTACCCATTGCCATGTAATATGTAGTTCCTTGTAAATATACTTTTTAATAAGTATCTATTTGTCTATGCCGTCTTATCATGGGGGGTGGGTTCTCAACGTTAATGCTACGTTTTGAGAGAGGTTGAGGCTAAGCACTGCTGAAGTGATCAACGGAGAAGAAGTACCAGCAAATAAGACCTCTATATCAGGACTGACAGCTTCCGAGAGGTCTATCAGTTCTGGATTAACACACTGAGATTTAATGGCTTGTTTTATTACTCTTTCTCTGGCACTGTTCTCTGGCCAAGCAGAGATGCCTGCTGTAGAGGCTGGAGCAGCTGTGGCGCCTTCCTCCATAACCACTACTACTGCCTGTTAGGAGTTGTGGCTGAAATGACCTCCCCTTTAAGCTAAACTAAAATGACCTCATGTATTATTACAATGGCACTGGTTACAGTCAGGCATAAGGACACAAGGCACCATCATGCTTTCAAATGTCATTACTATTGTAAGGCATTCAAAATGTACAGATCCATACTACAACATTATAAATAATGAGCACTGTATTCTGAAAGAGAACATAAGCTAACTTAAAGAAAACTGTGTTCTGTTTTCCCTCCATATCACCTAGGAAGACAACCCTGGATTATAAAGTCCCTTACAGTATGTGCAGTACCTTGTTATTGCTAACTAATGCAGACGGCCCTTCCCGCTTGGGGACTGTGCTCTTTTGTACTCTGTTTACTGTAACTTAGAGCCTGTGTGCCTCTGTGTGTGGACTAAAAAAATAAATACAGTTTTGTGAGCTGTGTTACTTCTCTTTGCTATAGTGCTACATAAACAGGTCACTGTTTGCATAAATGCTTACTGCAGTTCCAATAATGTGTAACACTGACAAAGGCAATGCCAGAAAAGTTTTACCTTTCCATTCTTGCAATGCTGAGAGCTAACGACAACATTTGCTCTCATGTGGCTGTAACTGTAGGGATTTGACTGTTCCTGCTGAGGTGAAGACATCTGAACTTCTATGATAAAAAGCAACAACTGACATTACCACAGGCAGCTCCTGGTCTAGAATAACAACAAAGTTGCCACACTATAGAGCTAGTAGAACTACTAGAGCTCCGAGATATGTTGTTATTTCTATCTTTTTGTTGCTTCAGAGCACAGAAAAATTTACTTAATCATCCCTGTGACACTGAAGATACTGTAAGGGGTGATAAAATAAATTAGATGTAGATTTCTGATAAATGTGATGAAAGTTCTTCCCAGTTTCTTTGTATTCTGTGGAATGGGAATACTGTAACTGAGTAATTATTTGTGTGCCAGTGCTGGAGTGTTTGGGTAAATGAAGAAATGGCTTCCTGTGTTTGCTCCCCTAATTAAATTCCCTTTTCTCTCCCTGCCCGTGTTTGAACTGACTTGACTGAGCGCTGTTTGTGCTGCTGTTGTTGTTGGAGGTGGGAGGAGGACACAGAGTTATCATTGGCTCAGAGTGTGCCCCGGCTGTGCTTTTGGACTACCTGGACACTCTCCTTCTCAAATTGGTGCTCATTCAATTCTCATTATGTTTGGTTGAATGCTACTTGTGGACTGCTTGAATGGTACACATTTAATTTTCAAAACCTTGCTATACAGTACAAAGGGCTCTGTACTGATAATACCAACAGTGGCTCACTGTCTGAGCCACGCCTGTTCTTTTGGCATTTGAAATCCTGCCTTTAGCCCTGACCCCTTATTCTGTCAGTATGGTTAGATATATGTATAACGTGCCGTAAATGTGTCTACCCCAAGGCTCATTTGGGTCTGTTTTAATAGTCTGAAGTGGTGGATCGAAAAACGAACGCTCTTTAAAAGGTATTAAAATCTTCTGCATTTTAAATCATTAATATAGACTCCATTAAACTAAACCCAATGCTGTTGTATTGAGCAGTATTCATTACAGCCGAATTAGCAGAGATTTTAAGTTAGCAGTTAAACAGACATGCTAAAATGAATGATGTGCTTATAAAAGGAGATTTACAGGATGTGTTTGTGTTTAGATTTGTGTTTGTGTTGTTTTCGAATTGATTATAACCTTCAATGAAACTTTGCAGCGCTGATAGAGTGGCAATCAAAGCCATAAACACACACTGGAATGCATGCAATTATGATTTATTTACTGATAATTCCCTACGAGCCTGGATTGTATCCCAGGCACTCAATATACACTACTTAGGGTTTGTAAGTGTTGCAGCTTCATACATTGATTCCAGTCATTTTGTTGGACCCATATTTATTGATCTCTTGAATTTCACCTTGAGCAACATAGTCAGTTGCTGACTCAACTGAGTAATAGAAATGGATGGTTTTTAGCATCATTCCTATGTCCAAATGATAAATATTCAGCTGCTTACTACAGGAGCTGGCCACGAGAAGCCCCTGCATTGACAATATTGTGAATGGCCACCCTGCAGTTAGAGTAAGGCAACTTTAATCCTGGAGCACTGTTCAAGTATAAGCACAGGTCTAGAGGTCTCCTTAAAGTGCTTTAGGACCTGGTTCAATTTAATAATTAAAAGACAAGGCTGAAACAAAGACGTGGACCAGAAGAGCAGACATTGAGTAAAAGATTGAGAGTCAGAACACGGATTGAAGATTCCAACCCAAGCTCAACTGCAGGTTGCACATGTTAGCATGCAGGCAGACATGACCGTTCAGCAGTACTTGGAATGAGCAAAAACAACTTTCCATCTACTTTGTACAGATGAAGTTTCTTCTCTCAAGTTTTCTGCTGTCTGGCTGCAGTATGTTAGTTGAGTGCAGTATAGGCCCTATAACCTGGAGGGTGCCAGTTCAAGTGTAGGCCATTCTATTGCTGACTGTAGAGGGGAGCTCCCAGGCAGCTGCGTACAATTGACTTAGCACTACCCAGTGGGGAGTGCTCAGGTCAGAAAGGGTGTCCTCGGCTTACCACGCACCAGCGACCCCTGTAGTTGGCCGGGAGCCTGCGGGCTTGCCTGTAAGCTGCGTTGTCCTTCAACGCTACAGCGCCAAGGTGGTGCTACGATGAGTCTGCAGTGTTTTTTTAATAGCTGTCAGCTGACGGCACGTGCTTCCAAGTCAGTGCAGAGGAGGTAGCGGTGAGCTGAGACTCTGATAATTTTATATAACCAATTGGGAGAACCCCTCTTATGGGTGCTTACTAAAAAAAAAAAACGTTACTATCTGAATAGTTTTTGGTTCAACTGTACTTCTCAAAAACCAATATGTAAAGACTGTATACATATCAAATCTGGGTTTATATCAGTTTCGTTTAGTATATATATATATATCTATATTATATTATATATATATATATATATACAGCTATCGTTCGATTTGGGTTCAAGTGCGCATATTAAAAAATAAATCAATTAAAAAATAAACAAAAAACAAATACCTAACTCCCTTGGAGCACTAACTAAACATATGCAGGACCCTGACTAATACGCAGGACAGCTAAGCTGTTTACCTGGCACATAACATGAAAAACACTAATACAGATTTTATTAAACCAAACAGGTTTTACACAGACCTTACAACTTTCAGTGAGGCTCCTTACTCCACAGCAGCCTCAAGCAGACTAACTGTTTCCCTTTTATATCCTGCACCTGGCTTGAATTTTTAATAATTTCCAGGTGCAGGTGATAATTAAACAATTAACAAATAATACAATTAAACAAACAAATTAAACAAAAGCAATTAAATCAAACAAAACGTGCATTTTCACATGTTTTTAGGCAGGGAGGAATCTGACCCTCCCCCTGCCACCTTACTATATTACTATATATATATATATATATATATATATATATATATATATATATATATATATATATATATATACACACACACACATATACATACACTTTATATCATAATTCGTGCTATAAAGCGGGTCATGATATGAACCAGGTTTCATGTTTGCCTGTGACTGCACATTACAAGTAGTGTTTTAATACAGTACATTTACATGTAAACAAATGCATATAGTTTATGACAGGACAAATATGTTTTGTATCATTAATTGGAATGAAACAGTGTCATTATCTAAAAAAGGCATGAATTGTCGACTGATGAGAGCTATCAATAAGGCTTTGCACTTGGTGTTTTTTTTAGTGCATTTCTATAAGACTGACTATGTTAAAGAAGAAAAATTTGATGACATTGGTGTTTTGAAACTGAACTGTATCCTGTTAAGACCGCCCACACATCATTTGACAGGCTGCACAAAATGTCAGTTTATCAGCTGAGATGATTATTGGTTGTTAGTTGCTGTGGCAGGGTGATTGCCCTGCACAATGGGAAATTAGCATTGGTGTAACTTGTGGGTTTATTTTGTGTGCTTTTTGGAGTTGTTGTGTGTGATTAAATTATTGTTTACAGACAGGCGCTCAGTTGAGACATGCTGCCTGCTAAGTTTTGTTGAAAGGAAGAGCAATGAGTGATTGGCTTTGCCGGTCCTCAATCAGCAGGCGGGCGGATCTCGACTGTGTGTCTGTCAGCATAAAAACATCCAGTGGCGATCGCTCTGGGCGACTGCAATACCATTACACAGAGGGGAGCTGCGTATACTCAGGAGGAGGGCGCCGCATATACTCGGGAGGAGAGCGCCGCGTATACTCGGGAGGAGGGCGCCGCGTACTCAGGAGGAGGGCGCCGCGTATACTCAGGAGGAGGGCGCCGCGTATACTCAGGAGGAGGGCGCCGCGTATACTCGGGAGGAGGGCGCCGCGTATACTCGGGAGGAGGGCGCCGCGTATACTCGGGAGGAGGGCGCCGCGTATACTCGGGAGGAGAGCGCCGCATACTCAGGAGGAGGGCGCCGCGTATACTCGGGAGGAGGGCGCCGCGTATACTCGGGAGGAGGGCGCCGCGTATACTCGGGAGGAGGGCGCCGCGTATACTCAGGAGGAGGGCGCCGCGTATACTCGGGAGGAGGGCGCCGCGTATACTCGGGAGGAGGGCGCCGCGTATACTCTGGAGGAGGGCGCCGCGTATACTCTGGAGGAGGGCGCCGCGTATACTCGGGAGGAGGGCGCCGCGTATACTCGGGAGGAGGGCGCCGCGTACTCAGGAGGAGGGCGCCGCGTATACTCAGGAGGAGGGCGCCGCGTACTCAGGAGGAGGGCGCCGCGTATACTCAGGAGGAGGGCACTGCGTATACTCGGGAGGAGGGCGCCGCATACTCAGGAGGAGGGCGCCGCGTATACTCAGGAGGAGGGCACTGCGTATACTCGGGAGGAGGGCGCCGCGTACTCAGGAGGAGAGAGACTGCTCTGCAGGAACGACAGCTACGCAACCCTGAAACTGCAAGCGGTGCTTGTGAAGGCAATGCCCAGCCAAGGCCGAATGAAGACGCAGGAGTCGTAGGAATACCGGCTCATGAGTAGATTAGTTTAGGGGACAGTGATCCCAAGTAATGTACAGTGAGGGTTACGTAGTGTAGCCGGTTCCTGGAGGAGGATGCCTCGTTTATAAGGCTAGCGCTCGCCCTGTGGCACCTTTTATTTGTAGTTTTTGTACTATGTTTTATTTTGCATTTTGTACAGTTTGCTCTATGTGTTCTCTGTGTGTTACCATCGCTGGTAAACCCTTTGTTTACTTTCTTTTGTATGAATAAATTCTGTGCGCCTGTGCTGGCGTTTCAACTCCACCTCCCATGTCTCACTGTGTTGCTTAAGCAGTGGATACCCTCCACGTGACATGAGCACTCTATCACAGTTGCGTTAGAAATTAATTATGTCTTGTGGTTACTGTGTAAAGCCCAGCCACGCAGCATTTGACAGGCTGCACAAAACGTGACAATAAGCGGGTTTGTGAGATGAAATTAATTTTCTCAAAGAACCTATGGTTCATGGCGAGTGGTTTTTGAAAAATGGTGATAATAATAGTATGATATTAAGCGAGGTGATATAGAATGGCTTAATCTGTGTGTGTGTGTGTGTGTGTGTGTGTGTGTGTGTGTGTGTGTGTGTGTGTGTGTGTGTGTGTGTGTGTGTGTGTATATATATATCGCTGATATATATAATTGAAGTCCCAGGTTTTTTTTTTTTTTATCAGATGGGTTGACTGTGCAGTTGGCTTCTTCTTTGCATAAAAAAGGGAAGAAAAAAAAAATCTGTAAAAGCTTTGCTGATTCCAATTTGCTTGCAGCCCATGCTTTGATTTAATTGATTTACACTCAATATTATTGATATATAGAAACATAACGTCTCTGAGACAAGCACTTTGAGCTGTCCTGAGTGCTTATGCCTGGAACAATGAGAAGTGACACTGTGACTGCAGAGCCTGTTTGGAAAATGATGTTATGTGAGGTGATACTATCAGCGCTAGCCTTGCATTGTAAGTACTTTCAAAGCTCCCTTCATTTGCGCATGGGGAGGGAGAGGTAATGCTTTTATTAAGCAGGCCCCTGTCATTTCTGCATGAGACACTCCCTGGGGACTGTAATGTTTAATAAGACGTTTTCTAGTTCAGGACTGTTTTTATTGATAACATGCTAAAACCAAACCAGACAGGCCAAAAGACTGGACCGCTATACTTGGGTTCTGAGTCTGTGTAAACCAGAGTTGTGTTCATTTAGTTATATTGTAGTTTATTATGAAGTACATTGTGCGCAGGGTTTCTGCCCTAGTTTGGCTCTAGTTAGCTGACCTGAAATATTGGCAGCTAAACCCCTTGTCCAGTTTTGATTCAACAATGCATGATCAATTTGTTATAATATACTTTTTTTTTTTACAGAAGCTGCTTTGAAATTGTCTGATACTTTTACAAACTGTATGTGATTTTCTAAAGGCTCCAAGAGGGAATTGCTTTCAGAAGCTGCCGCTACTGGGATGAAAGGTTCCAAACCTCCTCAGGCCCCTTGAAACTCAAGCTCCATGAGAGTGCAGCTTCACAGGCAGCAACAGTGTTAATCTTTAGGCCAACTGAACGGGTCTTGGCTTTCTGCCCACAAGACCATTTCTCCCTGCAAATGAATACCAGGATTACATTTTATTTTACCAGAAAATCTAGTCACCTAATAGATTTCTGATTCGTTTCACTTTTCGCTCACATTCTATTTTTTATTGTTTGTTTTTTCAGTGGCGTCCTTTTCTCCCAGGGCTGAAGTTTGAAGTTATTGATTCCCCCTATATCTCACTTTATACAGGTAAAGCCAACACTGCTGGCCCTCTCGGGCGAGGGGGGGGGGGTGGGTTGAGAGAGAGATTGTGTTTGGGGAGGTAGGTGAGGGGGACAGCAGTATTTCCTTTTGGATGTAATGATATGGAAATGTTTGAATTGTCTGATTATTATCGTTAAATTCTTAATATGGTATTTCCAACAGTTTCAATTTCAATTTCTGTACAGCAAGGTGGAAGAGCATTACACAGTTTACCACAGGGCATCTGTTATGATATTATTTTAGTAGTTTAGACTTTTATTAGAATCTTACAGTATATGCGAAGTTAAATGTTTTGTTGGGAGATATATGTAAAATCATAAAGCACCCAGGGCATTCCAAAAAACAGATCAGATTTGAATGGTTGTAGGTGTTAGCGAGTATCTAATAATATGCAGCCACTCTCAAATGTTAGTAATTTGCTAATGTTTTGGTTCAACAAGCCTCATTTCCCCCCAGGCAGCTACTGTTAGCTTACGTTGAAACTAAATTACATTCCAGCAGAAAAAAATTTATAATAGCCACAAGTACTTTTATTTTAATAAGGCACATATCAGATGAAGGAGAGTGGTTCAGTATTAAAATGAGTTTTAGCTCATGCATTTTACTATTCTTAAACACACAGATTTCTGTAGGGCTACAGTTTTAAAAAAATACTGTTTATACTGAGGAGAAGGTCTTGTAACCAGGAGGTCCCCAGTTCAAATCCAAGCTCACTCACTGACTCGCTGTGTGACCTTTAGCAGCTGATGTATAGCTCACACACCTTAGTCTATGTAATTCACCTTGGATAAAGGCGTCTGCTAAATAAGCAAACAATAATAATCACAAGAACCTTTATGGTCACTATACTAGAAAATATTACTTGCTGTTAGTGGCCTCCTCTATTCACTAAAAAAAAAATTCCCTGTGAATAGCAATAAATGCTAATTTTGATTACATGTTTTAACACAGGGGTTAAAACATGTTGTCAAGAATGTAAGACATCAAATTTCTTAGTCCACAGTCCAGACTGTCCAGTTCTGAATTGAAAATTACATTACTGGGTCAAGTTGAAGAGGCTAGTTAAAGGAAGACAGTCTTCAATTATTGAACAGTTGAAACTGATCTGTTTGAAAAGAGTTGTGAAAAATATCCCTGTGACAGGGTAGTGTCATGGCCCAGGCTGGTTTCCTGCAAGAGGAAGACTCAAAAAAATAAGGGCACAACGGCCAAAATAAACAGTTCGCACAAAAACACGGCTGCTTAGGGTGGGCATTAACCTTCACTAAGACAGTCCAAAAACTCAGTCACAGTCACAGTCACAGTCACAGTCACCAACTCTTTGACCAGACAAAAAATGTCTCCTCTCCTATATAACATGTGGCTGGAGCCTAATTAATCCTCAATCATTCAATTAAGGCTCCAGCACATGTATTCTGACAGGGAGGAATTTAACCCCCTCCCTGCCAGCAGAAAATTCCACACACACACACACACACACACACTATACCAACAGGGCTTCCACCCTGCCACAATCCCTCAGACTTAAAAAAATAAAATAAAAAAGCTTGTACTGCTCAGGCTATGACAAGCCATTTTAACAAGTCGCTGGGATTATCCAAACACCTATATATTTTTTTCAGAATATAGGTATTGGTAATAGTATTGCTATGTTATGGTATTGAAAGTGAAATATGTATTTAATTAAAGTGGTTTTTATCTAACACTTCCAATCTCTATAATTATGTGGTAGGTCTCAAAAGCTCAGTTTGCAGTTTGCTTGCCCTGCTATCAGGAAAGCTGTTACTGTTTCATTTCTTACAGTACACATTTCCCCTTAGCATTGTCTTCAGGATCAAAGCACGTGGCTGCATTAGGAGTTAATGGCAAGGTAGAAGGCACTGCAGAGGTGGGGACAGTTCTACCCGCTAGGTGAAATGACCAAGCCCAGTACCAGATACCATGTCGTTAAAATGAAAATATGGGTTTGCTATAACAAAACTACACATCTGAGAGCTATGTAGTCAATACAAGTGAACCGATGTGTGGAATTATTTTGCTAGCTGCAACCAGTTTAATAAATAATGGGACATTCAGATAGCAACATGATTGATTAATTTTCTGTAACCTCAATGTATTGATACTTCTGGGCCCCACTGGAAATGCAGTTTAACATTTAATGGATAAAACAGAACATGTCGTCTCTGCTGACCGATAACAGAATACTCTGATCCTTATACAGGGCTCTGCTGTGGATTAGGAATTCTTCCAACAGATCTGTATAAATCCTTGTGTGAAAATGCACAATGCTCCAGAGAGATCTTTAAAATGCATTTTAATTACAGCAAGGGCACAGTGATGTTTGGATTTCTACTAATGCCCTTCTTTTAATTTAAACCTAAATTAACAGGCTCTGGGGTAGAGGGATGTGTTACAGCTTGAAATATTTGTGTGCCTCCCCAGGTCATTCCTTTACTGCATAGCTATCGGCAGCATGTACACATCATGAATCATTCCCTGCATATTGGTCTCCGGAGATTCGATCCCCTTACCTGTCTAACCAGCACTTAACACGTACCGCACAGTGCATGGAGAGCTGGGAGACCTGAGTTCAAATCCTGCAGTCTTCTTGCTGTGTTTAAAGGGAGAGGTTTAAAAACGATTTAACCTTCATTGTCCTGAACTATGTACTTGAACAGATGCACTAATCCTGCAGTAAATTGTTTTTGTTGGACAGTGACAATAACGATATATTGGAGGTGCCGATACATATCTATATTAAGCCACACTTACATTTGTAGTTTAATGTCCATTTGATATGACATTTGTATTGCACGTTCCTTGGCTTGGAAGTTCTTTTGGAGCTGTACCTTGCTTCAGGATTCTTGTAACATGCTTTCATATGGGAAAAAAAACAGCCTAGCTTTTCTTTGTCTTTTATCTTTTTATTTGCACTGTTGTTTCTTTTCATATTGGAAGTGGTTTAGTCCCCAATTAAAAAAAGTATAGCACACTCTTTATTATGTTGTTCTTTGGTGACATTTAATTAAGTTTAAGCCAGCACTGTATGTATAATTAAGTGATTAATAAATGTTAGCGCCAGTTCAGGTTGGGTCATAAAGCGCTAGAACAGCTCTGTCTGTATAGTTGTAGCTGACTGCGCCATCTAGTGAACAGTTACTGTAAACACTGTCAGCAGGTATTTTGTATTGACAACAATGCAACTTGATTCCCAAGAATACTCATTGCTGTTCTAACCTGTGTTGTGTATATATAAACTGTTTAACTGCATGGAGTCGGGACCGGACAGACGCCATGCAATCATTCGAAGTTATACTAATATTAGTTCATTAGTAACTATATTTATAACAAACTAACGATACACGTGTATTACTTCAGAAATACATAAAGCATAGCACACAGTATATACAGTATGAACAGTATATACACCACCCACTCGATATATCGCAGGTGTCGGGGTCCATAGAAAAGGCTAATACATACTGTACAACCACTCCCTCATTTTATCTGGGGTGCCAGGGTCCAATATAAGTCCTCTATGCATTCTGCTTTTTCACATTTTTTGTATAAAAAGTGGCACACCGTTTTAATTCGTACAGCTGAGGGTAATTGCTTCTCGTCAAGTTAATTTCATGAGTTCCTCTCCTTTCTCAAATGCACAGACCCGCTGCATTTAAAGAACCCATTCCCAACACAGGAGGCTTGTTGCTAGGGAGCTGACATCACTGCCTTATGGCTTTTGCTAGTGCATTGCTGCCACACGTGAACACCTCATTGGCTAAAATAAAAACTGCTTCAGCAAGTAGATATTTTATTTGCTTTGTGTTATTGTGCAGTACATGTGTATATGATAACAGTACAATATTAAGGCATTGTTTTTAATTGTTTTGTATATTTTTGTTTGTAATGTGCAGTACAAAATAAAACGAACAGTAATTCTAAGTGCCTCTATATATTGCAGCTAAAGCATAGTTAGACAGTAAAAATAGGGAGCCAAATCCGAATCCAATTGATCAACATCAAACTCAGCTGCAATTGACTCCAGACTTTATTTATTTTCTAACTGTTTTAAAACTGCAGCTGAGCTAAAGTAAGTGTGGTATACTTCCTCTTTCTTAGAAGCCGCCATAACTGCAAGTCAAATTGGTTGTGGTCACGCGGTCTACTCCTCAACCAGTGCAATTATTGTACGGTGGCATAGTGGTTAGCTCTGCTGCCTCACAGTGCCAGGGTCTTGGGTTCGAATCTGGCCTAGGGGGTCTGTGTAGCTTGCATGTTCTCCACGTGTTCGCGTGGGTTTTTTCCGGGTACTCTGGTTTTCTCCCACATGGTATGGTGCCCTGCCGGCGTCCCAGTGTAGTCCTGCCTCGCGCCCTATGTTAGGCTCCAGCTCACCGTGACCCTGTAAAGGATTAAGTGGTTATTGATAATGGATTGATGCTGCTATTTGATAAGCAATTAAGTGGAGTGCATTGCCTATCCAAGAGCTGCTTCTGAAATCAATAAAAAAGTTTACAATAAGAACACCACAAAGAGTAGGAGCACTCTAAATTTAAAAATAAATAAATAAGGAAATGTAAATTGAAGCCACTTTCTCTCTGAAAACAAGCCAATAGTGGGACTGAGCTGAGAGATTTGAACCCAGGCTACATCAGCTGAGTCTGGTTCCCACCTCCTGTGAGGGAGCTTACCACAGTATTGATCCCAGTGCAAAAAATTCAGAACACAGGAAGCTGGAATCAGTGCAGACACCCTGCAAACAAAGCTGACACCAGGGCAGATCATTCTTTATCAGAATTTCACACAGCATCAGGACAGGTTTGCTGCCCCTACTGTCAGCTTCTGAAGCCATTTCCTCCACACCTCCTGTAGAGAATCAGTCTCTGCTCGGCATAAAAGACATTTCGACCCTTTCTTTCGCTTGGCCCTCAACCTCATTTAATACGCTGCTCTGGGTCTCTGCTTCGAAGTTTCCTAATTATACACATCTTCCCCATCAGGTTTTAGTCTTAGATTTATAAATCATGCTTCTGTTAATGTAACTCAGAGGCCCCTGGTCAATCAATAATATTAATTAAACACTGCTTCATCCGGCCGAGCCTACATGACAGTTTTGATAGCTTTTCATAACAGGGAGATAAGCTTTAATGAATGAGCACAGCTCAGAGTCACGCTTTAACAGGTTTTATTGGAATGAGGAAAATGAGTTATTGTGGGTCTTTCCTAACACATGAGACATGGGGTCCATGTAGAAAGAATGGCTGTTGCTGCTCTACGATGCTTGTTTGTGGCGTCACAGAAGAAGAATCAGCACTAGGAGCACTGGTTAATCTCAATAATTAATCTCACCTGTCTCAATTTTTAATTAATTAATCCATAACTTAAGCCGTAAACACTCAATGAAAAACAAAAGCCATCACAATTGCATTTTCGACAAAGTGTCTTTTTCAACATGTTTCGATTTTATTCAATTAAACCTGTTTCCCATGCATTTTCTTGCCAGTGGTGATTGAATTCTCATCCACACTACAGCACATGATCAATGAGTCACAACATGGATGTACTCCCGGGATTAATGCTTGTTCATGGAAACATAGACACATCCAGGTGCATTATACAACTTGGTTAGGACATTCATTACTTATCACAGTCTGGGTATATAAGGAGTAATCATGCATAACTATAAAACACCCCACATTAGAATATGCTATAACAGACAAATGTTTCTTTTAGTATTACTATATATATGGAGGAAACTATTAATCTGTCCATATGTCACATGCATATTTACTGTACATTCACTAGGTGTATGTCCTGGTGATCTATTTTTCCATTATACTAGTAGCTCTTACTTTGTATTTGCAGCCATGGCAGTAGGTTGCTGTGGAAGGGTGGTGGATAATTCACTTGGCACACAGGAAACAGAAAGGTGTATTTGGAAACACCGCACAGGTGTCCGGTTTTATTTTCCTTTTTACAATGATTTATTTTAGCCCGCAGAGGGCGCTGCTGTCCATGGCCTTAATACTGCCAACAGTAAACAGGGCCATGCTTTTACCAATTCAGGTACAGAGTGCTCAAAATACATGCACATGCTCAAAATAATAATGAGAACAAATGGCGAAAGAAAAAGGGAAAGTAAAACACAGTAATAAAACTACAAAATAAAGGTGCTGCACTTGGGAACGTTATCCTGACCGTCGCTATCCGCATGGCTCGGGTCTCCGTCCTACGCTCCCCCTCAGCCTGCTTCCTGTATATATATGGGGTCTGCCCAAGGTTTCCCCGCTAATATTATTCTTTTATTTTCTTTCTTTTTTATTTATTTTTCCGACCGTTCTCGGTCTTGGAACCGAGCTCCGGCTAGCTTGAAGTTTGTCTTTTAGGGGCCAACCTGAGGGAACCACAGAGCATTATCTTATAGGTGCAGCAATCCCCCAAAGCCCGCCCTTCAGCCACACAGAGAGAGGGAAAACCCACACACCCTCTTTCCCACCTCTCCATGTCAATGCCGTGACTGACCAGCAGATCTTACGAGGTTGCTGCCCCCTACCTGCAGGACCACACATACGCCAGATAGTCAGCACAGACCTCCCCTGTTACAGTTACTAATATGCTTCTTATATTTAAAAGTTTGATGCTTCTCTGAGGCAAATGTTTTGTATTAGCTGGCTAACTTTAACTTTTTTTCCGTACTTGAAAAGTGAGTCCGGAACCCCTTTGAAATGCAGTGTTGATTCTGACTTGGTTTCAGACGAGGCCTCTTTGAAGATGAACAGCGTAGACCACATCCCACAGACCCACGCAAGCCATGCCGGGCCACGAGATGGAGCGTCACAAACTGGGCAGCACGGAGCTGACATGCTGAAACCAGATGCCAGAGACACCTTCTTCCTCAGTGAGTCTCTTCAGCTTCTGACAGCCAGCACACAAATAACCATCCACTTTTATAATTATCACTGCACTGTAATTTTTCACATAAATGAGTCATTTGAAAGCGGACATCATTTTAATCAAACCCTGAGGGGCTGTGTTGCCTTTGACTAAATACTGAAAGTATAGAATGAATGTGTGAGAAACAGCACTAATTTATCCAGATTGGAAGTATATATTAAAAAATATCTGAACTGGATCTGAAATCTTTTCATGTACAGTAGAATAACAAAGGTGCTGTTTCCATGCCAACCATACTGGAATTTGAATTCAGTGCGTGATCATCGAAGCAGCAGGGAAAGGATAAAGTTTGACCTTTCTATAGAAAATTGAGAGTGTATTGAGAGAGAACAGGTTTGACTGGCAAGCTCAATTCACAACATATTTCAATGCACTGCTAGATCCTAGACTGTGGGCACCTGTATTATTGTCTACATTCTGTTTTTCTTGCCGATTGGGTGCTACTAGCCTGGTCTCATCAATGCACATCCTCTGATAATGGCTGTACATTTTGCCTTAAGGGCAGTTTTAGTGGTTGTTTAAACGTCCTCCATTCACGTTGTGTGGTGTTGTGTTTTTTTCTGCAGCTCCAATGATAGAGCCGTCTCGTCTGGAGAATTTGCTGCCCGCCTGCCTGTACTCTCCCACCTATGTTGTGAAGGATTTCCCCATCGCTCGCTACCAGGGCCTGCAGTTTGTAAGTGCGGCTTATTGATTGCATTGTGTTGTGTTGTGGTAAATGCAGAGCAAAGTAGAAAAGATCAATGGCAAGCACAGTAGCACCTGGTAACTGTTCAGCATACGCTTGGGAAATGTATGGTAAACTGCAAAAACATAAAAGCTAATTTCACAACCAGTTTCAATCCCAGCACCCCATGTGATTGTTCAAGACTGCTATTTCCTGCTTCAACAACAGTCTACTGTATGCAAATTTCATCAATATCAAACTTTAATTCATAAAAAAACATTCCTTATGTAAATCATGAGTTATAAATAGAGATTGGTATTCCAAGCTTTTTGTGAGACTTTGGTGCTGTATTATTCACTCTGTCTGAGGCAGTGTATTCAGAATTGTAAAGATCCATGTCTTCTTTGTGTGTTCAAACAAAGCAACACATTCCTTGCAGAAATGTAAAAAAAAAATGGCATTGGTGTTATCCGTAAGAGGGCCTGTTTTACTTTGGCATATCATTCTGTCAAAAGCGTGTACCATTGTGTTTGGCCTTATGCTATAATTTCTCTTAAGTATCGAATCATGTCATTGTGTTTATAGTTTCTTGTAATTCTTCTGTAGTATTTTGTTCTGTTTTGTTGACCTGACAGCCTGCTTGCCAGCGCAGATTCCTTCCTTTGTCTGGATCTGCTTGCGGCTCTGTATCTGTGCTTAGCTTCCTTCAGATTAGTCAAGCAACTCATTCTGAATCTGACTCACGGTGCACTTTGGCCAGTCAAAAAGCAGCCAGTGAATAAAGAATCAAGGATTGTTGTCTAAAGCGAGCAAGGCAAGATGAGGAATACCAGGGTAATTGCACAGACGCATTGGCAGACAGAGTCGTGGAAAAATTCAATTTTAGACATAAACCTGTGGCCAAGAAAAAAAAAAGATCTATAAAATGCCCTGAAAAGAATGAACAGGACTTTTCTTTAATAAGTATTTAAAAGCGGATGGTCTCAGCCAATCAGGTCTCTGAGTAGATCGGCTTTTACTCTACCAGTGACACCCTCTGAAGAAACAGGGCTTCTCTGTTACTGCTGTTTACTTTCAAGGAGACTGGCTCAGGACAAACTGTGTCTGCACTCATAATCAAGCAGGGATGCCAACTGGTCCTGCTAAGCCAGTTGAAAAAAATGATTCAATAAACATTGTAATGCTGATTTATCCATTCACAACATATCCGTGTGATGCAATAACAATGAAACTCTTTCTGTCAATTATTTTATGTAGGTTATATTATGGTACACTCTTTTATTGGCAGATTTAAGGGGCAGGCATACTAACAGTTCACAAAAACACAGGATAGTCTGGGAGGGAATAGTCCCTGTGGGCTTGCCTGTAAGCTGCCCAGAGCTGAGTTGTCCTCCGACCCTGTAGCTGAGGTGGCTGCATGGTCAGTCTGTACCGTGAAAAGAAGCGGTCGGCTGACGGTACACGCTTCGGAGGACAGCGTGTGTTCGTCTTCGCCGCTCCCGAGCCATCGCAGGGGTGGTAGCGGTGAGCTGAGCCTAAATAATAATTGGATACTCTAAATTGGGAGAAAATAATAAAAAATAATTGATGACTACTAAATAAAAAAATACTTTTTCTTTTTTTTTTTTTTTTTTTTGTTGTTGTTGTTAACTGTTTAAATGTGTAAATTGCTAGAAAATTGTGCCGTGTCTTTTTAAAACCAAGGTTTGTACCATATCCCAGGAGTATATGGCTGGCTGGGTGACGATAAAAAGGAATTGGAAGTTGGCTGCCTGTACTGTAAACAAAGGGATCTATTTGACACCTTGTATGAGCAGTAAATTCTCCACGGAACAAAAGAAAGACATGCAGTCTGCGCTGATGTTTGCATCGCCTGAAGGAAAAAAACACAAACAAGACGCTACAGCGTATCCAGTCACTGTCACCAGCAGATTAGACCGGAAGGGGGATCACAGTTAGCTTGATGGTAGATCAGGTTTTAAAGTGCACCCTCTGGTCTTTTTTGGAAGAGTTGAGAAATTTGCCATCTGATTTATTACCAGAGCTTTGCTGCCACCTTCGGTCAGCTGGTTTCCATAGCAATGGTAGAGCATGATCAGTAAACAGCAGTACAGTAATACATTTTGAAAAGGAATCTGTGTAATACCTCTTACACAGTGGGTGTTGGTTTTTAATCCTGGTCCTCAAGGAACCCCAACGATCCCAAGCTTTCACCCAATTCTCCTTTTTTCTTTCTTGAATTTGTATTGCAGTGTGAGGTGATGGACACTGAATCTTGGACAATCGCTGGACCCATATTAAGGGATACGTTATATACAGTAGTGTTCAAAAGTTTGGAAACAGCAAATGATTTATAGCAAAATTAGTGGTGGGGATTGTACTGCCCAATTATCTTCACTCAGACCCCTTACTTATTACATACCCTGTTATCTCTGAATACATAATCGTCTCCTCTTTAAAAAAAAAAAAAAAAAAAAAAAAAGCTAAGTATTCTAACAAGCAAGACATCTCTCAAGTAGAGTTATACCCCAAAATGTTCTCCTTTTTCTAGGAAAGCAGTACAACTGGGGATGGGGAGTTTGTTGTCGGATAACTTCACTCACTAAATATCTTGGCATCCCTGAATAGATAATTGTTTAAAAATATGCTAAGGATTTTAATGAGCAATCAGTCTCACAAATGCAGTGGCACCCTAAATTGGACAAGTTTACTTAAAATGTGTTCTCTATTTTACCCCAAAAGTTAATTTCCTGAGTGGTGTGACTGCCACGACTGGTACAGTATTTCATGTAGTGTTCTCTTTGGCTGTGTGTGTGTGTGTGTGTGTGTGTGTGTGTGTGTGTGTGTGTGCGCGCGTGCGTGCGTGCGTGCGTGCGTGCGTGCGCGTGTGCGTTTACATGTGGAATTGTTTTGTTGAGATGCATTCTAATTGCTGTGTGTTCTGTGCTCAGGTTTACCTGTCGTTTGTGTATCCCAATGACTTCACCAGACTGACCCACATGGAAACAGAGAACAAGTGTTTCTACAGAGAGTCTCCCATCTACCTGGAAAAGTAAGTAAAGGGAAAATTGAAAAAAAAAATGAAGTACAGAGAAACAACTGTAGTGATGTTTTTGTTACTTGCTGGACAGCACTGCAGAAGGACTTAGTGCAGGGCTGCAATGTGGAAGGCAGTAGTTTTGAGTAGCTCAGTAGTTACAGTGCTGGGCTGCAATGTGGAAGGCAGTAGTTTTGAGTAGCTCAGTGGTTAGAGTGCTAGGCTGCAATGTGGAAGGCAGTAGTTTTGAGTAGCTCAGTGGTTAGAGTGCTGGGCTGCAATGTGGAAGGCAGTGGGTTTGAGTAGCTCAGTGGTTAGAGAACTGAGCTGCAGTGTGGAAGGCAGTAGTTCTGAGTAGTTCAGTGGTTAGAGTGCTGGTCTGCAATGTGGAAAGTAGTAGGTTTCAGTAGCTCAGTGGTTAGAGTGCTGGTCTGCAATGTGGAAAGTAGTAGGTTTCAGTAGCTCAGTGGTTAGAGTGCTGGGCTGCAGTGTGGAAAATAGTGGGTTTTAGTAGCTCAGTGGTTAGAGTGCTGGACTGCAGTGTGGAAAGTAGTGGGTTTTAGTAGCTCAGTGGTTAGAGTGCTGGACTGCAGTGTGGAAAGTAGTGGGTTTTAGTAGCTCAGTGGTTAGAGTGCTGGACTGCAGTGTGGTAGGGAGTGGGCTTTAGTAGCTCAGTGATTAGAATGCTGGACCGCAGCAGAAAATGAGAGTTCCAGTCAGCGCTTCAGATAAGTTGTGTAAAGGGAGTTTTACGCACAGAAAAAATATGAATAATGCATGACATTTAAATTGAATGCCTAACAAAAAGAAACAGTTGAATCCACTCACTTGCAATGTATGTTTGTGACAGGTGAATAAGAAATCTTTAGGATTTCTCAATGCCGTCTTTGGCCCCCTCAACCTATTCTACCAATTTACCTATCTGTCAACTGAATTTGTGGAAGATAAATCTATATAATACAATATTCTGTGTTTGGAGAGAGTCAGGATGCTTTATATTTAGGGCTTGAAGTTTTCGGGTTTCATTTTTGATCACAGGATGTCCCTTTAAACATATTTTGAGTCGATTCTCTTTCTTAATCAAACATGGAAGTTGTTTCTTTTTACCCTCATATCCTGATTGAGTTAACAAACGACATGCCTTGATTTCACCTGATTATATTTGAACCTGCATTTCATTCTGGCTCTAATCGCACAATTCAGCTTATTAATTTCCACTGCATTAGTTTCTAGTAGTGCGTTGCTAATTGAAACAATCTGGTATTCAGTTAAGGCTTAACAACTATTAATTAAGGTTTAAAGAGAGGGAGATGGAAAATAAGAAAAACTGAAAACTAGAAGCTCTCTTTATATTGCAATAGCAAAGCGATTAATAAGGAGTACCTTATTGTACCTTTTGTTAAGTATATTCCATATGCAGCGTTGGAATAAAAAAGAAAGAGAATCTGTTTCTGTGTTTTTTTGCTTCACAGCCATATTGTTTATAGTCAATAAAGCAAATAAGAATGCTTGTTATTTTGTTTTTATTGTAAGACCAAGTTTTTGTACAGTAGTTCAAAGTAAAAGTACAATTAAAATATAAGGTTGTAGTTAATGCATATCCATTTAGTTATCATTAAAGTATGTACTGTATTTATTGAAAGTACTTCAAGCATTCTACTCACCCAAAATACATTTTACATACATAATGTTTACATTGGAAAATAAGTTACTGTCCCCAAACCTTATCTGGAGCGTTGGTTCCAGTCGTGCATTCACTCTGGAAGGATATCTGATCCACATCAAAGATCATGTGTGCGTCTTTACAGGTTTGGCTTCTACAAATACATGAAGATGGATGAGGAAGACGATGACAGGCCTTTCTTCTTTCCAAATCCAGAAAGTGAGTGCTCACAGCACTTGGCACAAGATCACAGCAGATTTTCCAATAAATCCACGATGCCTTTTGTCACTGTGATGTGACTTCTGTTTCTCTCAGTACATTTCTTTACATCACCACTAGGGGATGTATCACTATTTGCCAGCGTCAATGTTGTCACTAGAATTATAATTTGGGGGATGTTAATTAATCTTAACTGTGTTGAATGTACTGTGTTACTGATATTATGGACATTTTGCATATAGACAAATGATTTCAGCAATAATTGTTTTTATCAGTGTATCTTAGTACAAGGAACACAACTAAAAGACAAAATTAATATTATATTATATTAACCTGACTATCATCATTTAGTTTTCCTAATCTGCAATGTCTGAAATGTCTAACCTGTTTTATATGAGTATAACTTTCTGTGTCTCTGTTGTTCTGTATAGATTTCCCTGATGAGGAGGAAGGAGTGGACCCTGAAGACAAATCTTTACCTACTGAGAGCCATCCATTCAGAAACGAGACCAACACCAGCCTGTCTGACCCGCGCTTGACTTCCAGGGTTAAAAGGAAGGCCTACCCTCCCACTGCCATCGACTACGAGGATGACGTTGACGATTACGCGTTCAGACGCAGGCAGAAGGTGTTCCGGGCTAAGGACACACAGGACAAAGAGACCCAGAGAAGTAACACCAAAGACCCACCTGCAGCTGATCTCCACGGCAACCAGGAAGTGGTGGACTTCAATGAGCCCATGATCATCCGGGGGAAATCCCTTTCCTGGATCCGAACTGGCCCGGAGGAGCTGAGCAAAAAGGGGGGCGACGAATCAGCGGTGCTGCAACACGGCATGCCCAGCCTCTTCCTGACTAGCAGGGCCAAGCAGATCGTGAGCAACTCTGCCCACGCTGCCGCAGACACCAACAACAACAACAAGGACCGCAAGAAAGACCAGAACAAAACCTACGTCACCAGGCCCCGGCCAAACAGGAAGACCGTGTTGCCCAGGCAACCCAGAGAGGTCTTCCCAGGTGTTTTCTTGTACCAGAACGGAAAAACCACCAAGCTTGTGAATCTCAACACCAAGCTCAATGGCAAGGGGCTTGTAAGTGCTTCCCAGTTGAGGACCCTTTTCAAGGACAACCATGCACCCTGGCTGAGCAGCAACATCACCAAGGAGGCTGTTCAGGGACGGAAGGCCTCTGCAAGGAAATGGGTCTCTTTGCACAAGAAAGAGGTGGGCAAGGAAAAGGACACAAACAAGGACACTGCCACTTCAGCACCCTCTACTGCCATCAAGAAGGTCCCACCACCCACCACTTTGACAGTAAAAAAGCCAGAGACAGACTTGAATTCCTTGGAGACATCCTACATGAAGACCTCAGAGATCACAGAGACGCAGCTTCTGGAGGCAGAGCAGGTGGACGAGGCCGAGGAGGGAGGGCTGTCTGACTACAGCTACGAGGACACGAACCCTCGGCCGGGCTGGGCTGAGGAGTCCATTAACTGGCAGCGCACCTTTACTGTGAACACCATGGACTTTGAGCTGCTGCGTTCCGACTGGAACGACCTGCGCTGCAACGTGTCAGGAAACCTGCAGCTCAGCGAGGCAGAGGTGGTGGATGTGCTGGCGCAGTACATGGAAAAACTCAACGAGAGGAACGGAGGGTGAGGCAGCTAGAGAGCTAGGCTCAAATCACAGATACCTGGACTAATTCATTAAGTAGAAATGTAATTTTAAATTCAAGAACACATTGATCCACATGTATCCACAAACCAGCTACCCTCTCTTACTCCATTAGTTTGAACAGACTGACCCTGTGCTTTTCTTGGTTTAATTTTCTTTCCATGTTATTGGCACTATTAAGATTACCACTGGTCCCCATTAAGCAGAAGCTCTGTTGGTTCTTTATGCACAATAGTAAAAAAGTAATACAGTAAAGTGCTACAGGTTAAAAATGTCTGCTGATTCT
This sequence comes from Polyodon spathula, assembly GCF_017654505.1. Classification (NCBI taxonomy): domain Eukaryota; kingdom Metazoa; phylum Chordata; class Actinopteri; order Acipenseriformes; family Polyodontidae; genus Polyodon; species Polyodon spathula. Next base: position 8,897,534 of record NC_054552.1, read on the forward strand.
TGGGACCTAATAACTTTCTGTGCTGTTTAGCCTTTTTTGAATGTGCTTTAGAGAAAGAGTTTGCAATGTGTATGATTGCCACAGATTATTGGCAGCCTTAACAAAAAGATAAACCTTCTCTCACCCCCTCTACCCCCAGTATTTACACTCTGCTGCGAATCATCAACATGGAGAAACGGCGGGACTCTATGCGGGGGAACCGCTACCTCATTGAGCTGGAGCTGATGGAGCGAGGGAGGAGGGTGGTGCGGCTCTCCCAGTATATCTACCTGCTCCTGCACCGCAGCCGTCATGAAGACAGCCTGGAGACCAGCGAGGGCACCCTCCCCTCCACCACCAGCACACTCCCACACACACACCCCCAGTGGGGCAACTCTTACAGTAAGCCCCTGCTGTGCCAGCCCGTCCGCCTGCAGTGGAGACACGACGTCATGGTGCACTTTGTGGTGCCAGGTGAGTGCTGGGCCATGCCTTCCCGATTCTAAATGACATCAGCTCCAGCTGGTTCAAAATGCTGCAGCCAGGGCTGGCTCACACACGTCATTCACAACATGTTACTCTGGTTCTTAAATCACTGCAGTGGTTTCCTGTTAAATTCTGGATTGATTTTAAAATTCTGCTTACTACTTATAAAGCCCTTCATGGTTCTGGGCCTTTATATTTACAGAAACTGTTGGCACCTTATGTTCTATGTCACACCTTAAGATCAGTGAATGCTGGACTTTTGGTAGTTCCCAGAAGTCATCTAAAATCGGAATGCTGGCACAGTCAAATCTTTTAAATCAATTTTAAAAGCATATTTATTTGAGTTCTCTTCATTTTTAGCTGGATTGATTGGCCAATGATTTTTTGAGTTTTATTTGCAAAGTACCCTGGGATGCTCTGCATGAAGAACGTAATACAGATGTACATTTTCTTACCCAGTGGTTTCAAATCCATTTTCTTACCCCTGATAGACTTTATCAAAGCCCCCTGTGCTTTTAATCTTGTTTTGTTTTCTTTGCATCAAAAAATATGTTCTGCAATGTGTTTTTTATACTAAAAGGGTGATACTTAAGTCATATTTTCTGAAGCAGATTCATAAAACACTAAACCTAAATTTAGCACTACAGTAATCTACATAATGTTAGACTTCACAAGCTACTTTTCCAAGACAAGCAAACAGTGTCCCACGAGTACAGAATGAGGCATTGTTATATGCTTTAGCACCATCTCTACTTCTTTGTCGATTGCACACTATTGTTTCTTGAACAGTGGAAGAAACGTTACAGTGGTTTTGGTTATGTATTGGTATTATGAAAGGGTAACGCTCAAAGCAATGTGCTTGCACTGTCTGCAGTAAAGAACCAGGCTCGCTGGGTCCAGCAGTTCATCACTGACATGGAGTTCCTGCACCAGGAAACCAAGGATGACAACTTCAGTGTCATCATCGTGGACTACGAGAGCGAGGACATGGACGTGGAGAAGGCACTGAGGGACAGCAAGTTGCCCCGGTAACCAGGGTTAAGGGGAAGCAGCCAGGAGTAAGGGGGGGGGGGGGGGTGCTGTCATTTGCTCTTTACTCTACAGCATGTGTAAGATGTGAGAGACAAGCCATTTAACTTCTGAGTTACTGGTATTAAAAACAAGTCGAAATATTATACTTTGTTAATAGATAATCATATCGGGATATCAGTTTGTTTCCAGGATATCCCTAGAAGGCTATTTTAAAAGTAAATAATATGATTTTTAAAATAATACCCCCTTGTTAAAAACAAACAAAACAAAACAAAAAAAACAACTCATGGTCATGCAATTGCAGTGATTTTGTACTTTTTATCTATTTCGGGTAGGTTTGACAGTGGCAGTTCATTTTTCATTTTCCCCCTTGTGTCTTGTTAGGTATCAGTACATGAGGCGTGAAGGGAACTTTGAGCGCTCTGCTGGGCTGCAGGCTGGAGTCAACTCTATTGAGGTAAAGGTTTCTGCTGTGGCAATAGGGGGTTTGTTGCATATTCTCAGCAGCAAGGGTACAAGAGGGGCACTTACATATACTGTATTATATTAAGTATTGATACCCACTGTGTTGATTTTGAATGAATCTAGTAGCTGTGTTTCCATGTTTTAGTACAGATACTGTACACTGAATTTTGATTTGGACATTTCTGTAATAAACTTGTATTAATTTTCAATTTTTTTTAAACAAATGAAAAAAAGGTAGTCATTGATTCAAGTACTTAATATTAAAATCTTGGTTGTTGTTGTTGGGGGGAGGAGGGATCTCTGAGTGGCTCACCTGGTAAAAGCAACGACTGTGGTCTGCAGGGTGAGTCGGACAGTCAGGGGAGTGTAGTCCACGTCCCTGCTGTGCAAAGTCAACAGTTGCTGGGCATGCCAAATGGAGCATCTAATTGGCTATGGTGCTCCTGCGAGGCAAAACCGTCAGGGACCGTTTCTCCTCGTTGAAGTACAGTGGACCCTATTGATATCAGTGACCTGTGTTCCGTCTTGTGGTTAGGATTATCTCAATATAGCTTTTTCCATACACAGAACCCGTCTCCTCATGTGCAGGTTTTTATTTTATTCCTATGTTTTTTGATGTTTTTTAGCCTTGGTGGACTCCCCTGTCAGGAATACAGTAAAGGATGACTTGTCTTGTGCTGGGTGTTTCTTACAGGACAGTCACAGCATTGTGTTCCTGTGTGACCTGCACATCCACTTCCCTCTCAACATCGTGGAGAGTGTCCGGAAGCACTGCGTGGAGGGGAGGCTGGCCTACGCCCCCATCGTCATGAGGCTGGCTTGTGGAAGCTCTCCACGGGAACCCAACGGTAACAGCCTTTACCTTCTGAAACCTACTGGGAGGTTCCTTGCCAGGGTAGTGCTGGGTAGAATAGTATTTCATTCCTTTATTCCCTCACATTCACTTACACAAGCCACAGACAGTCTGGTACTGCATCTCACTGTGTAGTACACTGTTTTTACAGAGTACCCCTAAACCTTAAAGGCACATAGTCTGACATATATATCAGCCTGGGAAGTTGCTGCCTAACCAGTAGGGGTCACTGAAGCAGGTGTGCTATCTCTAGATGATTTTCATCACTAACCCACATGAGTACACAAGGCTAATGCAACACTCCCTGTGGGTCCCCTGTCAACTCAGCACGCAATCTCCTCCTAGTGTCATTACCAGATGGGCCACCGTCGGCTTCCCTTTGGAAATTGTTTTTAGTTTTTCTGCCTTGTGATCGCTTTTCATTTCAGTCTGAATTGAGTTGACAGGCTGCTTCCCGCAAGCAATTAAAATGATTAACAGCCTGCTTTTCTGTTGTTTTGCTCTTAGGGTATTGGGAGGTAAACGGTTTTGGCTTGTTTGGCATTTACAAATCCGACTTTGACAAGATCGGAGGGATGAATACAGAGGAATTCCGGGATCGATGGGGAGGCGAGGACTGGGAATTACTGGACAGGTAAGGCAGAGAAACCTCAGAGAAATTGATTTTTAAATCACACCTAAATTGTGGGGATTACTGCTAACAGGTCAAGCATTTCATTCCATTGGGTCTTTTTTTAGCAGCCCTGTATCAGGGCCACAGTAATCTGATAGAAATCTGTTGTGTTACTATTGCCAGGAATGCTGTGGTCTGCTAATGGCTAGGTATTACAATGGTATTCCACTAGAATTTACATACATTTCTGTATGAGTTATGTAAAATACCAAAACAATGGTTGCTTTTAAAATGAAATTTGCAACAATAAGTGGGGTTTAGCATGACAATGTGTGTGATTGTAGCAGGTGTATGTTTCTTTACTATAGAAAAAAACTCTATATGAATACACATGAATCCTTATTAAGCTAATTGCTGTATAAACTTTTTTTTTTCATTCAGAGTTCTTCAGAATGGTTTGGAGGTGGAGCGATTACGACTTAGAAACTTTTTCCATTACTATCACTCTAAACGAGGCATGTGGAATTCGAAGAAACCCCCCAAAGGATAGCAGAAGGCTGCTATTGACTTCGAGCAAAAAACAAGAGCCTGCTAAGCACTGCAAAGGCAATCTTGAAGGTCTACCAAGTCACTTAAAGGACCCCTTTATCGAGACAAAAAAGGGAGAGTGCAGCTATCTTGTTCGCTGTCCTGAAATGAAAGACTTAATAAATCTGTCGTAGCTGCTTTAAGTAATTTATCAAGTACTCAAGGAAGTGTGTTTTTTTTTAGGAGAATACTTTAAAGAAAGAGATGGTTTTGTTGTATTTGTCAATAGGGATAACAGCTCTTGTTATAACAAAACAATGTCTGCACTATTTATAAACTAGTTATTAGGTTGATCTGACATGTTGGCAGTTGTATTGCTGGTAGTCCAGTGAAAACAATGTGTATTTGAATGGATTTCTGGCATAGACAGACCCAGACTCAGACTCAGACTTTATAATTACTTTTCCAGTTTGTATTGTTATTACCAATATAGAAGCTCCCATACATAATACTGCTATGTAAAAGTCAGCATATGTGAATTTTATTTGGACGCATAGAAAATGGAAATGGAAATACCTAACACAGATTTGAAGCCCGCTAATTGTGTTTGGATTGTAAAAGTTTGTTTAATCCAGACACTAAAAATATGCTTTTTTCATGTGAGCCAAAGCGTTGCTTGGGATGGTTAATGGGCGCTAAAGTTCATAATGTGAAAGGAAATTAAAAAATACACACACACACACACACACACACACACACACTATAGAATGTTCTTCTGCAAAAGTGTACTTTAATGATGAATTAAAACACCTTTCAAAACAGAACTTCAAAATGAGTTGCTGCAGGCTCCAGATGAAAAGCTTCGATGCATAGGAATACTGTTTCCAGTTCTTCATTTTCAGCATTACAGTACTTTTATTTGAAAGTTTTTTTTTTTAGTCAATCGGTCTCAAAAAAAAAAAAAAAAAGCTTTTTTAAAATGAAATATGGAAAGCTATGACATGACTGTGTATGGTTGTAGAACTGTTTATATAAAATTGGATTTACACACAGAATATTAAGTTTACACCAAGAGAAAATACTTGACCTGACAGATATCTTTAGTTCTTTTTGTGTTCTTTGTGGGGCTGGGACCTGGAAATATTGGTGTGTCACAAGGAGGGAGCAGCTACTCCAGCCTGTTTCAATTCTTACCGAGATTATCGGCTCTCTTTACATATTTATATCTGGATGATTCGCTGAGATGTAACAGTTCCTTCCCTTAGGTGTCCTGATTCTATTTTAAAGGGTTGGTTTGTTCTTTCTGAATTAGATAAGCTGGAACTGCACTTTCCGACACAAGACAAAACTATATTTCATTCAGTGGGCAGGACAAAGGCTTTTCCACTGTTAATTACAAAATGCATACTTATATTTAGCTCTCTACTAAGTACATTCATATTTGAGGATACATTATACTTTGGAACCAGTATTGCTGTCTCTACTATCTTCAAATATACCGATTTAAAAAAATAAAACAACAATAAACATTATACAAATGACAGGATGTGTTTTACACTCTAATTCTATCCTCGGGCTCAATGGGAACTTTTTCTCCATCAGATCTCCTTGATTGCCTGCTAGCTGTTATGCTGCGTTTCTCTCTCTCTCTAATTACCACCTCTAAATTCTCTCTGCGGAAGGGCTCATAAAGTTATTTGATTCTTCATTTCTTGGATACAGTTCCCTTTAAACCAGTAGCAATCTGTGTGGTATTGGTTGCAGAAACACTGCCAGTTGAGGCTTTGACTGAAACAGACTTTTTAAACAGGGAGATGTAGCTGTTATATACTGCAGAATAAATGTCAGGGATATCATGTGCATTACAAGTCAATCAGCCGTTACAGGGACAGCCCATTTACACAGAAGTGTCCTACAAGTTTTCATACAGACGGTATGTGTATGTATTTATATAGGAAAGAGGTAAACCACCCTGAGCTTCTTCACCCTCCTGCTTCTCTACAACAGGCCTTTGAACAGGACTCCCCAAGGGCTGAATCTTATCAGCAGACATCACAAGACAGCCATATCCTCTCCCAGCACTGACATGTCAGTGATTTGTCTCAACCCCATCTCATTTGCTGAACCCTGCCTTACAGAAACCCAGGGATATACATTCCAAGAATGATTTCTGTGAAATTATTTTGTAGAACATGTTTTCAGAATGTACTGTATTATGGGTTGTTTTTTGTTTCTTTGTTTTTTTTTTTAAATAAAACTTTAAGCAAAAAGCCTGATTTGGTTTGCAGTAATGTTTATTTATTTATTTTGTGGGTAACAAGATTGTAGGACCGACTCAGTATGTCTTATTGCATGAACTGCTATTTTAGTGAATTGCTATGTTTAATCAAGCTGGACTCAAATGGTATAGGGCTGTAGTAGCAACCATTCACATCCTGACTCTTGATGCCTACAAATAGTAAATCCTACAAGTAATTCTGGATTACTAAAAAAAAACACTAGGTAGCTGAAAGCATTTTACTGATACATGAACACGTGGTATAACTGTAGTGCAATTCCCTTCTGGGTGGCATATTAAACACCAATAGATGGCGCTACAGTTCTTTGAAGAGGTAACAATATTTTACTGTATTTTTAGCTCGTTTCATTTAGTGCTGATTTTGCTCATTGAAATTCCACAAGCAGAACAGCAATGACAAAAAGAAACCTACATATGTATCCCTTGAAAAGTGCAATGTTTGTGAAACAGAATTCACAAAGCTAGTAATAACTCAGACTATTTTTTTTAATCTTTGCATGCTGCTGAAATGCTTCAAAATAGTAAACATTTTGTAGCAAATTAAACATGCCAAATAATTAACTTTCATATATTTAACACACATTAAATGCATGTGGTAATACATGGAGCATTATAACACACTGGTAGCGTGGTTAACCCTTTCATGCAGTAATTTAATTTATCTATTTTTAAAATAGCTGAAAAAAAGTAGTTTTGGACACTACATATATTTTTCACTGAAGATTTTTTTTTTTTTGTTTGTTTGTTTGTTTTTGTTTTTATCCGTACCTAAATTAGGTTGCCATGCATGAAAGGATTAAGAAGTTACATTTCATGTAAACAATAAACACTTTCATTTTATTCAGAGATCCTTACAATTAAAATAAATAAATAAATAAATAAATAAAAACCTCTGCAGTAAACACATCAAAGAATACAGCTCTGGGTAATATTGATGTATCATAATGTCTGGTTTATCAGTGTAGGCTTACTGCCTTCCATGGCTGCTTCTGTTATTATCTTTTAAATTAAACAAATGTAGAATAAGAGCAGAGCTTTTTGTTAGCAAGGAAGGAATGTAAGTTGTTGCTTACCGAATGAATGTTGATACAGCCTCGATAATTCCTACCCACCTTTCACCTTTGCGTCTATCAGATACCTGATTGGGAACTCCTTCCTGTCCTGTAATAACTATTATAATTGAAATGTTAGATTTAGAACATCTACTGACAGCACCCTACTGGATAATTGTTTTGGCCAGTTTTACTGTCAGAAAGAACCCCCGAAACTAAGACGGCTCAAAATCATAACAGCAGAGGCTGAAGAAAGATACATGTTCTGTTGAATTGGCCTGATGTTTGGAGAAATTGAGGCACCCGGCGTAGTTATAGAACAATTTGTTTTGTGCAGCTAGAGGCAGCAGCAAAATTAGTAGCTTTTGTGTCTTAAAAAATTGCCGCTTGTAATGAGTTATTTGTATTTATTTATTTTCATCATTTGAAGCTAAGGACTGTTTATACAATTTTAGAAGAATAGGAGACAGTCACACCATCTGCTCTTCGGGAAATTGTACACAAAAGGTGAATTTGATGTACGGTTTACTTTTTCTTGCGCAGCCAGCTCACGCTTCCAAGGTCAAGTCTGTCTGACTGGACAATGATTCTTTTCATCTTGGCGCGGAGACACGTATCCGTCACTTTGAGTGGCCCCCCCGCTCTGCGACTGAAGATGTATTTCACTATTAAAAGAAGAATTGGTCCCTTAATGAACTGCCTGCTGCAATACCGGAGTCATCTCCCAACTCCATATTTTGCTGTCATTTCTCCCTATCTGCTGCCGTTCTGTAAAACTAGTTTTCTTCTGTATAAAAATGACAAAGCTGCAACCTTTGCACTAGAGCAAACATAATAATAATAATTTAATATAATAATTAATAATAATAATACTAATAATAATTAAAAATAATAAATTATGTTTTTATAATTGTAGATTATTAGACTATTATTATTATTATTATTATTATTATTATTATTATTATTATTATTATTATTATTATTATTCATAATAACAGACCTTAAATTAAATTCTCAGTTTAATTAGACAACACCTTAGTATTATCTTAATACTGTCGTGTACTTTATACTTTTTTATACACAATATATTGTACTGTACTGCGATCGATTATTAGTATGGATTTACTATAATTCCTTATTAATTCCTCATAATTACCTGTTGATCTTCATGGTAGTACACGTTTTACTTTGTACATTACATTAAAAGCAGAGAATGCTGCCCGTTCCAGTAACTGCAGTCAACTGGGGACACTTGACCTGAAAAAAAGAATAATATGCTGATTTGAATGCCACACACCCCTTCCCATTTTGATTGGCTGCAAATAGCTACTGTGGACTGCTGATTGGGCAACATCAAGCATAGTATTAAAATACTAGCTGGCCGGTGTTTGCTTTGTGCATTGAGTTTAGAAAGTCCTGGGAGTTACAGACTCAGGCAGCGTGTGCCGCACTGTAACTTTTGTTTTCAAAAGCTGTCCAAAAAATTTAAAAAAAAAATGGATTTGTCTATGAGGAAGGAGGAGTCTGCGTATAAGTGTCAATATTGATTTTCACGGAGGAAGTAATTAGCGTGTGTCTATAAAAAGTTTAATTCAATTTATTGAAAAGCCGGAACAGGCAGTCTGACGGAATTTGGAAGAAGCAAAACTGTTTTGTGAAAGAAGGGAACGACTTTTTCAAAACTGGACGGGATGTGCATGATTAATGTAGTTTCTAAAAATGAAACACGGTGCTGTCTGTGTTCACGCAAAATGTTTATTTTTAGTCTTAATTGCATCATACAAATATTTATAACACTACTATTATAATACAGTGGGTATTGTCATAAACACCTGTGTGCATCTGTTTTTTCTTGATCGCTTTACAAAGTTTGGTATTGCAGCCTGACCGATGCGCACAGTCGTTGGCTATTAAGTACAACCACCACAAGCAAACCATGGCAGGGGTGTACAACTCGACCATGAAGACGCTTGAGGACCTGACCCTGGACTCAGGCTATGGGGCAGGTGACTCTTGCAACTCCCTGAGTCTCTCCTCCGCCAAGTCCAACTTCATCAGCGCTCCGCACAGGGGCAACTGGTGGTACTACTCGGGGTCTATGAACAGCAGAAACAACAGCTGGGATACCGTTAACACTGTCCTACCAGAGGATCCGGAGGACATCTTCTCAAAGTGCCCCAGGCTTCTGGAATTGGAGGAATTTCCCTGGACCGACGAGGAGGTGGGCAAGGTTTTGCGTAAAGGAGCAGGGAAGAGTGCTGTGTTTTCCCAAGAAGCTACCCGGAGGCTCTCCCTGCTGATGAGGAGGGCTCTCATTCGAATTTCCAGGGAAGCCCAGCGTCTTAGCGTCATGCACTCCCGGTGCACCCGCTTCGAGGTCCAGAGCGCCATCAGACTGGTGCTCAGCTGGGCGCTCTCTGAAAGCTGCATCTCAGCCACGGTCAAGGCTATCTCTCTCTACAGCATGAGCGCTGGAGAGTGGCTCCGCAAGGGAAAGTCGTCGCGTTGCGGGCTTGCCTTTTCTGTTGGCCGCTTCTTCCGCTGGATGGTTGACACCCGCATCTCTGTGCGCATCCACGAGTACGCTGCTATTTGTTTGACTGCCTGCATGGAGGGGCTGGTGGATGAGGTGAGGTCGCGGGTGCTGGCTGGACAGCAGCCGCAGCATCACGATGGAGGTAGCGGGATCACGGGAGAAGCGCTGGAGATTGTTGTCAACAATGACGCAGAACTTTGGGGGGTCTTTCAGCCTTATGAGCACCTAATCTGCGGGAAGAACGCCAATGGTAAGTGTCTTGGGTGTCTCAATACGGGGACGGGGGTATTTGAACCAGGGATCTTGCCGGGCTTAGTACAAGTGGTGTTTGAAACCAAAGGATGCTCACTTCAAGTTACTGCTGTGAGTGCATCACTACAGTACTCATCGAAGTCATTTATCGGCAGATTACTATGGTGAGTTAAAATGCCACCAAAGTAAATTAGTAGCCTAATTCAGAAGGTTAATTCAGGGACTCAGATTGTGTCTTAGTTGTTATTACGTTAAGAAGTTTTGTTAAATTAAGATTTAAAATTTCTTCTGACAAAAAAATGGTACAAATTGTACCCTGATCACCACTCTTTCACCACACTATTGAAAATGTTGTAATCCTGAGAAATTGTATTTATTGAGCACATCTAAGTAGCACGGTTTCCAACGTATGGCTTTCTATTTCATTGCAGTATTCCACCCTATAACTTTAAACAGATGCTGAAACAATTTCTTACTGCAGTAAACACCATTGTGTTGGCTAAAGCCCAGCTTTCAAGTTATGGCTTTGCAAATATAATATAATACGGGTTTTCCTTGATCTGCGGATCCCTCCTTCTTTGTATCCCAATCACAAAGTAAAGAGAAACGTTCTGCTTCTATTGAGATAGCTGTCCTGCAGTAACAGGTTAATCGATCTTCTGCTTCTTAATCGCTTAGTTTGGCAATGCAACCTGCTACACTGTGCTCTCTGTTAGGGACTAGAAAGATCAATGGGCGTGTGGAAAACTTTACACTAGCTAGTGTCCAGGTTGGCATAGCTTCAGAATGCAGGACCCAACTTGCAGGACCTGTTATAACATCAAGCAACAATACAGCAGTATACATGTAATAACAGTGAGGTGCAGAACACATTTGCACCCAGATCACCTTTCTATACCTTTTCCCACTGGGGAGTGGGGGCATACAGTTTATAAGGAACTATTAGACAATTTAAATTTGTACTTCATAATACTGTCCAGCTACACAGTGCCAATTGTAGACATGTATATTAGACTCAGAGCAGTTAACTTTAAGTTAGACCCAAGTAAAATTGGTCAAGTTCAATGGTTGGTGTTCAACTACTGTGGAGTTTTCCTATCCCAGACAGAAACTGCATAAGGCCAATTAAGGAGCACATTAAGGAATACCAAAAATGAATCCTGCACAATAACCCATTGTGTGCTGATTTGCACAGGATCATGGAGCACTTGTGGGGCTGCATTACTAAGAACACACTCTGGGCTTATCAGAAACGTTCTTGTGGTTTGACGTAGTTGTTAGTGTGGAGATGTTAATCTCTTGGCAATTGGTTGATTCTTTTTTGCAGAGCTTGTTGATTGCTACGCAATGTGTTGTAATCAGGGCTTGTTTTGTGGTTCACCAACACCAGACTAAAGAAAGGTTTTCACAGACAGAGAGTAGCCCTTTGTACTTATCTGAACTTTTTAAACAGACTGAAAGAGCGTGTATCTTTTAGTTTTTTAAAACTGTGTTTCTACCATAAACTCTCTGTAAGGAGCAGTCAGTGTTTGAAAAGATGTCTGAAATCAAATAAAAAAGAATGTGCATTTTCATTTAAATAAATGTGTGTCTGTGTCTATGTAGCCATGAATGTCATCCACTAAAAATAAATTGATTTTATTCGTCTTCAGGCCTTTAGTGTCGAAAGTCTGAAAAAACTTGCCTTGTGGCCTCCTGCAAAAAGTAGGTATGAGGTGGGTTGTCACACAGTTTTGGAAGCCGTACTGTACAGTATAAAAACACCACATTCACAAGTATAGAGCTTGACATCTGAGAATCTTTAACGCAAAAATTACATCTACAGCTCCAATAACATGGTATATTATTTTCTCTGCTTTTTCTGCAAATCGCTTAATAAATTCAGCAATAATTTTAGAGCTACTATTGGACCTCATGGAAAGCCAAATTATAGTGAATGGTTGGAAAGATCGGTCATACGGCTGGACTGCAGTGTGGAAGGTAGTGGGTTTGAGTAGCTCAGTTGTAAGAGTGTTGGGCTGCAGTGTGGAAGGTAGTGGGTTTGAGTAGCTCAGTTGTAAGAGTGTTGGGCTGCAGTGTGGAAGGTAGTGGGTTTGAGTAGCTTAACTGTAAGAGTTGGGCTGCAGTGTGGAAGTTAGTGGGTGTGAGTAGCTCAGTTGTAAGAGTGCTCTCGGCTGCAATGAGGGAGATAGTGGGTTTAATAAGCTCAGTGGTTAGAGAAAGTGCTGAACTGCTATGTGGAAAGTGTCATTTGAATGATTACATACAATCATTTGGACCTTTTACACATGTAACAGAAGTAGCCCCTCATGAGGACTACATTGTATCAGGGTTAGAATAGTATTGTGATATAGCATATAGTGAAGCATATTGTGTATCAATACTTTATTGTAGTTACACCCCTACAGACAGTTATGCACATAAAAGGGCTTCATGCACGTTGAAGATTTTAAAGCAGTGAAGTAAACCGCTTTGTTTGAACAGACAAATAGGGCAGTTTCTGATAGAAGCAAGATTCGATGTTATCTTAGCATACTCCTTATTGATCTTATTTTCCCAAAAAAAATCCCCAGTCCCTTTCACGCTCCACATTTCCTGAACTCTAAACACAGACATGAGTCATCATTTTAGCAAATATAAACTCAGAGATTATCTTTTCTGTGAGCGTAGCTGCATATTTTCTGCTGTACGCTGTGTTTACTGCCTGCCCAAGATATCAGTTCCAAAGAACTCAGTTTTGGAGTCAGACTATTACATTACATATTACTCCAGTATATGCATATATAAATCAGAGCATTGGAGAGATAACTGTGCAACATTGTTTGGTTCTAATTTTTTATTAATTTAAAAAAATGGATGGCACCGTGCATGTAAATGTGAAACAGAGTAAGATCATTAGTCATAGGTTTGACCATGTCCACCTGTAACAATTTGTTCTTCTTTTAAAGTAACAATTTGTTCCTCTTTGCTAGTTTGTTACCTTTCATTAAACACTGCTGAAATGAACCTGCTTGTAGAAAGCAATGGGCATTGGAAATGCAGTGGTGAAACTGGGAAATATGTTGGCTTGTACTAAAAAGAGGATGAGAGGGGAATGATGTAGTGAAATAGTGGAGTAGGGGGGAACGTGAGGAGAAAAGATAGGGGTTGAAGTACTTGAGATGAACAAAGAGCAAGTTATGTACCAAACAGGATAGGAAGAGGAAAGAATTCTGCACACTAAACATCGAAACAACTGGCAAGCGAAACCAAACAGATAAAGGAAAGACAGCAGGAAAGCGAGAGTTTTTGTTTGCAGAGGGATTCTGCAAAGAGGCAATGAGGCCTGGAGTTAGAGCTGAGGACGGAATGCGGAGATCCCTGTTTCATCTCCCAGCTCAGTCACTGTCTTGAGAGCCTTCAGTCTAGCCTTGTTGTTAAGATAGGCACATAGTGGCATCTCTGTTGGGCTAAAGCACTGTTGTAATTTTAGTGACACAATGTTGTTTCATTCATTAAAAAAACAACAACAAAACAGGACACCCTAAATTGTCTTTAATCATAGTACATGTACACGAAGTACAGTTTATGACAAGCAGGAAAGCGTCAAATTCATTTAGTGGGTATTTCTTAACTGAATAATTGTTCGGGTAATGTGACAATATTCACCTGTCCATATTCAAAGGGTGTAATCAGGCTTCTTTCACCAGCTGTTGAATACCATATGGGAGCGAGATGTGGCTGCCTCTCCCTTGCAATTAATTCTTGAAAGGGCCCGCAATCACAAATGGTGCTCAGCCGTTTTGATTTTAAAGAATATGTTGGTTAAGTTGCGTTTGTGTTATTTTCGTATTTTTTGTTTCAATGCAATATCTTCTGTGCAAGCAGCCTGCAACAATATTCTCATTTTTTGTAACCCCTTTACAAAAAAAAAAAAATAAATTACATTTGAGCTGCAAAACACCTATAGAAGAACTTGAAGAAGAAGGTGCTGTGAATTTTGTTTTCCTGTGCAACAGTCTGTTGGCTGTACAGGTCCTAGTTTTAAGGTTTTTGTTCTGAAAACCAAATGCACTGCAGTCTCAAAGCCACCTGCAGTTCTTCTGGTGATTGATAGCCCTGATCTTTAGGTAGAAAAAATGTGAGGAAAATCCAGACTTGTATCAATTATTTTTCTCTATAAGTTGTCTGGACTAATCAACTTGACATTGTATAAATATACCATATTTTATTCCATTTAGGCACATGCTGTTTGAATTTCAAAGGGCTGAGGTTGTTTAAATTTATTTAAAGGGCCTAAGTTAAAGCCAGTGTGCTCGTAGATACAGTGTCTGTTTGGAGGATGACCTACATGTGGCACCAGGCTTTAGGGTTTGGGCTTTGGGCCTAGGCCTACCAGCTGCAGAAGCCTCCATATGCTGCAGTTTCTGTCATCTCTATGGAAACTAGACCCAGACAGGAAATCAGGGGTAGGGCGGGAAAATGGCCAACAATTACACAACTGGTTTGAAGTTTGACGAATCCCATAATAAGTAGAAAAGGCTATCTGTTCTACTGAAAAGTGCAAATAAGAAAAAAAGAGAAAATAAATTAACCGGCTTTCTGAATGGCTTTTTTATTTTGCCATTTCTTTCAACTACAGTGCAAGCAAAACCACAAGGGGTGCTTGTGTTTATTTTACATTAGACAGAAAGCTGGACCAGTGCATGGAAAACTTTGGTGAACAGCTACAGTACCGGTATCAAATTGAACATGGTATGGAACACTGTAGTTTTGAAATTCTGAGTTGTTTATTGTTTGTTTGAAAACAACAACAGAACTGTCCCTTTTGAAAAAGTGGAAAACCAGAAGCAAGTGTTCTTTTACACAGGTGTAGTCTAAGACTGCAAAACAGCAGGAAACAGGATTACATTTTATTGTGCTTTGAAATCTGCAATTTCCCTTTTGGGTGCAGGTCCCCTTTAAATAACAACATCATCTTTGTTACCTGAAGATGACGGCAGTGAAAATGCTGTTGGTTTTTAACAGCATTTTTTTGTTTTTCTGTATGATATATTGTAAACAGGCTGCAGTCAAGTGTGAAAGCCAGACTCAATCAACATGAATGTTTTATGCCTTTTGTGTATACTGCAAATAGACAAGTGACAACTGTTTACATTAACATGTGATAGATGTTTCCAAGCTGTCAGAAAAATAAAGTAGAAACAAATGTGGAAAAGTGCAGGGATGCTGAATGATTGGCGGCCTGGACATCTTTCCTGCTCATTGGAGCTGCTGCCTCCCACATGGATACCGAAGTGATCTCGTTTTTCAGTTGATTCTTGTTCTTCAGTAGAATGGCTAAAAACACCCACCCTGGTTCCTTTTTCCATCTAATCATTAACCACAAATGAAGGAAACACCCCTCCGAGAATGTGGTCCACTTGAGCTGGAATGACCTTTATATCTTTATATAGCTGATCCCTTTATAATAACTTATATATATCCTGTCAATGTCTCCAGAGTCCATACATTGGATTTTGCTCTAAATTATACACGGAGATACAAGAAGAACAGGGGGGTTGACCTGAGTTTAAGGAACACTCCTGATAAAGCAAAATGAGCAAACCTTACTTGTGTCCAGTAATATAAATAGCTTGCTAAATCTTGTACAGTTCTCCTTTGTCTCATTTGTGTCCTGTTCAATTCAAACGTCAGTTTAAATGAATTTCCGCACCAAAGAAAACAGTAGAAATTCACCACTTTGCATGTCAATGTATACACACACACACACACACGCACGCGCGCGCGCGCGAAGGGTGCCGTGATTATAAAATGTGCCGGCCCAGATGGGAAGTTGGTTTGTTCGTGGCTGCTGTGGAATTCACACAGGGAAATTTTAAGACAATCCCCAAGTTCCCTTCATTTGACCGGACTGGACTCCAAGTGAAACAATGTATGTTTTCAGAGTGGGAGCAAGACCAGCTGGCTTCCGCCCTGGCAGTCTCCAAGTGATATTTTAGTACTATCTCTCTGACAGGTTGGGAAGGAGCCCCCCCCCCCCAACCTACACTCTGAGCTCTGGGGATGACTGCAGCTGGAACTTTGACTGAGAACTGCTTCTGTGGTTCATGCTTCCTCAATGCCTTTGTTCTTAAGTTATTAGTTTGAGGATACAGTGCTGGGTGTTGCCATAGATGAGATAAAATGGATCCAGGTTCACAGTCTCATAGAATTTCACTCCTGAACTCACAAATACATCCTAGGTGATCTGCTGATGTGTTTTAGCTTTCCTCTCTCTGATAAAATAGTCCCACATACAAGCGCATGAGATTACTGAATAGGAACACACTCATACATAAGTGTATGCACTGTATTGAAGTCCACCACTTTCATGTCTGTTCAGCACAGTGACCACGACCAGAGGACAGAGATGGAAGCTTATTAAAATAAATGTAATTATGTTCCACAGCTTACAATACCTTTACTGCAATGTGTATTTAATTACTGGCATGACTAAAAATCATAACTTCAGAGATTCCACCCCCTCTCCCCACCCCAAGGATCAGGTTTTATGTTCTGTAGCTTTTTTTTATGGCACACGTAGTGACCGTCGCTGATCCAGAACGAAAATAACAGGCGAGAAGGAACTGTGCTGGCATGCTCCGCAAGGAAGGGGTTTGGGGTTTTGGGTTTCGGGGGGTGGGGTGGGTCTGTTTCCTACCTCCTGCAGAGTGATTGGAGTTTCTGAGCTTCACAAAGCAGAAGCATGAAAGTTTGGAATGATTTTGCAGAGCCTTGCTGCAAAGTTATTCCAAGGTCTGTACTGTATGCATGTGTGTGTGTGATTACACGTTAGTGTGTGCATGTGTGCATGTATGTATGTATGTATAGTATGTATGTGTGTCAAGTGAGTGTGTGCGTTTGTTTTAGGTGTCCACAGGTCTATTCGATGAAGGAAGTTGCTGAATTGTACAGTTGATCAACTGTAAGATCAAAGGATAAAGCCATAGAAATCTTTTGATTATTTGTTATAGTGTTCTATACTTAACAGTAATTGATAAATGAAATGATAGATTTTTTTCCCTCATGAATATCAACATAGTTATAAATAGAGAGTTCTAAATGGAGTAGGTAGTCGAGATAAGGTAGGAATGGGAAATAAGTTGTAGCTTTTTTTGCTGAGCAGAAAACTTTATAAAAAATTCCTGAACAAGTTTTTTGCCTTATCTCAACTTCCATCAACCAACAGACCCCCCCCCCCCACCACCGTCACCACTGCCACCACCCGATTCAGCACCCTGTCTCTCACATACCAGGATTTCCACTGTGAACAAAAAGTTGCCACTAAATTATTGTGACTATCAGAAGACCCTAAAGGCTTATAAACCTTTAAAAAAGTGGTCCTAGTGACATCTCCTTCTAAAAAACATGGATCTTCTTGCTTTATTGCATCATCTTGCATACATATGGTAGTGTTCTCAGAAATTCTAAACATGCATTGGTGTGTAAAAGGGTTTGCTGTGTGCTGTTGGAAATTATTAAAACTGTTAAGTTGTGCTGGTGATTCGCAATACCATCACTGTGGCTGCAGCTCTAAGTAGAAACAGATTTGTTTCAGTGAAGGTCTCCACTAATCACCCCATGCTGAGATTCCTGATTAAAACCTGCAGCATTCCCCCTGCAGACCTGGATAAGGTTACCCCTACGAACTCGCCCCACCTGGAATTGAATTGAACAATTCCAGACGTGATCTGCTTGTGATGTGCTATTTATTCGACTCAGGAAGGCTTAATACAAATCTCTTTAGCTTACTTGAACAGGACTTTTTTCAACTTTATCAGCATATCTCTCATGGATGTTTAGAGAATTGTACTCAGGCAAATGGTTGCTGCTTTGTCAACCTGGTATTTTGACTAGGGCTAGCCAAAACGTTCATCTGCTTCATGTTATGTTCCCCTTTCCATTCCACTGCTTGAAATGAACAATATCTGGTTATGCGGGAGTCCTTGTCAATTGCACTCTTGTCAAAATGTACACAGCAGTTAATGTCTGGAGAGGGCTACTCATTTTACTGTATGTGTGTGCGTGGCCAAAATGCAATGTATAAAATCCCCTGGCATTTCTTGCACATTTCCTGCTGTTAAATTATTAACTTTTAAATTGTTCCAGAGGTTTTTCGAGATTCAATATTTTCCTGCTTTAACACTGACAGATAAATGAAATAATGTCGTGGCTGGATATATACCACGGATCTGAAATTTCATAATACAGTATCGCCTGTCGCCTTCCAAATCGTTCCGTGTATGAACATTTAAAAAAATAAAGAGTATCGCTCTTTTACACCTGGCCCTGTGTATTGTACTAAGCTGCCCGAGTACTTATTGTTTTTATTGGACTGAGGGAAGCATATTTAGCCTCCAGCCAGGATACTGTAATTGGTTATAATAACCTGTTGCTGGAACCGAGATATTGATTCATATGCCCAGCAGGGTCAGGGGTTAATAGTCTGAACATTTGAATATTTTTTCTTGGTGAGCGGTTAGGTTCAAAAACAGAATAAATTAGTAATGTTTCCTTTTTTCATTTGCTCATGATGTGACTATAAACCACGTTAGTTAAAATCTTAAAATCTCCTTTGAGATTTTGCATCATTATATACAGGATAAAAGGCAAGCATCATTTTCTGGTGTTCAAAAACATACTTAAAATGAGTTTTATACTAATAAAGGACTCACTACAATATAAATACTATAATATGGCACCTAAAAGCTAAACTTTGCATAAGTAGCTTTTTTTTTGTGTGTGTGGTGTTGCTGCAAATTTCAATGTCATCATCACACCAAAAGTGTACTACCGACATTCAATTTTAATTTAGGTTACTTATAATTTTGTGTTCCGGTTCTTCTTGAGAGTGCTCGAGAAACAGCTGGAGAAACAGCTGCCCACTCCCAGTGACCAATCAGATTAACAATTGAAAATAGTTTACTGTGGTACACCAGGGTAAAATAATAGCAAAGTGGCATAGTAAGGCATAAGCAAGCATGGTTAAACATGTATAGCAAAGCATCTAATGGAGAAATCATTAAACTGCAAAATTAAACTGCAAATCTACCATGGCAACCGTTTATTCTTAATGCCTTGAGGAAAGAGTTTTTTAAGCTGCGTTTCTCTCAGTCGTCTTCAGTTTTATACTGCTATAACATTCGATCCATTCCTGATTCTTCAAATACTACAGCTTTCCAAAACATGTTCCCCTCAGGCAGGGCTTTAGAGGATATGGAAGATGCAATGACAGTCATTCCCACAGCGGTATTGTCTCAGGGACCGATGCGTACAGTTCTCGTGGGAGACTGACAGTGGGGCCAAGGAGGTACTGAAAGGGCATGTCTTTCGCTTTCTATCTAGCTCGATTTCTTTCTTCAGGCACAGAGCCTGATAATAAGCTCCAGAGTGTGACATTACTTTCCAGTGGGGCTCTTTTGTACTGCTTGCTATTCCACAAAGACAAGTACAAATTGTAACTGGCCTTCTCTGCTCCAGTTTGGCAGGAATCGCTGTAACCTTGTGTAGCTGTTTGTGTTTTGTTTTAATTACTGGTTGTGCGATAGCTGAAAAAGGCACAGCCTAGTATAATACACTGTATTTGTATTTATAACTCGCTGTGAGAAAACTGTTACCTTTCAATGCACATTGGCGGGCAAAAAATAAAGAGAGCGACTAGGAAATTCAATTCAAAACCTTACTGTATAGGGCCGTTAACTGCAGCATTTTGGACACAGTAACTTGGAATGCAATGCCATGCAGAGTCGATATGTGGGTGAAATAAAGAAAATTGCTGTGGTTATTTTTAGGGGTAATTTGTGGATAACAACAGATCAGCATTTAATGCAATTCAGTTTGATTCCCCAGTGCAGTAAAATGCTCTAAAAAAGCATATCCATAAAAAATAGAACTAAATGAAAAACTTGTTTTTATTGTATTGTATGTTTAAACTAGTTCTAGAGGGCTAAGTTACTGCTTTTTAAAAGGTTACAAAATCCTCTTTGACAGGACACTCCAGTTCAAGTGAGCAAGACATCCTGGCTACTCTACATTAGCACCCCAGCAGTGTGTGACTGATGTTGTTTGGAGTGTGGCAAGGTTATTTATTTATTTACTTACTTACTTAATTAGCCCCAGGATGAATTGCAGTATGTATTTCCAGCACCTAATCATTACTCCAGCACTGTGACGGATGGTGCTTTTAGTGTTTTTAATCTTTTATTTTAATTCATTTTGTATATTTAGACATTCAGCATAATGGTGTGAGCAGCTTGCTGCATTGTGACTGATGTGTTAACCAGGAGACTGACTCTTACCTATCAGCATGTGACTAAAATGCCTGACAGATGCCTTTACTATTTTTAGTAAATGGTCAATTCCAATCTTTTAAACAATGTAAATTAATTAAACCATTTGCAGATGACATAATCAACAGCACTAGAAGCACAATATGCTGTGGCATTTCCTTACACTGCATTGCCATTGAAGGTCACTTGGTAAAACAGAATGCTCCATGTTTGTTTATTAAACAGCTAATATTATATAGTATCACTGTGGGCTCATAATAGGGGTGTGCGGATACTCGTAGATAAGCACATTTCCCTCTCATCCAGGGCGCTAACATTGGTTTACTGTCGTGCAATGCAAATGCAACTGATTCATGAAGTAAACATGACCTTTCCTTAAACTTAATTCAAGCGCTGCGGCTGTGGAAACTGGGATAGTTATTTCTTTGTCGAGTTTAACCAGAGATAACACCTTGGCCAGTATTACAGTCCCACAATACACTTGACACATCTCGAAAGAAAAAAATGTAATATCAAAAGGATAAAATTTTAATAACTAAATATATATATATATTTATATATATATATATATATATATATATATATATATATATATATATATATATATATATATATATATATATTTTTAAAACCATTATGGAACACTACACCTTTAAATCCCTAAATGCCAGCAGGTATCTTCTGCTAAACAGATTTTGAGTCCAAGTGGAATTTTTAACCTGTATAAAATATATCAAAGATTAATCATTTTTACAGCTATTGGCACGGGACTGTGATCATGTCATACGAGAAAGTTTTCCATTTCTGTAAGATGTAGAAACAACTGTGCGGTTTCAGTTTTACAGACCTGCTCTGGTGAGGGTGGAATAGTGGCATCTGCTGCCTGTATTTCTGAAAAAATATCCTTGTATCTACTGAGTAAATCAAATTAATTTAAGAATTGTTACTTACTGTACAGTAGAACAGTCTTTTAATCAAACAACGATGCCAGACGCAGCTATCCATTTCCTACGGCTGGTGAATTTCCATTTTCTGGAATGAGGAAGCCAATGACAACAGTTAGCATTCCATATGTGCTAAAATCTAGATAGATGCATCTATGGGGGAAATTATTAAAATTAGTGTAGCAGTTAGACTATGAACTGTTACAAACAGCGTACAAATGTAAAGGAAAGGTATATTAATTCTATATAAAAACATTCCTTATGAAGGTTCCCCATAGTAAAAGTACAGCAGCATGTAATAATGCACAGTGAATGCATGGTGAGCATAGGCAAGCATTTTAAAGAATAACAAGGTATGGTAAAGCATATTAACAAACATGGCCAAACCAGAATAAACTAGGATAAATGCATAGTATAACCATGGGAAAAGTGCAAAATTACAGTGGTAAACTTTTATAAAGGATTGAAATGGGGAGCTATCGACTAGATTAAAGGCAGTGAATTCCGGGGGACTGGCAGCACAGTGACACATTTCAGACAGCTGCGTGTTTGATCTGCAGCCTAGGTCTTCTCTCTCCTTTGAATCCGCTCTTCAAAAGAACCAACCTGGAGCTGACCTTCTGAAGACATGGAGCACCTGTCGCTGGGGGAGGGGATGAGAATGGGCTGCACGAATGTATTTATTACACACTGGGAGCACTGTATTAAGAACTGTATAGCGTGAAAAGAGTACCGCAACTGAACGGAGCCACTTAACTCTCTCAACAAAGTAACTTTGTAAAAAGACAGCCGTACTATAGCTAATCAAATAATTTTAGTGTCTTATTTGAAAGTCAGTTATAAGGAAATAAGGGTGCATACCCAGGCCCGGACTGGTTAACTGGTCGTTTGTGTTGAGTGGAGTTATTTTCCAAGTCAAACCTCTAAGCTGTGGTGTTTGAACAGTAACAAAGGGATCAAATGTTATAGTAGTTTAAAACCTGCCGTTCTGACCTGAGTCATTTTTTTTTTCCCTGTGATCTCTTTAAAATGTTGAAAGAATTAAGATAAATGAAATTAGAAGCTCTGACTTTGTAAGCATTGAGAAAGCGTAGATATTGATACAGGGTCACATTTAATTCTTACAAAATCCATAGCAAAACAAGGGTGTTTCTTCATAAAAAGGGGATAAGGATTGTAAGTGCTGCACATGTACTGCAGTGCACTGACATGCTAGGATTGTTCTTTAGTATTATAAAGAATTACATCAAAGTTGTTGCAGTTGACTTTTGAAATTGTACTGTAATGAAGAGGTGAATAAAAGTTTAACATCCTTTATACTTCACTGGTAAAGCTCAGCGTCACCAAGTTATCTGTTGTTCTGTACATACTTGTAGTGTTCCATTTATTGGTACAGATACTTTAAGACAGTTTAAAGCGACAGTGCAAGCCTGGGTAATATAGAGTTGCTGTTAAAGTGGTGAAAACTAGTTCAGTGCTTGTGTACTGAGTAAAGGAAGCAGAGTCTGCATCTTATATAGCAACCCACCATGTACTGCATGTTGAAGTTATATACACTCTAAAGGTTTCATGCACTGCTCTTGTGCTGAAAGCCCCCTCTGTGATCCCGGTGCTGGCACACACATGGGGACAGTGACAGGAAGCCTCTGATCTCTGTTGGTTTCCGGAT
The DNA here is from genome assembly GCF_017654505.1 of Polyodon spathula. Classification (NCBI taxonomy): domain Eukaryota; kingdom Metazoa; phylum Chordata; class Actinopteri; order Acipenseriformes; family Polyodontidae; genus Polyodon; species Polyodon spathula. The sequence goes on from NC_054552.1 coordinate 8,920,552, forward strand.
GGGTTGCTTGTGCCTGATTTAGAAACCAAATTGCCTCCTGCTTTAATTGAAATACATGAGAAGCTATAGCGATAAGAACAAGTGGTTCCTGTCTGCTGTGTCTCTGTGCCATTAAAACATGTGTCTAATGTGTGTGCCGGTCCACAGGCATTCTGTTAAATCTGTTTAAAGTTAAACAGAGCACTAATTTCATTCAAAGCTTGGAATAGAAAATGCCTGATGTGTCTGGGATGGACTAAGAGAGGAGCAAATATATTCACATTTTTAAATCAATTGGAATTATTTAAAATTATTATTATTATTCATTTAATTATTATTTATTTTAAAAGGATATTGAGATGCATATCTCGCTCCAATTTATACTGAAGATCATCAGCAAGATGATCAACAAAATAACCCCAGAAATTGTAGTATTAGTATAGTTTGCATAATATTGACTAGCACTTGAAGAATTTGAAATATTATAAGGAAATTAAAAAAAAAAAACAGACACCAAAGGATATCCTACTGATTGTATTTATTCTGGTTTGTCGAGGGGTGATAAGAACTGGAACAGCTATGTTTGAACAGACATGCCAGATTAGAAACTCTTCATTACCAGTTCTTTGCATAAGACAAGGAGTCTTGGTTGCATCCTCTGGTGTGCGGCAGCCCACAATGAAACCGTAACCAGTTTTGAATGGATTCGTGCTACAGCACAATTGGGAGCTGTGGGTTTTGCTTTCAATTGGAATCCAGTGCAGGGATGGAAATAGTAGTTTCACCCATTCCGGGTTTTATCATGTGCGATTACCCACAGTGCAGTTAACAAGCTCAGGTGTTTGCTTATTAAACTCATAGTAAAACCAGGAATGGATCAAACATTGTCCAGTCATGCTTCAGAAAAAGCGGTTAAAAGAAATCAAAAGTGAATCCATAGTTACCTTTACAAAAAAGGGGAATTCAGGCAATTATTTTACAAAACAAACATATCTGCAATAGCAAGCTGACATGCGCATTCATTTTTAGTCAGGGTTATGTAACGAGTCCTATGATGGGGTCAGTTAGTGAGCGCTCAACAGTTTGCTGAAGAGAAGAGGTATGGAGAGGTTAGGTTAGAGCACTACCAGGGAGTGCATTTCAATCAGCAGCAGGAGACAGCCACTCAATGCTGGGTCCAGCTGATGAGGGAGTGTCTAATCTGTGGAGAGTGAGAGCTGGGAGCTGTGTGTGTGTGAGTCACTGCCTCGGCAGTGCTGAGTGAAGACTCAGCTTCTCACAGTGAGAGGATCATTCCCAGGGGAGGAGTCAGGTTGTGTTACTGCAGAATTCAAAAACCCCATGACCCCATTCCCCTTTAAAAACACAGGCATTCGGAAAGAGCTTCTGAAGTCTGGCCTAGCCTGAGGCTGGGGGTTTTTGTAGACTTTTCACTGATGCATATCTTTTGCCAGGCCAGATGAAAAGTAATACAGTAGCTAGGAGTAGCACTCTATATCTATCTGTCATTCAAACACTCAATCATGAAATCTGAGTAAAACTATAGAAACTTAGCCCAGTAGACAAGCTTTTGACAAGGCATCTTTATCAATAGCTTATTGTGTCAATCCATCCATCTATAAATGTAAAATAGTAACCTGACTTAAATCATAAACACTCATAAATTATTAAGTAGAGAGACACTTAATGATGTTCCTATTTCATTTACTGTTTAAGGTTGTTCTTGCTTATAGAGTGACCCTGTTCTTCCTCTGATTGAGTAACATTTGCAGCAGTGCACACTGGGAGTACAGTTATTATTCAGAGTATTCCATTTAGATGCATTTTAAATTCTGGTTACATTTCATGCATTTAAATGAGGATTTTTTTCTTTTCACTTATCTACACGCCATACTCCACACTGTTAAGGGGAAAAAAGTTTTTATTGAGAAAGATATTATATATTAAAAATACAAAACTGAAAGAAAATAAAACATAATTGGATAAGTCTCCACCCACCTGAGTTAATACTTGGTGGAAGCACCTTTGTCAGCAATTACAGCTGTGAGTCTGTTGGGATAGGTCTCTACCAACTTTGCCAATATTTGACCATTCTTCTTTACAAAACTGTTCAAGCTCTGTCAAGTTCCTTGGGGAGCGCTGATGGACAGCAATGTTCAAGTCATGCCATAAATTTTCGATTGCATTTAGGTCGGGGCTCTGACTGGGCCACTCAAGGGCATTTACCTTTTTGTTCCTTAGCCACTCCAGTGTAGCTTTGGCTGTGTGCTTTGGGTCGTAGTCATGCTGAAAGGTGAACTTCCATCCCAGTTTCAGCTTTCTTGCAGAGGGAGGAAGGTTCAGTTTTTATTTTTAATTAATTTTCTAAAAATTTCTAGAATATTTTTTTCACTTGGAAGTTGTGGGGTAGGATGTGTTGATAAATTAACAAAATTTTTTTTTTTAATTTATTTTAATTCCAGGCTATAAGGCAACAAAAGGTGAACATTTTGAGAGGGGGTGGTCTATAAGCACTGTATATAAGATGTCTATGTGTGTGTGTGTGTGTGTGTGTGTGTGTGTGTGTGTGTGTGTGTGTGTGTGTGTGTGTGTGTGTGTGTGTGTGTGTGTGTGGCATGCATGCAAGACTATTTGTGAAAGATTGTCTACCTTCCATGGCGATTCTGGAGTATAAATTAATCACTTTGCATGTTAAATTCTATATCTCCTGTGCTAGTCTAGAAGAGACAGCTTTGTTCCATCTTTTATCTCTCTAATTAGGTCCATCTAAGCTTTTAATTCTATCCAGTTATTAAATTCTAACACTTTAACCTTTCAAACAAGCTCAGCGCGTCTTTGCAGAAACTAAAGAATTGTCTGCTGTGACTGTATGCTAATCTGAGCGTCTTTAGAATTATACCCTATCCACTTGATGCACTGCTTGGACATCTTTTCCTCTTCGGTAAATATTTTATTACTATCGTATTAGGAAACCCATCCATAACTTGAAATGATATTTAAATAATATCAAAAGAAGATAACAACATATGAAGAAAAATTAAGTAGAACATAAAAACAGCGTTTAAGTGAAGCAACAATCAACAAAATTCAGTAAAGCTGGTTTTAAAAAAGGTAAATCGTATGACTGGGCTTTTAAGTTTAAGGATGAACAATTGAAAGCTACGGTAGCCTCCCAATCCACCTTCTCACACTGGGGGTGAGAGATCTCACACTGGAGGCGTGTTGGCTATAAAAGCATCAACATCTATTGGACTCCCCCGCAGCTACTGGATGTAACATTCCTCAAGCAACAGTAAGGAACTATGAGACAAGGCATCTGGAGAAATGTGCTTTGGGCAAAACAGCCCTCTATTCAAGGTTGCGAACAAACAGGTTGACCAGAATGGATCTGTTTGTACAGCAATGCAAAATATAACTAGCCCCCTCTAGTTTTATGTTTTGTCTTGTTTGGACACTCTGTAACAGGTTTGGCTAGTGGCATGGTCATACAGGTTCAGGTCTCCTGTGACGTTTAATGGTCAAGCCGGCCTCCCAGAGTTCCCTTTGCAAGCTGGCTGATGATAGTAAGAAGCAAGCTGGAATCTTCAGTATTTAAGTAGTAATGCCGCATGTATGCCATTTTGCAAACATGTACGCTAACTTCAGTAAGCTGGAATGTACTGTTTAAACGTAAACATTTACTGATTGCGGTTTAAGATCAAAGTTAGCATATTTTAATTTGACAGCTATAACTTCTTCTTATGCCTTCTAATTGTTACAGTTTTTTCTCCCCCAATTTAGTCTTCAGCGCAAGTAATAAAGTCAAAAGAAATTCAGCAGCTTTTGTTCTCATTCTAATAAACTGATTGGCCAGTAAAAATGGAAATAAAAAGATGTGTTTCTGGTTAGAGTTCTCTTTTTTAAAAACGGTGTTGCTTTAAAAAAAAATTATTGGAGACCGCTATAATTTGACCTTTTCCACTTTGAGTAGGAAATGTGTTTACCAGCAAGATTTCTCTGAGAGTTGGATCTCTGTGCATTCTTTGGCATGGTAATAACAGCTCCTGCTAAAAAAGTTTCTGTTTTTTTATAGTTTTATAGGAGAGGCAGATGGATTTGAAACCAATATACCAGACTGTCTCTAAAGTCATTTCTGTTTTTTTTCCATTCTGGCATCTGAGTGAATCCTCTGGGCCACTAAATAGCCCTACTGCAACGCATAGATTGCTCCCTTTATGTTCAGTCATCTAGGGCACACAGACTGTCCCCCTCTTAGTTAGAGAGGAACAAAACAATACTTTAACCAAACTAGCGTAAGATACTGCAGTGTTTATGAAACCCCTAACCTAAACGTTCTTGAAGTTCTAGTTGATTTCCTGAGTGGTCGGGGGTTGCCGTGAGATGTCTTTGGAGGTGTGGAACAGTCTGCAAGACCACAAGGAGAACACATACGCAAACATCTGTGCATACATCTAATGGTTTATAAAAAGACAGCTGCTTGAACGCAATGGTGCACTTTAGTATACGAGACTTTAAACTCGTTAGACATCTTACATGAGAGAGAATATTGTGATGTTTTGGAAAACATGCTTCAAGATAGATGGGAAGAAGCTGCATCTGAAAGAACAATCTTAAAATCACAAGAACAGTACTACTGTTATCAGGGAGGCACATTACAGAGATCGAAGCACTTACTCTGGCCTCCCTTTTCCCTTTCTCTCCCTTCCTCGTCCTGTAAAACCCAGCTGATAGACTCTGGTAAATCGGCATGTCAGGTTCAATCTTTGTGAGCGGCATTACAAACACTGGGAGGTAGCAGCACAGAGAAGGATCAGTGAGCCTTAGCAAAGGTTAGCTTGAAGGAAAGTGCAAGCACAGAAAGCTCATTCAGTGAAAGTATGGCCCATTGGGACACCAAGGGGGGGTGGGGGAGGGGGTGCAAGGTGAGAGGAGAGCACTGACTGAGCGGGCGGATGAGGCAGGTTATAAATTAGTGAGATGCAGGATTCCTCCATAGAGGGTGCCATTATAAGAATCACTGTACCATTATGTTAAGTAAGATGTTGTTGTTTTAGAGTGCATTGATATCAAACACAGGCACCCTTGGGAAGAGCTGGTGAGTGCTACAGTATGAATAGGCAGTATTAAGAACTTGCACGCATCTCTGCGGCACGCTAGTGTAGTCCTCTTTAGGGAATAACAGTTTGCAGTGAGATAACAGTTTAAAACTATTTGCTTTGTCTTTGTCTGTAGGGATTTCTTGATGTCGTCATTGTGTGTTTATTGTAAACCATGAAAAATTATACTGAATGAAAGCTTTCTGGACTGTAAGCCTCTGTGTACAGAAGTATTGACACAAGTGGATGTGACCAAGCCAAGAGCTGTCTTTGAATGTTTTTAAAGTGGCTTAAAAAACAGTGCATGTAACCCATAAACAGAGATACACTGTATTTTTGAGTTTTTTATTCACTGGTTTACTCTTGATATATTTTATAAGAAAACTGTTTCTGATTAGAGCAACCTTGGCTTATTTGTCTTGTTTTGAGTACACTAAGTTTTTGTTCCCAGAGTTTACACATTGTTCCGTGGAGGTCTGTTCTGAATTCCATGACGTGGCTGGAGAGCATGACTGCATGTGATTGAGCCAACGTAGTAACTGAGGAAACACTGATACTATCATTGTATATTTGATGCAATAGATTGTAGTCAGGTTGAGACCCTAACTCTTCCCATACCCTGCTTGTGCAGGAAGGTGTTAGCAGGATCTGGCTTGTGTGCGGCAGTGGAAAGCAGGGCTGCTGGGTGTTACCTTTACACATGAAACCCGGGCCTCTCACAACATGGCTGTTGTCTAAACAAGCGCCTTATTGAATCCTGTGAAAGAGGGTGGTAGAGGCTGAGGGCAGGCGGCACTGACTCTAAACAGGAAGGGTCAGAGTTGTCTAATGTCAAAAGAATTCCAGGGATTACAGAGTAGGGATTAGCATATCGAGAGTTTACCAGCCCTTAACATAATTAGTGCCACAATTTATATATATATACTTTTATATAAATACTTTTTCAATATGCACAAAATAGTAAAAGTACACACAGTGGCCACCCGAACAGCAGAAAAGTTATTTTTAAATAATCTTGTTCCTAAGTAGGTTGCATGGCACAATTCAGAAGCATTCACCTTTAATCTCATAATATGAAGTATTCCAGATGACATGTCAGCAACCTTAACTTCACGCCACTCAGTGTCCTGAGTGATGAGAAGCCAATATCACAGCACACTGGAAGATAACGCAGTGTCTCATCCATATAAAGCACTGTTACACCTTATTAGTGAAATTCTGATGGTAAACCAATCATGAAGATTTTTGGTAAATGGTGCAGTACCATAGGCTGACCACAGCAATGGCAACAGGTTTTGCATCATGGTCCTGATACTATAGCACACTGGTACTGATCTGATACCAGTACTGCAATGGTTTGCCAGTCTGTGTTTGTTTATACGATTGTAATACAATTGCCATATCAAAATATCATTACATTTGTGTAACCATACTCAAAACCGCAACAAAGCCGAAAGATCTTTAGAGTGAAGATTGCTTTAAAACCATACGTGTTCTGTTCAGGCCCGGGCAGTGTTGAATTACTCGCCAACATTGACAAATAAAATAAACACTTCAGCTGTCAGACGTCGCCAGTGTTGATTAATTGAGTGAAGTGCTAGTGAGGGGATGCATCCTGTGGGCACGCCTGTCCTCAGGGCCGAAGCTCTTTCACTGTATTTAAAGGAAGCGTCACAGTTCCTTTGGAGGTACCCTTCAGAGTAGTTTTAGCAATGCAGTTAGGTGATATTTCTTCTCATAATGACATCAGTTACTTAATCTAATTGTAATTTTAAGGACTGGCACTGCAGGGATGAAAATAAGATGTTTATTGTAAAGCAGTTTCACCCATTCCAGGTTTTAATAAGAGCTTGATTAGCCACAGTACATAGGTAACAAGCTCTGGCGTGTCTTAGTAAAACCAGAAATAAATCAAACCGCTATGCAATGGGAGTCTTATTTCTAGTGCTATACTGAAAGCCATTTCAAACCCCCACCTAAATAAAAAATGCACAATCAAGTGGCTTACATGCTAAAGGTATGCATGACCAAGTTAAACAACATAAAAACAGAAACTGTCCTATTTACACACGATTGTGTAGATATGAGTTGTGATGTTTATCCCAGCAATAATTATACAGAATTTAATTTAAATACTGTAGCAGTGTAGGAGCAAAAATAAAAGTGTGCATAAAAATATGTTTCGACTTTTATTTTAAACAACCATGGAATAAGGGTGGAGTACACACAGCGGCGTAGTGTCAAATGGATTCTGCCAGTTATGTTCTAAAACACATTTTTATGCCTTTCTATACACAATCGAAGCCTTACATAGTTAAAGCCACTTAAAATGTATTTGAGGTAACTGTAGCGGCGTAATCGCCCTGCCTGGCTTCTTGACCTTGGTAAAGTAGTTTCAGATGGTAAGAGGTGCGGGCAGGAGCCTTGTCTGGAACAGAGAGGCTCTCTCTCTCTCTCTCTCTCTCTCTCTCTCCTCTCTCTCTCTCTCTCTCTCTCTCTCTCTCTCTCTCTCTCTCTCTCTCTCTCTCTCTCTCTCTCTCTCTCTCTCTCTCTCTCTGTGCTTCTATCAGCTGCTGTGGTTTCTCAGCACACCAAAGTGCGTCAGACCTCCACTTTCAAGAGCCACGACCTAGAGCCGAATGCCAGAGACACTGGGATAGATTTATTAAGGTTTGGACATTTCTTTATGTAGCAAGCAAACAACCTGGTCATGTTACAGAACTAGCATTTTTCATCTTTTTTATTTTTCATTTTTCCTTGCAAGAAATGCTTTGTAAATCCAGTCCATAGGAACAAATATATATATATTATATATATATATATATATAAATATATATATATATATATATAATATATATACTGATATGTTACAGAAAGAAAAATGCATGTTTCTACTGAGGATATATCCACTGAATTTGCAATTTTATTCCATTACATCGGTTTTGTTCCTCTTTGCCTCTAAACATACTTACAATTGAGACCCTAATATATTCAAGGGTGTCCTCTCCTCATTTTAGATGTAGGAGAAGTGAAATACTGAAGAATTAGCCAGAAAAGGGTAATTCAACAAGACTAGACTTATTGGTCAAAAATAAACAAACAGAATATTCAGTCTTGTTTGCAACAACCTATTATTAAGCATACTGGAAGTAAGCAACTGCTATGGCAATACCATGGTCTTCTTTTAACAAGAACCTACCACCTTCAGTTCAAACACATCTTTCAAGACAGTTTAAAGAAGACAGCATTGATTGAGACGTTAGTTTATCAATACATGGTTATTTTAATATCATTGCTTTTGCAAATGGAGTAGAACGTTCTGTAAAGTAACAGTTAAAGGAGGCCTGGCTCATTCCCGCATCATCGGAAAGCTCTCAAAGTCAACATGTTATTAATTGTAGCCGTGTGTTTTCAGTTTGCTGCATTTGCTGATAAAAGAGCCAGCCTGAGCGTTCTGGTAAATATACAGTGAATCGAGATTCGTTTACAAGGAGAGAGTCATGCTAGTCGAATTACTGGTTTCAGTAATTTACTAATACTTACTGCACTCATATCATTGTCTCATAATTAACACAGCAGGGATGTGTTCAGACTTGTCCAAGTGTAGGGCAGCTGGTGTAAGAACTGCAAGAACAAACAAATGGCCACTGTACATACATCTACCCCTATAAGTGATAATAATTAGGCTCTCTAGGTCATTTTTCTTGGTGGTCATAATAGAGGTATTTCATCACTCAACTGCATGTAAAATCAATTTAAATATGTCTGCATCCGCAACTATAAAGACGCTCAGTAGTGCTGGTGAGAGTGTCTGAGCTGAAAGTAAAGCCAGCAGTTCTGAGGAAGGCATCAGGACTGCACTCTCCACTCGACTCAATCACATTCCTACCAGCACTGCCAACGGCCCTCCAATGATCTTTCTGTACTCTGTCTGTTACAGGAAAGGGGTGGAGACCAATTCTTCTTTTTCTAAGCTTGATTCAATACAATATTTGCATCAGCACCTATCTGATGGATTCCTGTTTATGGTACACAAATAATATTTACAGTAACAACTAGGAACATTTGCATAAACAAGAACACTAAAAAAATTACTTCCAAAACATGAATTCTCCTATTTGAATGTGGATAAACACTTTTCGTATCCTTTTGCATCCCTCAATGTGTGAGGTCTATGTTCTGTTAACCTTCTTCCCTTGCATGCCTCTTCTAATGGCCTTCAACCCTACAGACCAGGAGTACCTGCTTGTACACAGCAATTTGATCCCTCCTTCAAAGACCGTTGTGCTCCCTAAGGTTTTTAACCCCATTCTCCTGCCCTCTCATTAACCACTTTGAGAAGTTTCTCAAGGAACTAAACTGTTATCCTCCACGTTGGATGCCCCTATTATGCCACATTTCTGTCTGCACCGTGAAAGCTTCTTTAACTTAATCTCATCTTGTTCCAATATCAAACTGGGTCAAAGATCAACTGTCCGTGTTTTTGAATATCCTTCCATATATTTCTCTCATCCAGCCTCTCTTGTGTTCTTTTCATCGAGCACTTATTAGGTAGCTTTTACCATCAGTGCGTGTTGGTGGGGTCAAGTTCGGCCAGCCTGCAATCCTAACTGTGGCTGTTTGAAAATGAACTGATCGCGATCTGCTGCTGATGGAAATGAACGAGTCTGGTTTCAAATCGCTTTCAAGTCAGTCCCAGTGGCAGATGGAAATGTGGTTTTGTAATGCTCCATTTCTTTAGTGGACAGAGAGAATCTATTCAGTTAGAACTTCACTGAACATTTTCTGTGGATAAATAGTGGACTTCAGTCTCCAGTTAAACACTTCAGGCTTCACAATCATAATAAAATCATTGGCTTGTTATGAAATCATTTTTTATGTGTGGGGGCCGAGGCAAACTCATTGCATGTGTGATGTATTTGTAAAATTAAATTCAGCTGTGGCTTATCCAGGAGGGGTATAGGCTGATCAGTTCAACCCTGACTCAGTGTTCCTTCCCCATGAAAACCTTGGGCTGAGCTTTAATTGGGGATAACCTTCACAGATCTGCTTAGAAGGCTAATGAACAGAAACTCGCCAGTGTATACCCCGCATCAGTAGACGGCTGAGGAAATGCCAGTCTGCTCTCAGAGAGACTGTCATTATCCTGGGTACAGTAGCACACGTCTCAGGGGCTGGGATTGGCCAGGTCGGCTTCGCTTCGCTGGAGTCTAATTGTCCCTTGAGACTAAATACTTGACTGAGAAATTCAGCCCACTCCTTTTACATTTTGAATTATTTCACTAAGAAACACTTTTTCAAACTTTTTGGAGACTGAACTGTCCAAGAGTCTTTTTGTATCAGATATTTGGCATCTTTGTTGCTGCCTGTCTCTATGATACATCTCTTTTACACTGAGAGATATGCTGGGCATACAGCCATTACAAAAGAGATTTACTGTGGCTGGAGTACTCCCCTTCCAAATCAGCTCTTGTAATAAGCTTTGTAATGTTTTATACTCTGTCCTTATTGTAATCCAGACAGCGAAACAAAACAACAAAACATAATTTGTAAAAAAAGTCACAACAGGGAGAATAAAGATGCTGCATAAAGCATTTCTTCTAATTTAGTAATATTTAGTAGAGGTTTCAACAGAAAAGGGTGGTGAGTTCCATCATTAAGGGTTCAGCAAAAAGGAGGCTTCCCGAAATTCTTGTCTGCATTTAGAAACCACAGAACGCCTATCTGACGATCAAAGGGAGTTACAGCCTTAATTATAACAAAAGACTTGAGTGAAATATGTGTACTTTGAGGTAGAAAGTGGATTGACTGTAATTATTTTTTATTGTTGATAGCTGAAAGCTCAATATGTGTGCCATTGAACTTTCACTTACATCAGCTCTAAACAATTTGGTGCATTTCGGGTTTGGCTGCTGGCATTGCGTTTTATTAACCAAAATGAAAACATGGTGCAATGTTTTATAAATACACCCAAACAGGACTTTTACAATAGGCTATCGGGCACAGTAATAATATTGTCACTTATTTCAACTTGTTAATAAGCAGGTTGTTGACTTTTGCCATAGCACTATCCACAGCAAAGGACTAATAGCTTCAATCACAGTGGGCTATTTGTTTTTACTATATAGGTGAAACCCAGAGCATAATATCTCAGTAGATGAATACCTGATGCTTCAAAATTGGAAACTGTTTAAGGCTACTGGTGAATCAAGAGGTGGAAATTGTCTTGTAAAAAGGTGTAATTAAACAAAATGAAAAGCATTTCAATATAGTTGGAAACATTTTTCAGAATAATTAAGACCTTTATGTATTCTAACATTGCTAGCAACCTTGTTCTTGTGTATGTTATGTATAGTACAATTCCTGATCTCGTCCTTACCTGCTGTAACACCCTGCTGCTCTTCTTGTCTCTCTAGGTGTGCTGTCCCTGCCTGCTCACTTCAGCCTCTACACAGAGGGCTCTTCAAACCCAGACAGCCGCGAGGACGCCTACGCACAGCTGGAGCTGCGCACCCTGGAGCAGGCGCTTCTCGCCACCTGCGTGGGCAGCATCTCTGAGCTCAGTGAGTCTGCACACAGACAGACAGGCGCACCAACAGACAGGCAGACAGACACACGGACAGGCAGACAGGCGCAGAACACAATAATGAAAAAACCCTGTAAAGTAAAGCCACTGTGATATTTCTTTACACTTGTTAAGCCTAGAGATTGAAACAAAAATATCAGGTTTTTGCAATTTGTCTGTATAGTACATGTTTCTACTAAATAATATCCATTGACTAAAACAGCCAAGTGCAAAAGAAATGGAAGAAAATAAATGTTAGTTGAGGTCCCAAACCACTGTGAAACTAGATAAACAGAAAATTGGACGAAGCTGCAAAACAAGCAAAAGGGATGCTTGATAGTAATTTGAGGAAGACCATGCTTATTAAGCAGCTAGATTCAAAAGGGCCTTGTAGCCTATGGCTAGGGGTCTTAGTGTAAATTTCTGGAAGATCCTTTAAATTAGATGGTTCTGTGAGCAGGTCAGTTTGTTTTTATTAAGGTAGCTTCATTTACTGAAATTAGATTACCTTGTTGCTGCATTCTGTCGGCATATTGATTTAATTCAAGTGTAAAGGCCTTATCCATGGACTGTGTGTCATAGTAAAGGGCTATAATAAACCAGCATTCTAAACAAGAACTTTGCGTATGTTTTTTGGGGGTTTGGCAGCTGGCCCGAGTTCTAGCTTAAATTTTTTCCTCACATAAATCTTAATGACATTTTAAATTAGAAGAGCCATACATCTCAGTCACTTGTTGATTAAATACATTTCTTAAAACCTGCATGAGCTGTAGTTCTACTCAGATATCATTTAAACAGGATTGGCCACTAACAACAGACCGTGGAAAATAATGAATACAAAAGTTGAATGTCTCTCAATACGTTATTTTATTCATTCTACATTGTGTCTAGATGTATGATGTATTTGTATGCGTGATGCAGTAACACTGTATTCAGTTTATTTGTGACAGTTAAAAAACGATGTGTGTAATAATGGTATGTCCCATTCTCTTGGCTGCACAAATTCAGTCAGTTTTTTCAGTTTTTTCAGTTAAAACTTTCAGTTTTAAAACTTTTGCTTTTTCAAGACAAACCAGTTCAACGGTAAAATAGCTATAGGCTCCATGCCACTTACGATTAACTCAGCCAGGGGCGGCCCCACCCCCCACCACCCAAACCCAGCTCTTTGGCAGCTCACAGCGGTTTGTTTATTTTCCAACTCATACCACGAGAGGGGAGAACTTTTTCTTTCGGGTTGGCTTAACACTTCTGCTCTTGTACCCCTCACAAGGGAGCGTTTATAAACCAGCTTCATGAATGAAAAAAGACAGCTTTATTTCTTACAGCAGCACCCCTCCTTCTTACCCCGGCTTGTGGCACTGGCAAGCCCTCACAGGACATATGAGTCAATGGGTGCCCTCATTCACTTTCCAGGCTTAAGGTTTTTTGGCAGCGATAAAGAGGTGGGTCAGGGGGGTGGGGGTGCGAGATCTTTTTTTTTTTTCAAATAAATAAATAAATAAAAACATTTTTAAAAAACGGGTAGAATTTGAATTCCAGACTCATCTCGGAGCACCTGAGTTTTGGAGCAGAGCTGGTTACTGGATCCGTTGCCCTGGCACTGGTCAAGGAATTCTTTCAAGTGCGCGTGGAAGACTTTACTGGACACAGAGAGGCCATTTAGAATCCCTCCATTGATGTGAAGGGAGTTTAAAAAGACACAGAGACTCTTCTCTCTGCTATTTAAAGCTATTTGGTTAAAAATTAACTGTAAAGTAATTGGTTTCAGTGTGAATGAAGTCTCCCACCCCCTCCTCCTGACTGACCATCTAATTTAGACTGATCTCGCTGGCTGCCAAGTTAAACACATGCATTTTCAGTTTGCCTTTCACGCACACAAGGCAAAGTGGCTCTAGCTTTCTTTGGTGACTGCTGATGAATGCATCTCTCTTTCACTTATTTCCCCACAGCACTGAGCAAAAATTACAATATGAGAATACAGCAGCTATCCCTGCTACTGATCAAAAAAGCCCTGGTGTACACATGCCATACATTACAGCTATCACTGCTACTGATCAAACCAGCCCTGGTACACATGCCATACATTACAGCTATCCCTGCTACTGATCAAACCAGCCCTGGTATACATGCCATACATTACAGCTATCCCTGCTACTGATCAAACCAGCCCTGGTATACATGCCATAGATTACAGCTATCCCTGCTACTGATCAAACCAGCCCTGGTATACATGCCATACATTACAGCTATCCCTGCTACTGATCAAACCAGCCCTGGTATACATGCCATACATTACAGCTATCCCTGCTACTGATCAAATCAGCCCTGGTATACACGCTGTACATTACAGCTATCCCTGCTACTGATCAAACCAGCCCTGGTATACACTCCATACATTACAGCTATCACTGCTACTGATCAAACCAGCCCTGGTATACACGTCATACATTTGTCTTTCTTTACACTGTTTCTCAGTTTGTCAAAAAGAAAGTGGTAATGTTGCTGTTGTGCAGTGTTAAATGTTACAGTTACTGTATGTAAGTGGGAGCACACTAGCCGTTTTATGTAAAATAATTGTGTATTTAAAAAAAAAAAAAGATGTATTGTTTAGATTTTAGTTTTTTGTTTAGAATATGATATTAAATTGTTAAGTTGACCAAATTACTTTTTGTCTTGCTATCCCTATTCAAAACCTCGGTATATGAAAGAAACGCACAAAAATAGTTTATTTTTTTCTTTGTTGTTGTTAGCATAACAATACCCCAGCGTTTGAGAAGGTATTTTTTGCCCCGACTCTGTTTCTGGGATGTGGGTGCTGACTCTCCCGCTTGGTGTCTCCTTGTCTCTCAGGTGACCTCGTCTCCCGGGCGATGCACCACATGCAGAGGCTGAGTGCGGTGCGGCCAGGCCTGAGCCCGGCTCGACACTGTCGTCAGCAGCCTGTGTCCTGGTCCCCCGACGCCCTGCACACCCTCTACTACTTCCTGCGCAGCCCCCAGATGGAGTGCATGGAGAACCCCAACCTCGACCCCCCCAGAATGGCCCTCAACAAGGAGAGGTACAGCAAACCCCTGCAAAGGGAGAGAGGTTGATGAGAATGATGTGGACACTGTTCACTGCAGCGCACTGAAAAATGGCAGGGGGGAGGGACCAAACGATTATCAAAGACTCTTTAGAGTCCTGTTGTTGCAAACCCACACTTTTTTTAAGGCCTACAGACCTTGTCTTCTGTAGCTTCAGATTCTCTGAGGTAAAACCAGGAGAAACAAAAGTACAAGATTTTCGAAGCTTTTGCACTGCTCTTTAATAACCGTAAAATGTAGGTTATTGTTGCAAAGCTGGTAAAGTCTTTCAAACAGTCTCAAGTTGTTTGCTTAATATCTGTCATTTTAATTAATCATATACAGTATGAACCTTCCTGAGCTTTTTCATATTTTTACTGACAGAAACAAATACTTAAAAGAGATTCCCCTACTTGATGTTTGATTTTCATAACTTTTGGCCGTAAATGTTATATGTTGGTATTTAGATATGTTAGCATACAGATCAATTGAATTCACCCCCTGAATTATATTGTTGTTTTTGGTTCTAGTGTTATACAAATTTTGGATAATGCCACCTTTTTTTACCTGATTTTATAGCCACCCTGTGCTGTAAATCCCTCTGTTTAGAGCCTAAAACAGTGAATAGCAGTGTCTGAACTGCTGCAGACTGACCACCAGCAGGAACCCCAGTATCTGAACTAGCCTGGGGCACAGCAAAGGCTAATATGTCTATTGACCCCTGGAGAATAATCAGGAGGCAGGTAAAGGAAGCAGCACTGCAGGGGTCTACACTGCCGTGACACAGCCAGATGCCTGGGGCTAGGAGCTGCGAGGCATGGATTAGATCAGGATTGTTGACTTCTACAGACTAATTACACTGTAGAGCTCTTATTCCCTTTACAAATAGGACTCCTTTTCCTGCATTCTGAATGCATTCTTTTTGTGTCCTTTTTAAGATTAATTTTACAAGAGTCATTCGTTCTGCAAAATAATTTCATTTATTTAAGGCGCTAATGTAGTCTAACTCCTTTGTGTTATAATTTATAATTAAATTCATTTCATATAATTTGCATATTTTGCTTCCCTGGAATGCATGTTGAATGTAAAAATCATCATATAGCACAGAAAGCTGGCCTAAAATATTAGATTCATCTTTTAAAAAATGTTAATTGTTAACATCAAACAAACAGGAAATAAAAAACAGCCCAGAACAAAAATAGACGAGATGGCAGCTCTTTTGATGTTTTTTTCGGAGGCTGTGCTAACAATTCTTATTCTGTATTGTTTTCCAGTCTCTGTAACCCCCACCCCTCTCTGCTTTCTCTGAAAGTCTGACATGGAGAAAAAATCAGCAACTTCCGTTTCCTTGGAAACGACACTCCTCTCTGATTAGCGAAACAGTCCATTCTCTGTTAAAACTGAATAGTTATGATGAGGTCAAGGGGAGTAAGAGGACAAGCTGTAATTGATAACAAAGACAGATTGGAATTCACTTCCTAGGAGAAGTTACTCGGTTACATATAATAACAGGCTAAAATGAAACCTGTGGCCTCTCCATTAACCAGGCTTGGAAAACAGCGTGGCAGAGATGTTAGAGCTCAGGGAACTGGGCAGCTGTGTGGCCTAGTGGTTAGCTCTAAGAGATTGGGAGCACTGTGGTCAAGTTGTTAGAGTTGGTGGACTGGGATGTGCTATAGTTAAAGCTGGTGGACTGGGAGGCAGTGTGGCCTACTACTGAAAAAAACAATACAAAAATATTCCCTTCATCTTGTACTGGGGGCATTCTAATATATTGTATTGCAGTCAGTGTCAGACATGCTTTTCCATCAACACATTGTTCCCATCCACGTGACAGGTGTGCTCGGTTGTACAGCTACAGGAGATGCTCTCTTATTAGTGAGACAAGGTGCACTTTTAGTTAGTAGCTCTGTGAAGACAGACTATTTTTGTTCCGCTCTCATTGCCTTTCCTGCCACACACGTTCACCAGCTTGAGATAAACTGAGAATGTGTGATAGCTTTCTTTGTGCCTCCACTCCCTTGTGGCACTGTCAGGAGTTTTTGGTCCCTCGTACTGCACGAAACCATGGGAGCACAGCCAGATTTGTTTTAAAATTACTGCCAGCATATCTCTAGCAACTTTGAAATAGTGGCTGTCAGAAGTGTGTTGTATGTTGACAACTGCATTATCAGCTCCTGAAATTTAAGTTGCAATCTATCAAGGAAGAAAAGATCCATTGATAGCTCATTAAGGAAGCTACATCTTGTTCTGAGGTCCCGAGTACAGCTGTTTTTTTAGACACTGTCGTCCTGCCAACTCACAACTTGTGAGGTTATTGCTTTTGCTAAGCTCCCACACATCTCTGTCCCACAGATGCCTGTGAATAGTGCTTAGTAGAGGCATTCCTGTTTACAGATGCACTCTGTCATTCTTAATATTATCTGTCTAATAACGAAGAGGAATTACTGGAAATCATCAGTCATTTTCTCTTTGATCCTTGTATCTATTAATAATCTTAAAAAAAACAAAAAACATGTTAAATAATGGCATTTGATCCCCCAGTTAAAGAGTACTGTTATATTAAATAAATAAATAAATAAAAAATAATAATAATAATAATAATAATAATAATAATAATAATAATAATAATAATAATAATAATAATAATAATAATATCATAAGCCTTTCCTTTTGAGACTGCCTGTCCACACTGCTTTACGCTGTGATTTTGTAATGCGTACTGCTCTCCACTGAGAGTTAACTGGAGGTCCCCAAAACTATTGCACTTGTAACTGGAGACAAATTTGATGCCTAATCCAGCGAGTCAGTTTGCCTCCCAGTGCTAATTTAATTAGCCCCTCTCTTTCTCTCCCGCACTGTCCCCCGCAGGCCCTTTCTCCTGCTGCCTCCGCTGATGGAGTGGATGCGCGTAGCCCTCGTGCACGCAGAGCACCGACGCAGCCTCCTGCTGGACAGCGATGACGTCAGGCAGACCGCGCGGCTGCTGCTGCCCGGGCTGGACTGCGAGCCGCGACAGCTCAAGTACGAACGGGGGTTGGAGGGTGGGGGGTTTCAACGCATCCCCCTTCAGAACTTTAGCTTGACCTGAAATAGCATTACTGTTAATTTTATTAGATACAGCTTTGATAAATATGTAGGGTATTTTATGCAGCATTATCATTGCCCTTCTATTGCGCATGATCATGTATTTCTTAAAAGCCAGTGTAAGAAAAACAGCTCCATATTTAAAATTGAATTCTGGACTCTCCTGACCCGACACCCCTCTCTGTCTCTCCCCCTGTCCTGACCCGACACCCCCCTCTTTCTCCCCCTGTCCGGACCAAACACCCGCCTCTCTCAACCCAGGCCTGAGTGCTGCTTCACCTCCTTCAGACGTCTTGACGCCAAGGCAGCGACGGACAAGTTCCAGCAGGACCTGGGCTTCCGCATGCTCAACAGTGGGAGGACCGACCTGATCAACCAGGCTATTGAGCTGCTGGGGCCCGATGGGGTCAATACAATGGACGACCAGGTAGGGTTCAGTGGGGATAACAGTGATAGGTGCGGAGGATCTATGTGGAGGATCTAGACAAAGGAAAAACCTCAGACATGGAGCATGCAGTTGTGTGTAGATGGGCAATCCCTCGCATGAAGAACCGATTTGTGTAATACTTTATTTTAAATGTCAGTAGGTGCTCATTATGTACTTATCTAAGTACCATAAGTAGGCTATTACTATGGTATGCAAGTTCTATGAAGTACTGTAGGCTAACTGGCACTGTGGGTTATGCAAATAGCAGACTTGACATTTACTATTTTATTTACATGAGCTGTGCTTTTTGTATAGAAGGCTGCACAAATTATTGATCTTTCATTAGGAGTAAAAGTGCTTCACCTTTAACTTCCCTGAAGGAATTGGGGGCAGTAATCATTGAGGAAGGGTCATTTATCCCTGCAGAACAATTTGAACGCATTGCTTTACCCAAAAACTTGACATGTGGCCTCCAGTTATTTCCTCGTACAGTGTGTGTTAAACTGGGAGCAGAAACTGTGCCCTGTGAAGCTGCTGCCATATTGTACAATAACAGTAACCTCCCTGCTCCTGTGTGTCTGCAGGGAATGACCCCGCTGATGTACGCCAGTTCAGCCGGAGATGAAGCTTTAGTGCAGATGCTGATTGACGCCGGTGCAAACCTAGACATTGCCGTAAGTATTCATCAGCAATCCAGCCTTAATGGGTTTGAATAAAACGGCCTAGAAACTCAGTAACAGAACTGAATTGTACGCTTACTTAGGGTTTTTGAGATTAACAGTACATTTAGAGACCACTGTTGAAGTGTGCTACACTGCACTCGTATTCTTCTCGTTAATTGTATTGGGTCTACGGCAGGTACCTGGTTTCTCTCATAAGCACCCCTCGGTTCACCCGGACAGCCGGCACTGGGTATCCCTGACCTTCGCAGTCCTGCACGGACACATCTCTGTGGTTCAGGTAAACAAGCTGCGTGAAGAAAATAACTCTTAACCAACAGCGCCCACTAGTGGAGACGGACAAAAAACAACCTATAGAGAAAACTGCAGTTTAATGCAAACAGCTGCTGATAGGAGTTAGATTGTTACAGTAAAGTAAGCTTCACCATCTATAATTATAATAACAGATTGTATTGTTACTAAGGCAAATGATTATCAAGTGAAACGAAATTGAAGGGAATATCTTTTTCATGCTCAGCTCCTGCTAGATGCTGGGGCCAACGTGGAAGGTTTGGCCATTAACAATGGGGAGGACAGCAATGCAGAAACCCCACTCCAGATGGCGTCCGCAGCAGGTGGGTACCCCGTCATCTCCTGTTACACCCCACACACCCTTCTCAGAAACTTGAGCAATGACAAGCAGTGGCTCTAGACTGGTTCTAGACAGTAATTCAGCTGCTTCATCTTAGTTCAAGAGACTGCAATACTTGTTATGCTGTTTGTATACATCCTATGTATGGATGCTTGTTTTGCTTTTTTTGAAAGCTTGCCTTCAAAGGCCTTGATCTTGTAATGATCTGAACATTTGTATTCGACTTCATAAATGTGGTGGTGGACCGAGGGGGTAGAGCAAACATGAAGGATTGTTGCAGATTGCTAGAAGCCCCCAAGACCCAACCTATCAGCAGAGATAACTCAAAGTGAATTCCATAGCTATTCAATGTCTTAAAGAGGATCTTGCATTTTCTTCCTCCTCAGGGAACTACGAGCTGGTGAGTCTGCTGCTGTCTCGCGGTGCCGATGCCTTGTCCAGAGTTCATGACACCAGGGCTCTGACATCATCACTTTACGAGGACATGAACTGTTTTAGTCACGCTGCTGCCCATGGACACAGGTAACCGAGTCAAGCCCTGACTCCTCGTCTAGTGACACCACCCTCGTGGCTGTGTCAGAAACAGTATACAGGAAAGTACTTTAGACACAATAGAATACCTTAATACTTACTCTTCATTGTACTGTAGTACTTTCAACTTGTTACATTGACCTGTTTCCTAGGTAATGCCTCTTCCCAGGAAAATTTTTTGGAAATATCACTGGAGCATACAGCTATGGCCAAAAGTTTTGCATCACCCTATAGAATTAACAAATTTTGCTTCATAAAGTCGAATGAAACCTGCTGAATAATGTTAACCTTAACATAATAACCTTAACATATTGAATTACATCCCGCTCTGATGTTTCAAAATCTAACATGCAATGCTGTACTACTATTATGGCTTCCAGTAGACTTTTGCACTATTATTTGTAGATTACATGATGTTAAATAAAATGTATTTTCATATAGTTGTTTTATTTTTTAAATGTCTCAATCCTGCAATTCTAAGTGAGGCAAAGTTTTTGGCCATAGCTGTAGATAACAGGATTCTGTGGTTAAAAATCCAGTGAGACTTGTTTGTCCTTTTACTTTCTCAACGTGACCTCCATCCGTGGCTAAAACAGTTTAAACCAGCTGCCGGAAACGCTATCGTAACCCTGTATTGACCCCTGGATTCTGTGTCTGCCCCGGCAGGAATGTCCTGAGGAAGCTGCTGTCCCAGCCCCAGCAGGGCAAGGGGGACGTGCTGTCTCTGGAGGAGATGCTGGCGGAGGGAGTGGAGGGGGAGCAG
Organism: Polyodon spathula; assembly: GCF_017654505.1. NCBI lineage: Eukaryota > Metazoa > Chordata > Actinopteri > Acipenseriformes > Polyodontidae > Polyodon > Polyodon spathula. The sequence goes on from NC_054552.1 coordinate 8,941,373, forward strand.
GCCCCAGTGTGCCAGCCGGTCAGCCCCAGTGAGGGACAGATCAAGCTGTGCAAGGCCCGCATGAAGGCCCTGCAGGAAGCCACCTACTACAGTGCTGAGCACGGCTACCTGGACGTTACCATGGAGCTGCGCGCGCTCGGTAGGTCCACAAAGCTTTGATTAGTCAGATGGAGCTCTCCACAGGTGAAGATCATTGGTGTTGATTGGACTAATTTACCATGCCAAGTGAAACAAGTGAAGAAACAGCTGCTTGTTCTCCAGTCTAAGAAAGGCAGCAATTATCACAAATCCAAGCAGCTGTTTCATTTGGAATGGTAAATTAGCCCAATCAACACCATTGACCCTCACTTATGTGTCAGCCCCATGATAGCCATTTTGTGCAGCACTAGCAGCTACAACTGAACCCATGTGCTTGCAGTGATCTACAAGTGTTTCTTGAGGGCAGTGTGCACTGGTATCATAATGGTATCCTAGTGCTTTATCCCCTATGTTTAGAGTAGGTATAAATACACACAATTCTCATTATTTAGTTTTATCTCAAGACCCATGTGGGTATTGGAATCAAAGTCATGATGATCTACCTTTTCACAATACAGACACCTATTGAGGAGTCAATGCATGGGCATTTGTTTGGAGATCCTGTGGATGCAGGTTATCAGGACCTACATTTTCATGCTTCTTATAGACACACAATATGTTATTGATATCATTTGTAAAGGAATATGTACATTGCGTTGGCTGTCTGCCAGTCTGATGTACATAACCTGTTTCCCAAGACTTGGAGGGTAATGCATATTGCATATGTTCATGAGTAGTCTTGTGTAGTACAGCAGCAGTTTGTGCTGGCTGGCATCCAAGCCAGTGTCAGTGACTGAGTATTATGACAGGGCTCCCCTGGAAGCTCCATGCATGGATCGAGTCCCTGCGCTCCTCGCACCTGCAGTGTCGGGACTCCGTCACCCTCACCCTCCTGCGGGAGTTCACTGCCATCAAGGAGGATGACTACTGTGAGGAGCTGGTCAGCGAGGGCCTGCCGCTCATGTTCTCCATCCTCCGAAGTAGCAAGGTACCCGCCAATCATCTCCGATATTCCTAGGTCTTCTAAAATAATTGAACTAGGTTGCACAGTTGTATCATTTTTTTTTTTTTTTTTTTGCCCCCTCCTGAACAGAATGATGCAATTAATCAACAGCTGGCCTCCATCTTTAGTCAGTGCTATGGCAAAGGTCCTCTGCCCACGATTCCTGAAATCAAGAAAACGCTTCCAGCGCAATTAGGTACATTTGCTTTTTTTGTTCTTGCAAGATTTGGGGCCGGGGGTACTTTATTGATGGGGTGTGTCCAGCTGGCATAGTGACTGTTTCAAATCCCAGCTCAATAGATTATCAAGCAATATGTGTGTTCCAGCTGTGCACTGTGTGGAAGTATGGACATGGACTCCGAATTTAACTCAATGTTGCTTCCAGAGTAAAAGAAATCAAAAACAGTCCACTGTCTACCCCTTTTAAGGAAATGTAGAAAATGAAGTATAGCACCAGTAAACAGCTACACTTTGCATAGAATATGTTTCTGATTTGAGAGTCAGAGCCATTAGGATTGATATCTGATTATTTGTATTTCCTTTTCCCAGACAACCATTTCCTGAATAACGCAGAAATGTCGGATGTAACGTTCTTGATAGAAGGGAAGCCATTTTATGCCCACAAGGTCCTTTTGATCACTGCCTCCGACAAGTAAGCAGATCTTTCCAGCAATGCCTTTTTATTAATGTGGGAAATACATCATTCCAAAAATATGCAATATAAACAAGAATTACACATCTATTAAAAATACAGCAGTCAAGTCCAAAAAATCAATTAAACACACTAGTTTCTCATTTAAGTGTGTATTTATTTAACCAGATAAAAACATTGATATCAAAGATCTAATTTACAAAGTTGACATGTCATCATGGCACCAGCAGCAATAACACCATGTAACAAATTATTATTATTTTTTTTGTTCCTGGGTAGTAAGTGTTATTTTCTAATTGCTTATGCCTCAAAAGTATAGAAAATGGCTATTGTTCCCCACAAACCTTGCTTTTGTGACCAGGACAGTGATATTTCAAAATATCACTATTTCCAATGGGAAAACAGGCAAATGTGTGTCTTTTCGTTCACATAAAGTCAGAAAAAAACAACATATGAATCCAAATTAACATGTATTTATACTAAAGTAATACAAAAATGACTACAAAAGATTTAGAAGTGAGTAGTTTTTCGAGATTTACAATTATACTGTAAATACAGTTATACTTTAGTATAAATACATGTTAATTTGGATTCATATGTTGTTTTTTTCTGACTATGTGAACGAAAAGACACACATTTGCCCGTTTTCCCATTGGAAATAGTGATATTTTGAAATATCACTGTCCTGGTCACAAAAGCAAAGTTTGTGGGGAACAATAGCCATTTTCTATACTTTTGAGGCATAAGCAATTAGGAAATAACACTTACTACCCAGGAACAAAAATTGTGTTACATAGTGTAATACTGTGTATTTTATAGATAATACAAATGTATATGCATACAATCTTTAAACAAGTAAAGATAGTGATATACTTAATGCTGGATATGTATCAAGGTTCTTTATAATAAAAGGGTATATAAACCTGATTTCACTGATCTGTTCCAGGTTTAAAGCACTGATTGGCAATTCTGAAGATAAACAGGGTCGCAGCAAGAGCATAGAAATCAGAGACTTAAAGTACAAGATCTTCCAGGTATAGTACTTCCTTCTGGGGGCCTACATGCTTAAAACCCTTCACCCACTTTTATGTTTCCAATACTAACAGCATTGCCCCCTGTGTATTGGCAACATTCTGTTTTAAATTCAACAGACTGCTCTTTCAAAAAAGCACTGTAACTAACTGAAAACAGTTGTTAATCTGTTGGTTTTGCCAATTTTGAAGATATTACTGTTGCTCGATTCTGAACATATGACTGCCAACAACGGATGGAAGTTAACGGATTACAAGGGTATATCATTTACAGCACTCCTTCAACATGATGAGCCCGCAAGGCATTCTAATTGTTCCAAGGGTATAAGGGATCATTGCCCAACAACTACTGCCTCTGTTTTCTTCAGGAGAGATCTTTGTACACAATCCCTGGGTTGTATGGTAGTTCTCTTAGGCACATTGCTTCTCAACTCCTCCCTGCTCTTCTGTTTCAGATGATGATGGAGTACCTGTATTGTGGCTGCACAGAGTCGCTGGTGATCCCTGTTTCTGATGTGCTGGAGGTAAGAACAAAAAACAACAACTTCATTTCCAGCTTAGAATGTCATTTTTACAGAGATACTTTACATGTTCTTCCTTCCCTGCTAGTGGCCAGTGCCTTCATTGATTTTACCATGAGGGCACTACCATGGTCCTTCCAATCCAAGGCAGGATGAAAACATAACTGCTTCTAGCTGGACAAGGGCTGATCCTTCCAGCCTAGGGCAGACTTGAGGTATTAAATCTGTATAGAAATCCCAGTTACTATATATTTGACCGGCATCAGCATTTGTAACCCCATGAGACAAAGTGTCAGGGCCATTAGCGAATGGATGGATACCTTAAAGACAGTCTGTAACCTGTGTTGCAGCTCATTTATGATTGTTTATGTTCTTCATGAAAAGGCTGTTACAAAAGGGGGACTTTAGTGTATATAGCAAAACGACTACATTACCCAAGATCCTTGGATTCGGAAGATCATGTGATAAGAAAAAAAGGAGCCAGAACGGTTTCCTATGTTTCAAAGCCTGCTGGGTTTATTGTTGCCTCAATTCAACCTTAAACATTAAGGAATAAAAAAGTTGAATCAATTGTTGACTTCTGTTCCTTTATGAACAAATAGTCCAGAACAGCCTTTTCTCCTCCTCTTAGCTTTTGTCTGCAGCCAGTCTCTTCCAGTTGGAGGCGCTCCAGAGGCACTGCGAGATTGTCTGCACTCAGAGCATCAACCCAGAGAACGCGGTCAGCATTTACCACAGTGCCAAGGTAACAGAGCTGGGGCTACAAAAACAAAACAGGGAACAAGAACTACAAGAGATTTAAAAAAAACTCACCAAGATAGCCAACCTTAAATCCTTTTAAAACTGCCATTGCTCCCAAATAATAATGGCTTGATTTCAAATGCTCACTTCGTTTTTAAACTGTTGAAAGGTGTGGGGGTCTGGGGTTCTGCTCAGTGTCTCCACACACACCCTGGCTGCTTCTCTCTCAGGTTATCAGAACACTCCCTGCGGGACTTGTCAGACTCTTTATTTAAGACAGTAGTTTATGTGATATATTCCATGCCCACACACTGCATGCCCAAATCTGCAAATATAAGAATGTTCATAATGTATATCGAGCTGGAGTGGGCAAGCACATTCGGAACCATACACAAAATAATGGAAATTAAACTAATTTAAAGCATATCTTTACTATAAGTAGATCAATTATGCTATCTGGACAAGCTAAATAAACATCCAGGTTATCTTGAATAAACTACAGGTTGGTTACTCTGGCTGGCAATATGCAGCGAGATCAACAGTGGTCATATATTCAGTAGCAGTTAACGCATCTGTGGAAATAGTCCTAGTGTGCTGTTTGGTGTTAAATTGAAAAGTGACATTTTATTACAAAACACATTTGTCTTTTACAATCAAATACATTTATAGAATAGTTCAAGACATGTTACTGAAGCTTACCTGTTACAATATTTTTTTTTTTTTTTTTTTTTTTTTTTGAAGATGCATAGCGCCACAGAGCTGGCCTCGTTTTGTGAAGGCTACTTCCTGCAGAGCATGGGGCGGCTGCTGGAGCAGGAGGTGTTCCGGGCGCTGGTGTTCGGACGCAGAGGCAGGGTGCAGGGCCTGGAGCCCCTGGAGGAGCTGGAGACTGGGCTGGCCCGGAGGATGCGCTCCATCTACATCACCTCCAGGGTGTGAAGCTTGGGGAGAGCTGTTTTATCATGGTACCATTTTAGGAGCAGCACACATTTATTTGGGACATAGAGATTGTTTTTTAAACAGCTCTGCATTATGTCAAAGCTGTCAACATATTAAGAGTATTTACATAATCAATTCTTCTCAGATATACAAACTGTCTTGATCATGTACAGGGCAATACAAGCAGATTCAGTGTACACGACCAGATGCAATCCAAATCAGTACTTTTACAGTGTTTTACAATGATTATGTCTCTAGTTGGAGTATACCGCTGCTGCCTCAGTTTACATACCTCTGTTTGGAGTACACAGTGTGAGAATATGTACAATCAATCACTACTGTTAATGCAGTTGGAAGGACAGAGAATTATTTTAACACAGTGAATGCTACACCAGTAACATCAGCACCAGCAACCTTTACTGGCTATCAAATCATGGACACCTTTTCATTATATTCACAATCTACCAATGGTCACCAGACATCTAGAATGCTTTACCCTTTCCAAAAGTGTATACTGAAAAGACCTAGAGTAACCCTTAATAAGATGTTAACACAAGATACATATTAATATAACATGCATAGAACAAAGTGAACCCAGGTCCCTTTTATATTGTAGATATGTGCACAAGACATTCCTATTTTAAAAGTCTGATTTCTCATTCCTCCAGCTATCCTGCCAGCTATTGGTACACTGTAAATAAAAAAACTCCTGTAATGCACAATTTTTTAATGTATTTGAGTAGCTGATTACACAACGAAGTGTCCCGTTCATAAAGAGTTTGTCATGGTACATGGTACGCCAATACTGTGCTGGAGTGGGAATAGTTGTACTGTTTATACCGTATAGATTTTGCATTGATAAGAGATCGCTTCTTGCCATGATATAACTCTGTTGTACTTTTCTATTGTTAATTCACAAAATGAGATACTGAGGTAGTGCATTAGTAAATGGTGCTTACGCAGGATAGTGCATCCATAATTCTGTCAACATGACCTTTCACAGTTCCATATTTCATGGATTCTGTAAATTCACAAAGGTACTTTTTACCCTTCATATGTGTCATCACTGACACTGTAAATAGTGTATGTAAATCCCCATTGTGTAGCACTAATGAACGTATTACAGCTAAGCAGACAGGCTCTAGTAAACATCATGAACGAATCCTGACTCCTGTTTTGTTTTTGTGCAACAACTGCAGCTGAAATACTGCTGGTTGAACCTTGCAGTGGTTTTGTTATCGACACAAGACCAACAAGTTTGTTTCACTTGTGACCTCAGCTGGATTCAAACAAACTTTCTGCAAACTTTCTTAGCTTTCTTAATAATAGTACAAAATCACAAGACATGTTCCAATCTATTACAGATTTAACACAATTCATTTGCAGGATTTTCTACTTGCTGTTCCAGCATCTAAACCTCTCTGGTGCTGCGATTCTCTGCTTTTAATCAACCTCATGCCAGCGCTTCATATCTCGGGTGTTTCTAAAAGCATGCCTGTCAACAAGAAACAGTTCTTGAGGGACTGAGTCACACACATGTCCTATCTAGAGCCGTGAGAACCTCAATCTCCAAGTACAGTATGATTTGCTCTCATCTTACCACCAGAGCCTGTGAGGCCTCCTGCCTCCTCCAGTGTTTGACAGAAGAGGGTGCAGCTGTTCCTTCTGAAGATGCAGTAAAGAGGAGTTAAACAGTAACAAAAATAAATGCATACAGAGAAACCCATGCAATGTTCAGGTGAGGGTTATTGGTGTTGATTAGGCTAATTCACCATTCCAAGTGAAGCAGCAGCTGTTTGGATTTGTGACGATTGCTGATTTTCTTAGACTGCGGAGAACAGCAATCCACACAAACCCAAGCAGCAGTTTCTTCACTTGTTTTACTTGGATTGGTAAACTAGCACCGTCAGCACCAAAGCCCCTGACCTGTGGTGAGCTTGATCAGACTAGTCTGTTTGTGCAACACCATTCTCACTTTTAAGTTTTTAGAGGTACATGCAGAATTCCAGCAGGGCTCACAGCTCTATTCTTTTCTCCAATATAATTGTTGAGATACTCATGGATGGCTTTCATTCCCCTCACTTTGTTCAGTGTTCCCTCTCCTCTGTGTCTCTGTCTCTTTGCTCCTCTCAGTTTGCACACATGACTCACAATGAAAGGACATGACTAAACTAGGTCTGAGTTTTAACAAAGTGCAATAATGTGTCATCTCAAGTCTTGTACACGAGTGGCTTGAACAGAAAGCATAATTTTGGATATAATTTTGTAAATTATATCCAATCATAGTGGAGTCAAATCTTTACAGCTGCATGTCAAAGTGTGCCTACATTGGTGGTTCATTAGTTTAAAATTTCATTTTACACAAAAAGAGAAAACCTTTATTAAATGTGGTTCTATATCCTAACTTACCTTTTGGTTATTTAAAGCCATCTCTGTGATTAATTTCAGTGTCCCCGTGTTGTCTTCAAGCTACAGACAAGAAAGACGGAACAAATAATGCAGAAGAATGATTGATATATTTTTTATTAAGAGAATTCCCACCCATGTGCACTTGACAGAATAACCTCTGACTTTCTTTACCTGCACTGTGATCATCTTGCTGTAGTGAAGATCCTTGTCTCGATCCAGAAGGTTATGCTTTACACAACAAAGCATGTGCTCTTACATGTACAACGCTCAAACACTTACCTATTGTACTGTTTGTCCTGCATTTTTCCAAGCTGTTTTTATAAAGAGCTACAAAACGAATACATTTATCTATAGATACAAGCTCATCACATCTCAACAAAGCTACCTTACAGATGAAAGTTCCACCAATGGAGAAAAAAAATTTAGTCACAATGTACAGTTACAATATTATATCAATATACTGTGCTCTGTGGTTATAGCATGTTAATCAGGCGCAATGGTTAAGATACCATGGTGCTAGGTGGTTAACTCACTAACCATGAATGCCTTTCACTTGTGGAGACGTGTTCATGAAACCATTACAGTGATGGACTTCCCTCCCATTGTCTACAGTAATATAGGAAATGCTGGTCTTGGGCACAGTAGAGGTGAGTTTAACTGCAACACTTACTGTCATGATAGACACTTGCTCCTGGAAGTATTTGATGCTCCTTTCTCTGGCTAATGCAGGATTCCTTTCTCTGGATATCTAAAGGAATTAAGGTCATTACTATTATACATTTTTTGTTTGTACTTGAGTGTCGATAACCTTATCTCATTGATGAAATGCATTGGTCATTCCCTTATTCCTGTTCCTATAAGTTAAGACAATGTGTATCTTAGGAAGGCTATGAGTGTTTTATTACTGCAGTGCACAGTGGCACGAGCCACAACACTTGCCTCCCCCATTGCAGAAAACTGGGTATGTACAGTATGCGCGAGTCATGAATTTGAAACACTGAAGAGATAATGCAAACTACACTTGAGTTGCCTGATAACGTATCTAATGAAAGAGAATGAGTAAGAAAACCCTGACTAGCTCAACAAGAGAATTATTTTAAGGTTATTTTCTGTTTACACGAAAAAGAAAATGGGTGTAAACTTGGATTTGCATGACCTACCTCAGAGGCGAGAGAAACAGCTCTTTCTCTTTTCTCTTCAAATTCTTGCTCCTGTTGTGAAGATAACCAAAGTCAATGACCTGCTGTTCCTGGTGGATCAAACACCACAGTTCATGCCCTATAAAACTGTCATTGCTGACATTGACATTTCAACCAGTCTAAAGCTCACCAACTGCTGAACGCAGAGGTTCAAGAGACAACAAAGGTGCTTCACATCTCCCTCAGGTGCCGTCTTCAGTACTTTGTGTCCTGCTTGCTCGGGCTGTTGCCTGCCAAGCAAAAGTTGAGGGTTTACCAAAAGATATTTCCCTTTGACATACATACACCTCCATCAGGTGGATAAGAAGAATGCACAAGCATAGTTTTAATGAGCACCAAACAAGTGGGTCCAGCTTTGAAAAATCAATTATATCAAGAGATTTAGAACTACAAGTCCTTCTACAGCTGGATGGTAAAAGCAGTGCTGTAAACAAGCTGTTGTTAAACACATTATCTTTCAAAATAAATGTTTCCGGAGGATGATGACATGATGACTTCAGAATGAAATGTTAAGTCCAAGAGGTCTAATTTGAAAATGAATTTGTGTGTTTTGTGCTTCCTGGCTGCGTTTGGCCCATAGCAGTGATTTATTTCTACCATAAACTGTGATGTAGGTGTTAATTCTTACACGTTGTAGATGTACAGTTTGTTACAATTCACACAACCCATGCAGTATTCACAAGTCTTTTGCCTCTGATTACAGTGTTGGTGTGGATGCATTTACATGTAGCACAGCGCGCGACCTGTTGCATGGAAATGAACGATTAAGATTGTCACAACTGGGTTGCATGTTACTATGGACTAAATATTTTCTTAGATCTCTCTTGTAAGACATCAATGGTGGATTATTGAAACTAGGGGTCTTCTTGGAGAATGATACGTTGTATTTTGTTTTTGGTCACAGGATGACAGGTAAGAACCAGGGGGATCCGATTATTAGTATTCTGTGTGTTGCTTTTGTACAAAGCATCCTTTCTGCTTATCGTAGATACATGGAAAAGAGCTTCTCTAATGGTTGTGTCTGGAAAAGCAGTTTCTGAAAAATGCACATATTTCATTGGTTTTCTTTATTAAAAAAAAAAAAAAAAAAAAAAAAAAGCACTGTCATCACTGCAAATGGGTCTCAGTGCCAGTAACTGGGAGTATGGAATGGGGTCACAATTAACTTTTTCTCAAACTGAGGTTTAGGGGACGTTCCAATTCTACTCCACAGCTGGATGCAACTGGCCAATAAAAGGAATGAAATCATTTAAAGTATGTTGAATTACTTCAGAAGATACATCCAGCTACACAGCTGAAGAAACACAATAGCATTTTATCCTTGATCATCTAGATCAAGCGGTTCAAGCACTGAGACCTAGGAAGAGTAACCTGGTTTAACCCTGTCGCTAACCCCAGTGGGTTCAATGTTTCTATGTTACAATGGATATGTATATTTCAGTAATACATACCCACCTGTAGGGCTTTCATCCTGATCGTTGGCGCCCATCTCCCTTTCTGTGCCTGTCGTCTATGAAAATAAATAAGAATGGTTAAAAGCTGCAATTAAAGATCTAGACGGTAAATTCAATGAAGGATACCAGGACCTCTTTTCACGAACCAGTCTAGACGTGTTCAGGTTTCAAATCAACACATTTCAAATTAACAAGAATATAGAAGTGTCCATTTTCCTATATTTTAATCCCCAATTAGTTCCGACATTGATTTAATCGTTTTGTATTAATTTTTCAAATAAAAAAATTGATACAAAAAATGTTGTAACATTTATTTTATGAATAAAAGTGACGGTCTGAATTGAAATTATCCCATTTTTTATGATTGTATAGAGCACGTATTAAACACAACTGGCTACCATAAAAATATAAATACAGTGAAGCCTTCGATTAATTTTAACATTAGGCAACTGAGATGACGTCATTAGTATACCTCAATGTGGTTTATGATGTAAAAGACTTGGTATGGAAACAGTGACATCACAAAAGCAAGACATGGCTATTGGGGTGTTTGCTCTTAGGATTTTACACATCATTGACCTCATATTAGATTAAGCTTGTATGTTTAATATTACAAATGTTTACAATTTTTAAGGAATAATGCAACTCAAGTACCAGTCATTTTCTTTTAAATAATGAACTTTCAAGTTCAGCATTGATTTAACATTTATTTTGTTCTACAACACAAAAATACAAACTTCTGTAGAACTGCAGGGGTGGGAAGGCAGTGGGTCAGCGGGTTACACGTTCTCCGTGTTGCAAGGAACACTAGTGAGAAAAACAAAGACCAAAAATTCTGTTGAGAAAAGTATAGCTCTCTAAAAATAACACCAACGCACAGACAGTGGTCAAGAATGTGAGATTGGAACAACACGAATAATCAATTGAACGGCTAGGCTGTCGGAAAGCTTCTGCACAGCTGCGTGGGGTAATGTTTTCTAGGTTTTTCTACTGGGTCTCCAATTTAGAAGCTGCAATTTGACAGACCCAGGCCAGGCATGGGTCTTCAACACTTTAGAGTTGGCATCTCTTTCAGACTGATCTATGATGGTGAGGCAGCTGTCTGGGTTCTAGAGAGAGCTGCTTATCCCAAGCCTCATTCCTATAGATTCTGTGGTATTCCACCGACAGGGCCCGGGATCCCGCCTCCCACCCCCCCCATGCATGGGAGCAGAGAAGAGGAGCAAGGGGAGACCAGAGGAATTGCAGGACAGCTACTAGGATTATTGGAGGCACCCATGGGCGTAACAGGCTTACAAATCTCGAGAGAGAGGCGTTGACAGGGATGACTTAAAATGACATTACAATTAGAAAGGTAGGGTTGTTCGCAGGATTTTACAGCTATATTACAGTTAGATAGTAACAGTTTAAAACAGAATTGTAAATTGTGGCGAAATGTAAAAAAAAAAAAAAAAAAAAAAAAAAAAAAAAAAAAAAGCATAAACACACAAAAAAAACCAAAATGTGCCTGTGACTATAAGGATTTTGTTGTGTAAGACAGCAAAGGAAAGAAGGTACAACTTAAGTGTGCAACCGAAAAAGTACTGTCAAGTTACTATACATATTGTGACATGAAAAACAGCCCAAGCATTTTGGAAAGTAACCGAAGAGAATACAATATTATACAGCATACAAAAAGCAAAAAGATTTGGGAGTATCTGCATAAAACTCAAATAGCTAAAAAGACAGCTAAAAATGTAATTCATAAAAACCATCAGCCTTATTTATAAAGTAATAATAATAATAATAATCTATTTTTATACAGCTCCTTTCATAGTGGACCACCATCACAAAACGGTTTACAAGATACGAGACTAGGGTGTGTGAACTGTGCATCTGCTGCAGAGTCACTCACAACAACACCTCACCTGAAAGACGGAGCACAAAGAGGTTAAGTGACTTGCTTAGGGTCACACAGCGAGTCAGTGGTTGAGCTGGGATTTGAACCAGGGACCTACTGGTTTCATTAACCACTGGACCACACAGCCTCCCGTATATGGACAAGTAAAAGATGGTGCAATTATACAAGCAGTGACTGAAGGGGATATATGTATTTCTTAATTTGTTATATTACAAGAAGAAACCTTTAAAAAAAAAACACACACCTTACCTTTCATACTAGAATGCTTCACACACATTCTACAGATTTTCATAACGCTTGTGTATAGCAAACTGACCTAGGCTAGACCAAACCACACAGGTTAATACTGCTTTGTGAATATTCTTTGATTGGTTCTGCAGGATGAAACTCACCGCTTGTAAAGATCAGGCTTAATGATTTTCTGGATACCGTCAGCGAAGCTCTGTACACACACGGGTTCAAACAATGGAGACGACCAAACCCTGCCTTAGATATTTTATTATCCCTGGTGATGTGCGAATGGCACACGTTTTTTGGCTACATCTTGAGCACCATCAATCCAATTGTGATTAATCTTTGTGGGAATCACTCTGCATAAGATTCAAGGTCCACTGATTGGCTAAATGAATGTTGCATCTTGGTAACCCCAACTTTGATTAAACTTTGTATAAGCATTTTTAAGAGGAAACCTATAAAATGTGTTAAAATAGAAGAGATACATGAAAGTTATAATCAAAGAAAAAAAAATTCAACATACATTTCTGGGGAAGGATACCAAAATGACAAATGTCTCACACATTTACAAAAAGGGCTTTTATTGTGTCTGCAAATCTAACTTTACATGTCTGTTTGCTTTTTATGCAAATGTCATTTTATGTAGGTGTTAACAACTATTAAAATAATAACAAAACACTAACATCCGCTCCAACAACCATTCTTATTTCTTTACATAGCATACAGACATTAAAGCCATTTCTTACATTCCAGCTTCATTTCAAGACTACAGCTCTTCATTAACCTTGAGCTTTGAAGTCCTGTTGGTTGCACTTTCAGACGTGCAGTTTCCCACCTGGAAACCCCAGATGTTACAAGGAGAGGGAGAGAGGGCTGATGGGAGTCTAAAGTTCCCCCAGCCAGTAAACAAGTCAATTTTCAACCTGAAGCACAGCTCTGGTGATACTGGGTTGGTTTTAAAACAATAGAGGATGTATTTAAAATAAAAGAATGTATAACTCCTAAATGCCAGCTCTGAAAGTCTCTGCAGCGGCTCACTTGTTGAATTTGCCTCTCTTTGTCTTGCTCTTCTCCTTGTTCCTGTTTTTCAGTTTCTTGTTCTGCCGAGGCTCCTCCTTCTCGGGAGCGTCCAGCAGCTTTCTCTTCTTATTGCTTTAAAAAAGGAAAAGGGGAGAGTTGCTGTTAAAACTAAGATCATCGGGCTAATGATCGCTTATTGGGATCTCAATTAAAAACAAATAGATAAATCATATGGTCTGATGATGAAGTACAGTACAACGTCACATATCCTACCCCTTGTGGACTAGGGTACAGGCGGATATGTGAAAGTCAGATTTGCATTCATCTATAGAAAATGACATTTACACATACATAAACGGGTTACTGAACAAAAATAACACTTGGACTAAACCCAGGGAAATCCTTTGCTTTAAAAGTAAAAAATGTAAATGAGATTAAATTAGGCTACAATATGCAGTTTATTATAAGCCATCTCTACGCAAAGCTTTTAAAAAAAACAGTAGATGTACAGTAACCTGCAACGGATGGCTTCTTTCTTAACTCTAGAAGTCCCTGCCTCCCTGATTCTGCTTTCTTAATATCTCTGTCACGGTACTTTGTGCTCTTTCTTGATATTGCCAAAAGCTGATAAAAAGCTTGGTTTAAATATTGATATGGCTATTTTAAACAAATAGTCAGTAAGCAATGCATTTATGAAGCTTGCTTTGTTTAATTCAAATGCATTTAAAAGCTACAACACAATGCCAATATACGAAACAGTGCACTCCATCATATAAACACATTGCACAAAAAAAAAAAAAAAAAAAAGAGTAAAACACAAAGCTTTCTCAAGTGGTGTATTGAAATGTCACTGCTACACGTACACTGCCTAGGGGAACACACCAAAATGCCGATTGCTATAACGCTTTCTTTCTGTTTCCATCGCGGACACTGCACGTTCTGCCAATGCCATTACTCATTTTAATATTTATTTATTTTGTGAGGTGGTTAATTGATCAGGGCGGTTATGTGCTGGTCGCAAATGCAATGTTCCACTGTAGTATTGCACAACTTAAGAGAAACTTAGTATGGGCGTGAAATGTTAAGAGTTAATACATCATTTTTGTACAGATTCACTTTTGTATCATTTTCTGCTTTAGCCATCATGTCCTGGTGACTTTTTAAACTCTGAAGTTCCAAAGCACCCCTTTGGCTTCAATACAGCTCCCAGAAACACATCTAATTTCTAAGTGCATCTGGTACAGCAGAGTTCAACCATTATCCTAGCCCCCTGCAACACAGCCTCCAGTGGATGCAGGAAAAACAGCAGTAATACCACTTAACATCCTTTTGCAAACTTCCCTTAACTTTGTGAATATAATTAAAATAAGAATGGTGTACAATACATTAAGTTACTGCTGATTTGGAGCTGCCCTGTCACTAATGAAAATAGCCAATCGGCTGATGAAGGTGTGTGACAGTGTGGCACAGTGTGTGTGGAGTATTGGGTGGCAGGTAGAGGGTTAAATTCCTCCCTACAAAAATCTTGTGGGGAGGTGGCTGGAGGTGTGAACTGAATATGTGATTCAATGATTAATTAAAGCCACAGGTGTATAAATAGGGTGATCACTGGTGGTAGCGAGGCAGTAATGGTGAAGGTGCTGTGCAGTAGGGTTTTGTTGTTGTGTGGGTTTGTGATTTGTAAATAAAAGCTCAAACTGTAGCGTTTCTGGTCTTGGAATGCATATTCCATCATGAGGTCTCACCTTTTTAGGCTGACTAAGGCTGCTTTCTGCCCTGCCTTATTCAAAACAGCATTCCATTCCTCATCGTCTCCGCGAATCATGTACCTGTGGAGGGAAGGGTATCTCAAGATTTTTTAAGTGTGTACTAAAAGCTAGGAATAAAGGCAACAGTTTGTAGCAAAATATACCTTGTTTCAATGGTAGGGTGGGTTAATAAAGCTGATCATCTTGTTTCTATAGTATGCATCTATCTACGAAGGTCAAGGAACAGCTTTCATAATATAGATTTTACAGGACAGACAAAGCTGAGTGAATTGAGAACCTGAGGACTGCCCCTCCTGTTCGTAGTGTCAGGTGCTTACTGTGTGAGGTCCATCTCTTTGATCTTCTCCATCTCCTTCTTGTGCTTCTCCTGGAACTCCTGGGCAGCTTCATCCTGTTAGAGGGGTCACAGAGCCATCTCTAGCTTTAGTTTCAGCGTTCAGTGACAACAAGAAGCTGCAGGATTTGTCTATTGGACTAGGCTGTTTCTTCAGATTTATGAGAACATGTATGGATAAACTACTACTTACTCGGGTAGCTATTGTGTAATTTTTGCATTTCCAGCTTAGTCAGGTTTTGGGTATACCATAGACTTTTCTAACTAAATCTACAGCGTTTAGACCAGGGAACTAGTGTCATATTATATATTACAGTGTTATATTACATATTTGGGAGTGTGTGGGGGAGCCCTTTCTATTACAGTAACAAAAACACCCAGCCTCACAAATTCCAAGTGTTTAACAATTCAAGCCATACCAGATCCTCTGTGAGTGTTTTTATCGTTGGTTCCATCACTATCTCTTTGGAAGCCACCATCTGCTCCTCCACAGCTTTCTCTTGAATACTGGTGAACACCTGCCAAGAAAAGGAATCCAACACAGGAAGTCATGGTTATAGCTAGAGAAAATCAACAAGAAAAACAGCCAGCAAGGCAGGTACACACATTTGCTAACAGGTTAGTTAAAAAAAAAAAACTGCATTATAGAAAACATTAAAAGTATGCTATACATACACTTCAGTTCATTTACAATGGAGCAATGGGGATTTATTGCTAAATATCCTACTGAGTCATAAGGAAATGGTAAGTGTCTCATCATCTGGGCCACCATACAGCTTGATCTGTAGATACACCTAGTCTGCACAGAAGAGCAGACAGTTGGTGTGCACAGTAGATGGAAGTTAAGCATGTCTTAGAGAGGCAGACAGTGGCGTTTACCTGGACCACTTTGCGAATGAGACGGTTGAAGAGGCCCATTAACTGGCTGCTCGGAAGCTCAATCTCCTTTTCCAGCTGGTCCACAGTCTTGTGCTGCAGACCGATGCCCAACAGGAGAGCCTGGAAACAAGGGAATCACATCCTAGAAACAGCATTCAATAAAAACCATATCCACCCCAACCACGAGAACCACAGAGCTCACTAACCAACCCACATCAAACCACACACCTTCAGACAATGTCTATTAGATTTAAATCATTTAACTGGCTTTCTTAAATTAAAAGCATACTTTGGTGACCAAGAAGATAAAGCAATCTTTTTTTACAGTAGTACATTTCCATTACGTTTTCTTTAGAACTGGTACCTACTTAAAAAAACACTCCAATAAAAAAAAGCAGCATATTGTATTGCCGCACTCCCACAGTAAAGACTCTCTTTTCTGCCATTCTAGAATTAGAACTACAACTGCCCAATATTCCGATGAAGATACTACGTACTGATTGCGCTGCGGAGAGCGAGATATCTCCGAGCTGCTTCAGGAAAAACATTTTGGCGATGCTGGGGATCATGTCCATGATGAGATGGTAGTCCACCATGTTCCTGGAATACATATCCAAGCGCTTCAGGTCGTAGGCAGTGAAGTCAGCATCAAGCTGAGCACGGCTCAGAACTGAGTGAGAGAAGCAAATCACACTTGGGAAATTAATTTAAAACATCAGCCCTCTTTGAAACGGTTGTGTTTGGTAAGGGTGTGCGATTTTTTCAGATTTTCCAAGTAACAATTCAGCAGTTTCAGTGACGAGTGTTCAACACTTACAAGGACAAATCATTTTCACTATTATTGGAAACTCCTTAGAAGAGTTGGGCTTAGTAAGAATAAAAAAGTTAATCAAAATGACAAAACAAAAAGGTAAGACAAACAGTTGCAGAGAACACGATTCTGTTTTATTAATACCTGCTGTCCTGAAACATGTTAAGGGAGTTACTTGGGAAATCTGAGTATCTGCAGAGCCCTGGTGTTCAGAATGCCTTCCAGACTGGAGGGTTACTTACGAGGATCTGGGTCCTGTCTCGCATTCTTGTTCTGCAGGATGTTGAGTGCAAGCGCAGGGGGGAAGCTGCTGAACTGGTAGGACAACAATGTCAGGAACCGCTTGCGAAAATCTGAGAGAGAAAGAAGGCAGAGAAAGCCTTTAAACACTGCGATAGGTACATCAATAGTAGCCATGGCAATGGGACTCTTATGTATCAAAGTAGAGAACAGACAGACTGCACCAGCAGCCAGCCACTTGTTCTAGATGAGTTAATGTAGCACTGGAATGGAACCCAAAATCAGAAATGGGCTGATCACAGGTTACGAACAGTGCAAGGTAGGGCTCTAAAAGCTGAATTCATAATTCCCATAAAACTTGCTATGCAAATAATTGGTCATTATCTGCTTGGTTGGTTTATTTAAAAATAAATAAATAAATAAATAAATACATACATCTCCTAAATTCTCCAATGTTGATAATATCAAGTAACAAAAAAGAGAAACAAGCTGTAAAATGTGTCAATGTCAAAAGATATTGTTATAACATTGACAAATCACATTGAAGGTTTGCTTTACTGTTACACGTTTTCTTGCATCTTAAATCACTGTGACAGTGAAGTGTTAAAACAGACAAGCACCACCAAAGTTGCTGAGGACCCTCCTCAGCCTAGGCCCCCGGGCACTGCATCTCTCTCTTCGATGCTCACACCCTACCTTTCCAGAAGGCAGGGAGCCAGTTGCTCTGCTGAGATGCCTCTTCTGTGTTCAGCTCCTTCAGCATGATGCAGGTGTTCTCCCCAGTCAGGTCATTCTGTGAGGGGACAGAGCAGAGCTGAATCACATACAACACCAGCCCCACACAGTGTGCAGAAACATCAACAGGGACCAAAAGCTATGAAGCTGCAGCTGGAAGGACGACTTGACTATTAGAACTGCCTTTTCAAACATAACATTGGGTTAGGGTCTGTAAAATGTATACCACAGGTTCTTATTGCAAGACAAATATTAACCTACTGGTAGATATAGAAAACAATTATGAATTATGTAACAGTCCTGATATTGTACCTACCCCCTTGTTGATAAAACGTTCAATTTAAAACAGACAATATTTAATAAAAAATAAAATAAAAAAAACAATAAAACGTACAAGGTGAGGCTTCTTCCTATTTCAGAAAGTAGGTTTGCATATGTCTGTCAAGAATCCTAATATTTTGGCACTCCTTTTCTGCCCTTAACACAATACACCAATTTGAAACTTCTTAAATGGAATAGAGGACACATTATTTTACAATAGCAGCACTGACTAAACATTTACTAATGTTATTTGAATACAAATCTTTCATGACCTTGTGGTTAAGGACCTTGGCAGTCCAGCTAAAAAATACAATCTTTTAAAACTAGCTTTACAGTGAATTTATTAACAAATCTCCTCCTTCAAGAAAATCCAAGTGACAATGCAGAACAGAAAGCAAAACACTCAATTCACCTGGGTCTGCCTTAGATACACTGGGACAAAACCGGCGCGCTTCCAAAATCTGCAGTAAAACAGAAAACATTTTCATTTATTTATTTCTTTAACAAACTAGAGGACTGTTTTTAACTGTGGTCCAATTAGTTTTTTGTGCAGTGGGCATGCTTTCTTGAAAAACACCTTTAAACACCTTTCTTTAAAACACCTAGAATATTCAGAAATGTTAAATAAAAACATCATAAATACAGATTTATAAGAGCAGAGAGTAGCAGATTGTAATGCCTTTAGTGCCCAAGTACTGAAGATTACATCCTCAGCCATCACAGGCTCAGCTTTGAGGTTCAACGTCGGGGCGTCAGTGCTGGAGGGATTCCAGGCTTTCGCTCTCCGGTCACTTACTTGAGCAGTGGGGGGGTGAGCCCATAGGAGACCCCAAGGTAGTCGAGTCTCTCCGCTGGACGCTCGCTCAGCTTCAACAGCAGAGGGGGAAGGTCCTTCCGGGGAGATACCACCTCCTCTAGCAGACTCACAGCCTGCGCAGGACCAGAGACACAACAGGCTAGTTGCATATTATGGCCCAATAAAAGGGATCAAAATGGTCTTTTTGCAGTCTCAAGTGGATTAAACCCTGGCGCTTCAGCTAGGCCGACTGCACTGTGCTTACCTCACTGTTGACATGAGTGAATTCACTGGTTGTCAGTAAGGCATTCTCCTCCAGGCAGGGGAACTGACCCTCGAAGTACATCTGAACCAGCTGCAGGGCTCGGCTCCCATAACCCATCTGAAACAGAGTGATGGAGATCCAAATAGAGCAATACAGGTACTCCAAAAAAAAAGGATGAGAATGCTTTTGTAAAAAAGGGACTCTGCTTTTGGATGTGAAAGTTCTGTAATCCTAGAATGAGTTTTAACAGTAACTATGAAACACACTTTATAACATTATTTTCATTTCAAGATCTAGAAGAGTCCGAGTCTTACCCCCTGGTAGTCTGGATGCACTGCTATACGAATGACCCTCCCTCCAGACAAGCTGCCAAATTCAGGATCCTGGAACTGGAGAGGCACACACTCTTAAAATACATGTCATTTGAGAATATTGCTTGAACGTCATACAATTATACAATTAACTTCTGTACATGTTTTCTATAGATAGAAAGTTATATATAATTATTCAAAGTCGTAATTGTCAGGTACCCCTTGTACAATTTTCAATACATCCTCTTGAAGTTCACCTTAAACTTGCACACAGATGTTTTGGCCGACGCCTTGTGGAAAATTACACCAAGGCACGAAGGCATCAACTGAAATGTGTCTACTTAGCACCCAATTTAACTTTTAGCTGGGAAAGAACATTGTAGGAAAAACAAATAGCAGCCACTATTTTTGGATTCAATCAACTCTCCACATCAACTTAGTTATTTATTAAATTAATTTATAATTTTACGGAAGAAGCTAGGCTAAGCTTGATCTTAAGTTCTGGCCAATCATGATTGACTGTTAGTTTAACAGCAGACCGCAGAGCTGTCTTGGATGTGTGGTAGAGCACAGCAGTGTTGAGCCACACTTACCTGTTCAGAGACAGTCCAGGGGATGAGGTCCCCAGAAGCTTTCTTCCCTCGTGATAGGCTGTTCAGGATGGACTGCCGAGAGATCTCTCCCTCCAAACACACCTAGAGGGGCAATCCACAGGGGAACTCACAATTACACACCGTATAGTTCTGCGATCATGGACAAACTATACAACTACTGTAGCACCTATTTAAGTTAACAATTACACGGACATCACAAAAATTACCTTAAATTAAATTGTCAGGTGAAAAAAAATAGGGGGTTACAATATCCAACATATGGAGACCAAGATGCCCACTTTGCTTTGGGTGATTAATGGAAAACATTCTGATACTCTTGGTAACCTTCGTTCATGTGGGTTACAACAAAAACCATCAACAAGGTAGAAAAGTTTCCTACCTGTATTACAGCCAGCACCTCGGGCAGGGAGTTTTGGGTCGTGGGGACAGGAGGGAGCAGACAGAAGAGGTGGTGGGCGGGGGCATCGGAGAGCATCTGGAGGTCGTTTGGAGAGTTCTGGAGGAAGAAAAACCAAGATGAGTTCAGTGCAGTGAACATCACGTATACTTCTTGAATGGCAACCAGTATCTGACCAGTTTCTTCAGAGTCCACAAGTGTAAAACCTTCAGATACTATCCACTACCATAAATCCCTAATGGAAAATCTGCCAACCCCTCCAGCTGTCCTGAAAAAGTGCAGTGGATCAGAAATCCCAGCTCTTACCTTGTAATGAGAAGCCACATAGAGAGCCATCAGCTTCTGCAGGAAGGCCTCCGAGGCTCTGTGGTAACAGAATAGTGTGTCCCTGTTTACATAGTATCTACACAAGAGGGCGCTAAGGGAGCAACTGCAGGACGTACACCAGAAAAACAGTTCTGTACTATGTCTTACTATGGGTCGATTTAACGACCATTGGAAGACAAGTTTTATTATAGGGTTGTTAGTTTATATTTCTTTAAAGTTTAAAAACGTTAAGGTTATCCTGAGAGTGTTCGTAACCAAATCAGAAAAGGCTCTCCATCCCTTTTTATTAACGACTGTCATATGTATTTGTGTATCTCCTGGCAAACAGTGTGTAAATAAACTGCACATTGAAGAAAACTGACTAGACATAGTTTGCGATTCTTTGGAGTTTTAAAATTAACTTACATATTGAATATTTGTGATGTTAAAACGTAATTTTAACAATCAACCAAGCAAATCAATTTGTTTGTATTATTATTATAATTATGTTTTAGGCAGGGAGTTCCGCATTGTGTGTTTCAGACAGTGAAGGTTAGGTGATACAGTATTTACAAGATGCAATGCGTAATGCTGCACCTGTCACTGAATAAAATAAAAATGACGGTCATAAACTGTGTCTGGTTTATATAGATTACATTCCAAATAATACAAATATTTTAGTAATACTCCTGTAGTATGTTAAACTTGCTTTATGCTTGTTGCGAATGTTTTTTTTTTTTCTTCTCCTAACACTACCAAGGCCTAGTTACCCCTTGCATTCAATTGTTGTGCACAAGCTTTTACTGCAATGATATTAAAATAATCACACTGGAGGAGAGAAACGGAGTGAAAATGTATGTGGGCAGTACAATCATCGATATTTATTCGAACAATTCGACTGTGTGCCCAATTAATCAATTGCTATTTAGAGGCTTAACCCTTTGCGTTCCTTTGTTGGACCTGGTCCGACATTACAATTTTCTCTTTCCAATCTGATGTTGGACCCTGTCCGACATCATCGAAAAGACGTAAAGCACAGGTCTATAGTCGTTTTGGAGATGTTATAGTAATAAAATAATGACTTGGATAACGAGGAGTCTGGTGATAAAACAAATGATCAGGAGAGGATTTATCAGTATGCACGTCTATAAAGAGGTATGTAAAAAAATACAGCGAACAAGGGGTGGGGCTTGGCTGGAGATGCAGTACTGTTGTCTTTTTGCCATGCAATGCCTTTTAAACCTGTTTTACTCTGAAAAAATTAAAAAAAAATAAAAAACAGCATGTGTAAAATAAACAGCCCGTGTGAAAATAAATTGAACCCGACGCGTCTGACAAGTGCTGAATAAATGGACTGCAATGGGTTAACTGATAGCCCTGCTATGTAATGAAGCAGTACTGCTGACAGCAGCAGTGAAGGATACAGCTCGCAGGTCTGAGGCAGGGGGCAGCCGGAGATGATGCGGGGGATGCTGAGGCAGTCCAAGCACAGCAGGTTGTTGAGCCACTTCTCCACTGCGTCACCTGGGGCGTAGCGGATCGACTCGTGCAGAGTCACCTCGTGAAGAGAGCGCGCTGTGGACAGAAAGCACCTCATCAATAGAGCCAGAACAGCAGAAATGCAATCCAGCACATCCAAGACCAGACTAGATTACGAAGGTGTTAGAAAGTGATCTATGTAGCAATTTAAAAAACGTGTGAGTGAATATTAGTGGATAATATTGTATTTGAACTTTAACTTTTTTTTGGTTGTTTGTATAATGCTTTGAAAAGGGGTCATTAGTTTTAATACCCCCTTTCGATCAATGTATGTAAAAGTATAACATATTTTCTACCAATTCTAGGATTTATAATGCTTTTTCAAAAGATCGGGCAGGGAAAATTCTTGTAGACAAGAGTTTACAAACTGCTTTAAAAATGTCTAAAAAAAGTAAGTAATCTCATTAAAAAGCAACCAGAAAAACTAAGCAGAGTAGATATTCTACTTAAAACAAATCCAATCCAGTCCAAATCTGCAGCATGGTTACCCCGAGCCAGCTAACCATGCTGACCCACACCTCTAGTATACTCTTTCCAGATGTGCACAGCCAATGTATGTGGCTCTAACTACCCGATGTGAGGTTGCTGTGTGCAGCTCTACCTACCCGATGTGAGGTTGCTGTGAGTGGCTCTACTTACCCGATGTGAGGCGGGCCGTGGAGGTGGTTTTGTTCTCTGCGGTCAGGCTGAGCTGGCTCTCAGCACTCTGCTGTCTCAGCTGCTGAATCAGTTTGAGGGACAGAGAGCGCCCGGTGCCCTCATAGCTAGAGAGAAAGTGAGACACATTAACCAAAAAAGCAATAGGTTTAATATTTTAAAATAAGCAGGCTTCCACAGATGTACTGTACTGGTTTTGTTGGTACAGTACTGTACTTTTAACAGACATAGTATTTTAATTCAGAACAACATTGTTCTGAAAATATCACTTGTCAAAACTATAGAGACGACACATTAACTGTAATACAGTACATACTTTGAAATCCAGTACGTATTGTAGGGGTAAGTAAAATTTCCCATTAACGACCCAACAACAAAATAAAATCTAAATGTTATCCATGCACAGAACTGCATAAATCATAAAAGGCAATGCAATTTAACAAAACCAAAAGATTTAAAAAAAAAACAACATTAACAACAGTTTCCAGAATTAACACAATATCCAAAGCTAATATTCAAAACTGCAGAATATAGTGCTCGATAAGGCCCTAATGTCACAGTTCACTTGCAAATGATTGCACAAAAAGCAACTAAAGATCACAGATTAAAAAAAAGGGGAAATCACGGTATCTAGAACTGTTTAATGATTAACTGTTACATTACCCTAGCTTGTCTCGTTCGCTTTGTTTTGGCTGCATTTTTGTCAGGTGAAACGGGAGGAAACACTGTGTAACTGCACAATATAAGAGACTGATTTGGTATTAGTTATTTTTTTTATAAATGTGGGCTGTGATGGATATTCAGATAAACTGTAACCTTGAAGAGATGGGCTTTGTATCAGAAAACTGGTGATGAAGTCGGAAAAAAATGTGTGACGGGCAAGTGCATTAATTTGTTACATATATATATATATATATATATATATATATATAATGGGGATTGATTTTATTCTTAATACAAGGGCAGTAAATCACAACTGATGTGTATCTGGGTAACGGATAACCGAGTGCTGACTGTACATTTTAGGTGATCACTTAATACACTTGACTCAAAAGTCAAAGTCACTGACATTTTCAAAAGTGGAATTGACTTATTTACTGAGCAGAAATATTTATTTTCCCTCACTAGGACATTTAATATCTATAGGTTTTTGATGGTTAAACAGTAGACTAATAGGAAAAATATGCCATTTATAAAATGTAATTTTGTACTATCTGAGATAACACTAAAAAGGTGTGGTTAGAACAATATTACAGCAACACCCCCACTGCTTACGACCAGTCCTGGGCCTGACAGTGAAGTCAGCAGCTCCGTTCGCTTGTGAAGCAAAAGGTGAATGGCTAGTACACAACTTGCCTGCCTTGTTTGAAGACTTTGTTACAAATATGGGTTCACTGGTCTTAGCCCCAGGGGCTCCTTCCAGAGCATGGTATACCTACCCATTGATGGTGGAAGCCATGAAAACAAGATAGGGCCCAAGCAGCTTCCTGACCAGCGGTAAGGGAATGGCAGCTGCCTCATCTATCACAAGCAGCTCTGCCTGGCCCAGCTTCACCGCGTCCCCTGGGTGGATATACTGCGGAGGCAGAACAGGGTCACGGGTCAAACTTTGGTATCACCGTGTAAAGTACTCAGCATTAACCCGTATTTATAAAGTACAACTGAAGTAATCGGTACAGGTACCACATACTACGTGTTTGTATTTCCTTTATCACTTTTTAGATCTTTTAAATACATTTATTAGATGGAATGTGACGTAGAAAACAGCTGTGTACAGACTGTAAAGATTCTGCAAGTTCATACAAGCACCCCTCACAAGGACGCTAAACGAACATGACTACAGATCAGTACACGCTGTAGTTTTATAAACACATTTAAAATTTCACTGGGTATGATTACAGGTTCAATCTCTAGGTACCGTAAACACTGCTCAGCTGGGTCTGATACCTTTACACAGTTCTGTGCCTACTACGTGAACCACTTTCTTGTAAGACATCGATATGTATTTACTTCAATTGATTACACCACTCTAAACTGCTTCAGGGATGGAAATATGGCTCCCAGTGCACAGCAGTTTGATCCATACCTGGTTTTAGGAGTTTAATAAGACACACCTGAGCTTGCTACCTATACACTGTGGCTAATAAAAGCTTGTAGTAAATCCTGGAATGGGTGAAACTGTTATGCAAGAGGAGTCTTATGTCCTTCCCTGCTGTAAAGGTAAAGCATAACTGTCATCAGAACTGTACACGAATACAATATAAAGATTCACCTGAATGGTCTGTCTGTGCTCCTTAAAGATGTTGACGCGGACCACAGCCTTGTTAAACTCAGGGTTTAAAGACTGGATAATTTCATAGTCCAGGTGCTCCTGAAAACAAAAGCATTTGATTGTTGAGAAAAACATATTACTGCAGAGGTATAAAAACCAATACGTTCGCATTGCTGTTGTAGTGTAAGGTGTACCTGGTACTCGAGAGCGTCAAAGCCCTTGAAGATGAACTCAAAGAGGGTGTGCAGGTTGTCTGGGCTGGGGGACGTCACAAAGATGTTGGAGTAGCTGTGAGGAGAGAGGAGGGAGCAGTTAGAAAACAGGGCCCATCTTTACACCTCAAAAGAGATTATCAGCTAAAAACAATTATGATAATCCCAATTATCTTAAATCATGATTCAACTCCCATTCATTGTGACTTTATCCAGCATCTCCTAAAAAGAACAGATCAAATGTCTACAATAAAAGAAAGGAACATCTTGGTTGTAGTGGCATGGATACAATGGAGCTCCAGAGGACTGTTCAAAATAATTGTGCTAAACAAAATAATTCTTCAGTACAATAAATCCAGGCTAAACAAATGACCTATATAACAATAAACAATTATTATTCCAATCCTGATGCAACTTGCTTGTAAGCACTGATGCAAGACAGACAGAAGACACATTATACAAGAAAAACTTCAAATTAGCAAGTCAAAGATACTTTGTGAGGCTTAAGACAGACTTATTCAAGATGCCTCCAATATTGGCTTGTACAGAAGAAAATCTGATCTGGGGTTTAGAGACGAGTAACAGCAGAGCTTGTGTGGCTGTGAATAGGGTAATAAACAAACCACAAAACCTAGGATCAATTCATTTAAGTGTTATTTTGGTTTTCACATGGAGTATATGGAGAGATCTGATAAAAAATGTGAATATACTTAAAGTAAAATATTCATTATTTGTTTTTTTAATGCCAATCCAGTGGTCCAGATAAGCAGCCTACCTGCTGTTTTTATACATTAAAAAATCCGTAATACGCACTAAATTTACAATAAATGCGTAAAAACACACACAGCAATTTTGTTGCACAGCTTGTCTGCCTCCCCTACATCTCCCAGAATACAATTTCTTCAGTTACTAGGAAACTGTACCGAAGAAAAATCAAACATTATCCAATCTCTGGGAAGCCATGTTGTCTTTGCAGACAATCACAGTAAAAATAAGAAAACTTGGAAGCTACACAGGTTGAAGCGTAAACACCCCAGTCCAGCTACAAATCCAACTGGAACAATTCTCAGTTGCAACCGCTAGAAAATACAAACTTTTTTTTATAATGTATTAATGCATTTCATCATTTTATTTATCTGTATGGCTTTATACTGAAGTTTTAAGAATTTCATGTTAATTTAAGTAACGTAATTAATTTAGTCAGTGCGATACCTTGAAAAAAATGCAGTGAGCCGATACAGGTATAGGAGTTGAAAGTAACACTGCAGTTAAAATGAAAGGCACTTTTTTTAAATGCCTACCCCATTACTATTTAAGATTGTACAGTATTTAAATCGAGATTACTCGTGACATGAAGGTAATGTTGCATTTTACCCCCCTGAAAATTTACTCTTTCATTGTTAAAATAAGAGGGCAAGTTTCTCCCAGACCCAAAACTTTATCTGAAGCGAAGCACCAATGTAAAAAGAGTCACGGTTACCGAATGACTCCTGATAACAAATGAGAATTAAAATGTTTAGCCACTAGATAGCATCAGTGACTTCCGGGGCGTTGATAAGCGCATTCAGTCACCCAGGTCGTGAAATCGTGTATCCGTCCCGCATGACACCGGGTTCTAACCGAGTAGGTTCCAACCCAGGTAGAGCATGCCAGTGTGAAAGGGGCTAATGTTTGAGCCACAATTGCATCAGTTTTACATCCACAACTCTCCTCTTCTTGCTTCCCATTCTTAAAAGAAACCCTTGGCATGAACACTATTTTATATTAGTGCATACCACTTAAAATCACCTTTCAGAACAAACATAAAATAAAAAAGCGGCATGTACCTGAGAAGGGCACAATTGAAGAACAACAGCTTATCAAACTGGTTACATTTTAAAAGTTAATTTAGTGAATGGGATACAGAAGAGAAACAAAAACCAAATAGTACCCAAAAGCCACTGCTCCAGCGACAGCCAATCCGAGTGCTGCGGATTTGCCCCGCCCTCTCGCCGCGGTCAGTGCGACAGTGCTTCTCAATGTCTTCTCAGAAATCGCTTCGATGAACTTCAACACCGCCTTGGCCTGACAGCGAACAGAAAGAAGAGTCTGGAGGCTGAAATATTCTGGAACTGCTTAAAACTAAGGTCTAGGACCAGCAGTCTTTTTGTTTCAATCAGCAACTAAAAATGTGTTTTGAATTTGCATGCTTTTGCAATGCACAGGCAGCCTCTGTAGCTACAGTAATTGTTCTTTATACATACAAGCTCTGGATTAAAGATACAGTGATGCAGGGTATGATGTGACTTTGGTGTCTCAGAAATCAATAAACACCAGCATGGCTAGTCTCCAAGGTGCCTTCCTACACACCTTTAGCCCAGCGTCCTGGTTGAATTGTTGAGCTAGTACAGGTCTGGCTAATTGTCTCTACCTGATCGAGGGTCTTGCAGCTATCTACCAGCACTCCCACAGGCTGAGTGTCCTGCAGAGACTCCTTCAGCTCCTTCAGCTCCACTTCTCTGGGCGTCTGGCTATCCTCCTGGGCAGAGAGTGAACAGCAAGGGAGCGGATTAACAAGACGGTACGTCTTAATGAGTTTTAAAAGGCTAAATATATCCCTCGTAATGGCTGTAAATAATAACCTATACCACCATGACAACGAATGTACCGTCATGTTAGAAAATGTCATTGTGACAGAATTATTCATATATATGGACATAGGCCTGCACATAGTTCCGGATTCTGATACAACTTATGCTAAGGAATATCCTTACGAAGTTTCCTCACAATTATATAATGGGTGGTCTAGATATATTCATATGGGCGCAGGTGATAATTCATCATCAGTAATTTTTGGCAAAAAATAGTACTACATTTAGAAATACCAAAAAAAAAAAAAATTAAATGGATTGACAAAAGTTCTGGATAAAATTATTTTACAATGCTGATTATCATTGGCTTGGCCAAAAACCCTGACCCCACCCCCACCCCCGTCCCAGACTTAGACCCAGCCCTACCCACCTGAGATTTAGGAGGGACCGGCTTGATGTTGGCGATGTGGCTGGAAATGGGCAGGATGTTGAGCTGATCATCAATGACAACGCAGTTTTTACAGGAAGCCAGGGAGAGGATAAACCTACGAGGGACAGGAGAAATGGCACCCTTTACAATAAAGAAACACATTAAATAGATTTCAAAAAACACCTTTTTGCCAGTTCGAGTCCTGACCAAGGACAGGAGCTCCTAGGGGGCGGCGCTCAATTGGCCTAGCATTGCCCTGGGGGAGGGAGGGCTAGGTTGGCCAGGGTGTCCTCGAATAACAAGGACATATGTTTCCAGTGGAGATGAAGCTCGTGTCCCTACAACTAAACACCTTTGGAGAATGTACACAAACTAGGTTATTAACAATGCCTGTTTTATCTACAAAGCCATTATAGAAGGCTAACCAGTGACATAATATAGTTAACAGGCACAAGGATCAAAGAGAACATGATGTGGGAACACAGTGTCCCGGTACCACACCTTTCATTAAACCTCCCAACCACATCCTGGTGCGCCTCTGTCCTGTAGCGAGAATGAACATCCTAAAGGAGAGAAAGAAACAAAGAGAGTGTAACAAACAGACATGTGGAGGGGGGCCTAACCAGAATGCAGGATAAACCATCGAGTAAACAGAAAAAAAGTGCTGTCTTTCTCTGATTTATTTTATCAACGATTTGAAAAGTAACGTTTGTTTCATGGTGCTCTTGAATTTAGGGTTATAAGACACAAGCGTCTATGTCCCTGACTACACCACTAAGAGTTTCCTGTCACAGCTCTGCAGGCAGAGACTGCTAGCTGCACTGAAATGTGTAGAGGTTTGATAACGACCACTACATGCTGCCACTTGTTACCTGAGGCAGATCCGAAAGGCTAGTTACTTCCGCCAGATTTCAGCAACCAAAGGGCAGTATTTTTTGCATAACATTGACTCACGAGCAGAAGTAGATACAAGGGGCTTGTTTAACGGCTTCAAAAAAAATCACACTAGCTCATTTCTAATGGATAATGCTAAGCTATTACAAAATTATCCTTCATATCCCCCCCAAAATGGTACATCCAACAAGTTAGATCATACCATTGTCATGGTGTACAATTTCTTGAGGGAGTTCATAGTTCTGAGCAGAATCACCACAATGCCACCCCCTTCAACTGTTTCAACAGTCCGGGCCAGGAGATTGGGAGTCAAAGCCTCAAAGTCCTTTAGAAATAAACCAAGGACAGTTATGTGAAAGAGAAGACGACCAATTATCAGTGCATTAATTTTAATAAATACCAATTGTAAAGGTTCAGTGTCTCTTTGTTACAGTACTTTGGTGGCAGTGACTGACCTGTAATACACACATGCCGAAGGTGTTGCCCAGGATCTTGTGCGTCTCGTTGTAGTAGCAGTAGCGGATGTTGGTGGCAGCAACAAACAGCTCAAAGGGGTCGTCCTCATTGATGTTCAGGGTCCCGCTCTTGATCTTCTTCTGGAGCTGCCTCATTCTCTTCTTGCGGTGACTTGGGGAGGAGAGGGGGGCACCAGCACAATTAAAGCACTATTCATACATGCACCTTTCCAATGTGCCAAAGTGAACCAGCCCTCACGTCACGAGTCTCTTTGAAAAACATTCACGAGAAGTCTGTGTGCTCTGGGATCTCTTGTTTGTTACCTGGTTAAGTGTTAAATTTAGCTGTTGGTTGAACGTGCAGTGTTAAATCTGCAGAGGTGTAAATTGGTGTGGTACATTTTTTTCTTAAGGTACACAGTGCCCCAACCCCATTTTAAACCCATACATCTGCTGTCCAGGTTGTATATAATATGAAAGTATTATATAAGGAATAAAGTACACTCACCTGTGCACAACAAGGCTGTAATTGGTGCAACACCTTTAGGATAATTATCCTGTACATTTCTGTACAGTGGTTACATACAGATAAACGTTTAATTATAACTGCATTATTTTAACAAACCGCATCTTTAAAAAATGCTCCCCAATACAGATCTGATGGGAAACCTGATGTAGGATCTATTCGATCCAAGTCCTAACCTAAATGCTGCTGAAGTTGACCTACCTGCTGAATCCCAGCTCCTTCTTATAGCACCACAGGACAGAGGGTCTGGCTTTCACCGTCGCCTTGGAGAGCATGTGGTGCAGAATCACCACCTGGAGACACAAGCAGGGAACACTGCATTTGTATTGCTCATTCTGTACCATAACCAACAACAACCACACTGCTGTATTTCTAGGAGCACACTAAACATTTTTAAACTAGACAAATCATTAAACAGTCAACAGCCACCTAAGCAATTATGGCCATGCTAAATCTGATCAGGACTAGCTCAGATAAACATTTTTCCCTCCATGGTTGCCTTGTCTGGATCTCTACGGTGAGACGCATTGCTGGTTGCATAACTGCTGTAATGTGCATGTCTTCTCAGATGTGTGGCACCTGTGTAAAAGAAGCGGGCGGCTGACGGCACATGCTTCGGAGGACAGTGTGTGCTCGTCTTCGCCCCTCCCACCGTGGGGGTGGTAGCAGTGAGCCGAGCTTAAAAATAATTGGCTATTCCAAATTGGGGAGAAAATAGTAAAAACAATTGGCGAATAAATTGAAAAAAAAAAAAAAAGACTACAGGAAAGTGAATCTGTCCAATCCTGGTTATTTTTTAAATTAATTTATGTATACAATTTGCCAGTAAATGTAATCTTATCATAGAACTGTTGAAACTTATACCAAAAGCCCATCATTAAATATAAATGCACTTTTCTGGAATTCAAAGATGTACAACCTGTCAAGAACTTTAATCGTTTCAATTCATAGTGAAAACACTGGACTGAAGGAAACTGAGAGCTAAGATTGAGAACACTGAAATGCATCACATTCAAATGGCTTTTTTGATCAAACGCGTACCTGGTCCCTCCCATGATTTCCCACCACCACAAACAGTGTGCGATGCTGCTCCGCCACTCCATTCTCAATCTGCACTCGAATCCGATTGTCCACCTTCTTCCTAAACATTGTAATTGTCCAGGGGAGCTACTGGGGGAAGAGGACAAGGAAAAGACAATGCTGGTAAACATCACAAACCATTCTAAGGGAAAAACCAGGGCACACAACCCAACATCCAGAACACTTCGCTGAGGAAAAGGCTTTAAGATTATACAATTATTTGGGTACATCTATTTTCAGTACCGAATTAGGCACACTGATTTTTCTTGTACTGTCCACAAGAGTTGAGTGAGTTTTTATAGGCAGTAAAAAATAAATAAAATAACTCCAAAGCTGTGTTATATTTATAAAAAATAAATTAAAAAAAAATAGTACTGTACAGCACTAAAACAGCCAGCACTCACAGTACCAACTAAGGGAATAATTATGATTTGAAATAAGTATTTTCCCATAAGAAAAACTAAATATAAAATGTAAACCTGTAAATCACATATAAGAGAGTACGGTCTGTATACACTGTACATATTTCACATGAATGTATAACTGTATAACTAATTCGGCATATGTTAAAAATGACCAATAAGAGGGGTGGAAATACCAGTAAGACTCCCATTACATAGCACTTTGATCCATTCCTGGTTTTACTATCATCATGAGTTTAATAAGACACACGAGCTTTTTCCTTACGCACTGTGGCTAATCAAACACATTAAAACCTGGAATGGGTGTAACTGCTATACAATTTCCACCCCTGAATACGGAGATACACTGAAAACGTATATGCAAACCCTTCAGTTAACATATACTACAAAGACAACTGAAATAATAATTACAAAAACATGATGGTTTATTCAAAATCAACTTCTCAAGTACTAAGATGTGGCACACATGCAATATTGACAATTTTGCAAGCGGATTAAGAAAAGCAATTCTGCATAATTACTGCACATTATTATTCAAATCTCTTGCGCACTGGTAGTATACATCTGTCACTTATCTGAAAAAAAATTGTAATTATCATCAATAAAGTAAAAATGAACTGACTGATGCCACTTACCCTCGCTGTATTAACTACTGCTTCCACACAGCTCACATGGCAATCTAGTCACATGAAGGGTCCATGCATAAGAAAGGACCCAGAAATAGAGATGCCTCTGCGACTGCCTGCATTTAAACGGTTCACAGATATTTGGGAATATAATTACATTACGACGCCTTGTATGCTGCAATTTAATAAATAAAACAAAATATTATTGAATTACATTGATAGTTCACAAAAATATAGAAGGACTTTGCTGGTCAAAAGTGTCGTACATCACTTCATTAGCGAAAACGCTATCGCTACGCTGAAAATTAAATAAATTCGTCCCTTATTTACACCACCATTAATCATCCGAAAATATTTAGATTTTCTGTTAGTATTTGCTAATAAGGAAAGGTTATGGTTTGGCATCCATTTTCTTGTTATTTACACTGCAGTAGTAATACATATCCTATCACTATTTGCATAAAGTAGTCGTGTACATAGACAAGGCTGAACATTAAATTGCGTACATTCAAGACAAAACCTTGCTTTTGGTACATTTTTTGTAATGCACATATCAATTACGTTATCCGTATTTTGCGAAAGGCACCAAACCAGGGCTTCTCAAACGGTCCTGGGGTCCCCCTGTGTCTGCTGGTTTTCGTTCCCACCTAGCTTTGCATTGCTTAACTAGACCTTAATTGAACCGATAGTGTGCCTAATTAGACCTTTTTACTTGTTTTCAGCTCTTGAACAGTTGCAGTTCAAGTTACTTATCAAATGTTGTAGCTAACTTGAAATATGCAACTGTTCAAGAGCTGAAAACAAGTAAAAATGTCTAATTAAGCAAATTATTAGTTCAATTAAGGGTCTAGTTAAGTAATTGAGAGCTTGGTTAGAATGAAAACCAGCAGCCACAGGGGGTCCCCAGAACTGAGTTTGAGAAGCCCTGCAAAGTCAGATAATGGTTACCATATATAAATAAATACAGGATGTAGTTAATGCATGTAGTGTATTAATTCAATATGTGATATAGGTGATGGGTTATTTACTGTACTGTGCTACTGTCAGTTTCTGTATTGCAAATATTATGAAATTGTTTCAGCAAATGTAATATTTTAGAACTAAACTTTCTCAATGTCTTTAATCTTCAATATAACAGTGTGGCAGGGCTGAGGCCTGCCCTGTGAATAATATTGGGGGAAGTTTCTATTATAAATATATTTTGGTGGTTTAAAAATAAAACAATAGTGTAGCTAGATATGGCAGGGCAGGGAGATTAAACTGCAACTTCCTGCAACCCGTGTTTGTAAATAAAACTTGGACGCCTGAGCGGCGTTCTGAACTGCAAACCCTCTCTCTCTACTCTGTCAGCGCACGCTCACACCGTGATACAACACTGTTACAAATGCCACTGAGTATTTTCTAGTTAAGGTGTAAATTGCTTTTTCAGTATATTTGACAATCAATTGTTGATGAACCCAAATTGTTTCCATGACACTACTACAACATTGCTGCCTCTATACAGTCTCTAAAGAGTAAAGGTGCTATATTTTATCTGTTTACATTTACAAAAAAATACTGTAGTTTAATTTCAACGTGGTGTTTCTGTTAAAACGGTAAAAAAAAGGGGGGGGGGGCAAAATATTGCATGTGGATTTCAAATAAACACAAAACATTTCAATTTCTACAAAAACATTTTTATTTCTTTTTCAACATCACAGACCTACAACTATCGTTAGTCCAAAATGGTACTGTATACAATAAATATACAAGCAGTATATTTACATTATAGACTTCATATACAGTACTACATTCTGTAAAGACTGTGATGGAAGTTGTGGGCAGTTTAGACCGTTGCTGCTATTCTCTGGGAGCAGGGTGGCATAAGCAGCACCAGAGAAGCCTGTAAGGATGGAGTGAGTGGGAGACTCTTTCTGAACAAGCCAGAAGTGAGGTTCTACATGGAGGCTAAGACAATTTAACATGGCATGTGCGTGTGGGCAAGATCACCGGTTGATAAGGAG
Source organism: Polyodon spathula (assembly GCF_017654505.1). Lineage (NCBI taxonomy): Eukaryota > Metazoa > Chordata > Actinopteri > Acipenseriformes > Polyodontidae > Polyodon > Polyodon spathula. Next base: position 8,976,018 of record NC_054552.1, read on the forward strand.
TGGGGATGCAAGCATTAATTATTTAATCAGTGTTCCCCCTCAAAGGAGATAAGCTTTTTTATTTCCTGCACAAGCGTTGGTATGTTGTATCTTTATCCACAACTTTAAAATGCTCAATCAAAATTCTTAGGTAAAACTGAAAGAAACTAAGTATAGCAAATTTTTGGTTAGTACCTTCCTCAGTGTCTAGATGCCATTTCTCAATGTGTACGCTGAAGAAGGCACCAGCTGAAGCATGGGTCTACTTGACTTTTCTTATAGTTTTACATTATATTTGACTTGTATAACAGCATGGAGTAGAACTTTTTCAGCACCAGGTATGTGAGTAAGGAGTTACAATACTAAAAAAAATAAAAAAAAAAAATAAGAAAGAGGTACTGAGGTATATAAACTATAGTTTCATGTCAATAAAATCATCTTTTTCATATGCTTGCAGGGAGATTTCGGGACGAGGTTCCCAATATCTCCCTGCAAACATATGAAAGAGATTATTTTATTAACATGAAACTATGGTTTATATACCTCAGTACTTCCTTTGTAATTATTATTATTATTATTATTATTATTTTTTTACAGTATAGTTGAACTGTGGTTTTATTAATTTAAATGTTTGGCTTTCAGGCTCAAAAAGCATTTCTGAATACATTGGTTTGTGTGGTTTAAACCGGACATCTTCACTAGGCAACATCACAGCTCCTGGGTACCTAAAAAAGATTGCAGAATGCATCTGGCATATTTGCATCAAACACAGAGCATTTGGGCAAGTGAAGCTGCTTCGTGTACATGCAGGTGTTAGCAGGACAAAGAGATTAAGGCTTCTGATACGCAGGCAGGATGGATTGTTGACATCTCAGATACAGTATGTAAATGACTGCTTAAGTTTGTTTTTCATGACTGGCTGCAAAATACAGGGATAGAGTGAAGTTGGGAGGATATTTCAGGTATTGACAGTGGATGGTTAATTTGCCTGCTGAGCTGTCATGTGTGGAATTCCTCGGGTGGGTCTGAATGAACCTCCACGACCTGCAAATCAAACAAAGACATGTTACCATGGTTGGAGTCATTGTTTTAACTGGTTAACTGCACCTTTATTTAAATACTCCCAGTGGACCAGCTGTAAAGCATGATGACCAGCAACTTCAATGGCTTGCAAATGCTTAATAACCTGCATTGGGTGTGACAAGAAGCAAAAGCATTTCCTCCAAAATAAACAAAGACTATTATATTGACAATCAAAACATCCACCAAACAAAAAAAGCACTGCTCTTTTGACCAAAGAATGAGCTTTTATATAACAAGTCAACATCAACTGGTAGTAGCAGCCACCAAAAACTAAAAAGAATATAATTTCCCCCAAATAAAATTTACAATTTCCATGTCTCACATTGTAGTTTTAAGTTACTTCAGACTGTTAGATACAAAATAACGTGTTAAGTACTGGCTAGTTGTGAGAAAACTTCTACAAATTTCTTATTTTTATCCAACACTCATGATACCTGTGCATCCAAAAATAATGATTAGAGGGGTTTGCGGCATGAATACAAACCAAACCACCTTAACAGAAAAGAAAACATTTTTTGGCAATTTAAATTTACGTATTTTTTGCCGCTTCAGATATAATTCTGGACTGCAGTTATGAAACACAATCATTTGTAACAGCTTGTCTTGGATAAAGTAACCAAAAATGGTTACAATATATGGTGCAGTCAAACACCTTTTGAACACAAAAGCAATTAATCTAAACGTTAGTAGAGGATCAAAGCATTCGGTGTACTGGTTGCAGTTACAGTGAACCAGATTCATGTACTCCCCCTTAGTATATTTAGTGTGCAGTTGGATTTTTTGTTGTGTATGAACTGCAGAACCACCCTCCCCTTAGATTTTCAAATCACCTTTAATACATAGTTTGGATGACATCAGGCTTGTAGTCTGCTCAAACCAAAAAACAATTTATAACCAGGTAAAGCACATTAAGGCAACAACTGGTTTATCAGAGTGACTCCCTATACAAAAGCCCATTTACATCAGTTTACTCTAGCCAAGTGTAGTAAAACAGCTACCATTCTTTTGGGTGGAGGCAAGAGAGGAGAATATATTTTATCACACCTGCAGATGGTCAAAATTAACCAGAGTAAAGTTTAACAATGTATGTCCAGGTTTACTGGACTCTAGTTAAACTTGACCAGGTCTTAACCCTTTCATGAATGGCAACCTCATACAGGTAGTTTTTTTTTTTTTTTAAATATATATTAGTAATCAAAAATAAATACCCACACCACTACTCTATATGAAATATGCAAAACACAAATGCAGGACAGCTTCATAAGAGGATGCCATTTCTCTCCATATAAAAGCAATGAAAAAAAAAAAAAAGAATAAAGTGCTCCCTCACTATAAGGCGCCTTGGATATAATGCTCCTACAGCATGTCCCCCCAATTCCCTATACCAGGGATTCATGCAATATTATTACAGTAAATACCAGTGTTCAAACTGTAAACTTCAGTTTAACTTATGTTTGATCGTATCCTAACTGAAGAAAAGCTGCACTGGCACTTAAACATACACATCTTAGTCATATTTGTTTTACAAATACATAATAGGCCTATTACATGGTTATCGTTCCCAACGTATTTACTTTTTTGCTGTGAGGAGCAGCAGCTTTCTCTGGGACATGAGACACTTCAGCTTCGCTTCAGCCCTATTCTGACAGCCAAACCTCAAGAGAGTTCATTCCCTCTTCTGACCTGCTCCCCTCCTTGCAGGTGGTTTGCTTGTCTGTCGCTTCAGACTGAACTCCGGACCACCATTTAGCCAGGCTATTTATAGTTTAAAAACTGCTACTTAATGATCCACGAGTGGGAATGTTATGTTTTTTATTTAAAAAAAAAAAAAAAAAAAGTAGCATTGATTACATGGTGCTTTATGCATGGTTAATTCACGCAAAGTTACATTTTTGCTTCACTATATGTGCATTATAGAGAGGGAGTTATTTTACTTTGTATTTTAGTCAGATGTGTGTTGTATGTCCCACAGCGCCCCCCACCCCCCCCCCCCGTTTATAACGTGTTGCGTCCCATACACAGGCCCGTAATGTCACTCCCCCAACCTCGTTTATAACGCTCGTATTGTGTCCCGATACCCACATTACAGTGAGGGAGCACTGTATATTCTGGTGTTCAAAAATATTTTCAGCTATTTAAAAATATTTCATACATGAAAGGCTTAATCTTCCAAGTGTTGTTTAGACAGGCCCAACCAACACCTTTCTGCAAATGCTGCTTGCTTCAAATGCAGGCCAAAGCAACTGAACAGAAAGCAATCACCCTCAATTCCAGAGAAATCTTACTTGTATGATGCTGTGCAAACCCCCAGTTGCCCCACGAATAGATGCACAACACTAGTGTAAGATTTATCTGCAAATGAAGTGTGCAAAGCCCCAAAGCAGAAAAACAGGAACACAATGAAAAGAAACAGGGTAGCAGACAGCAGGTAATGCAACACATCTTTATTGAAACACTCTCTCCAGAAGCAACATCAATTCACAAACCAAGAAATTTGCAGGAGATTTATTTATTTATTTATTTTTAAATGCGAAGAAAAAAAGCTTGTAAAATCCTAAACGAATTTAACATTGGCAAAACTATTTATCAAAATACTCCTAGGATTTTGGACCAGCAGTGGCAGAAGTTTGTTATTTTCCAAAAAAAAAAAAAAATTAATGAAATCTTTCAAGTTTACAATCTTTCAAGTTTTATATCCGTTTAAAAAAAAAAAAAAAAAGCTTGCTTAAAATCCTGAAACAAGATGCCGATTTCAGCTTGGTGTGTTTATTCATTAAAAACGTAGTTAAGATTTGTCTAATCAAAGCAGGCTTACTCTGATTAAATAGCAATTTTTTTTTTTTAAAACCACGGAGACAAAAAAAAAAAAAAAAAAAGTGTCAGCATGGGGAAATGCATTCACATTTTTAAAACTTGTTTAGGTGTGGCCTATCAATACAGCAAAGCTTTAGTATTCTCAACGTCTTTTCCACTAGAGCCGAGAGGCCCATTTCCGGTCCGAAAGCCTTTAGGAACGCATCACTTGAGCATTACCTCGAGAGCAACCTCGAGGACCCTGGCCAGCTCCCCGCTTGTAGTTCTGTTGGTATCCATCCTGGGAAGAGAAGAAATAAAATGCTCCATCACCAATTGTTCACATATTAGCCTATACCTACAGATAACTGGTTGAATGTGGCTTATTTGCAGAACAGCTTGCTTCCAAAAACATGATCCTATGCCTTAGAACCCAAATTTATGTTGAAGACTAGCAAAGCAATCATTTAACAGAACACATAGCAGAGGTATTCTGTATCCTTACTCGTTGGTAGCTGCTGTTGGAGTAGTCACGAGGCGAGTTAAACTGGGATTGTCCATAGCCACTGTTCGGAGTGTTGGGGAAAGGAGGGCGGTAGTTGTCATATCCACCTAAAACAATTTAAGAAGGTTAATGTTTTAAAAAGTGACATTTCTACACATGCAAAAATATTCCCTGAACAAGAGACACAGGAGCTTTAACCCTGTGCAGAAAGTCCCAACTTGACTTGACTGGATTAACCACAATTACATCTATCACATTAGTGCTATGAAGGCTTGAAGATGATTTCAGGTTAGGGCCAGCAAAGCATAAGCAGGAGTACAACAAGTTTGACAGCATGTGAGAATACATACCTCTGAAGCCATTTGAAGGGCCCCGGTAGCCGTTGAGCATGCCACGAGAGTTGCGGGGTCCCCCCCGGGACATGGCCCGGCTGTTGTAGAAGGACTGACCGGGACGTGGGAAGCCACTACCCTGCTGAGGCTGTTGGGATAGCTGCTGATGGCCACCTGTGGCTGGGATGGTTTGGTCTTGTGTATGGAAGCTGCTGACAACTAGAGGAAAGGCATTTAATTAGCATATTAAAACTGGCCAGAGAATTGGAACTGCTATAAAAAACAAAAGTTAAAGTTTAAATCATTTTACCAAAAGTAAATACTCCTTTCCATAACTGCTTTGGATAGTCAGGATTTACAAAACCAGCAAACTTGTGCAACACTAGTAGCTTTGCTTTTTTATATTAAAATAAATAAAAATAAAAAAAGTAAAAAAGGGGGGTTGGGAGGGAGAGGAGTCCATACCGGATTGCAGCTGCTCCTGCTGTAACTCTGGCTGCTCCACCTGGTGTGGAGTCTGGCTGCTGAAGCCCTGACTGTAGCTGCTTGGGTATTGACCTGGTTGTTTCAGTGCTTCTGTCTCAATGGCAGGAGGAACAGGGGCGTTCATATTAAACACCTGGAATAACAACAACAACAAAAAAAATGCAGCTTTTAACTTGAGTTCAAAAGATTGAAAACAAGGCTATGTCATTAAACACTGGAGACTGCAGACTGCTGTCTCACACAGTCAATATGCAAAATAGAGGGTGTTAAATAGCTTTTGCCCTGCCTTCAGTTCCAAAAAAGGGGGAAAAAAAAAAACAAAAAAAGAACAGCACTTAAGTATTACTTGGTTTAAGCTACTGGCATTAGATAACCAATCCACAATAGGATTCAGCAACTGAATTGGAACAAAACTCAATTTAAACACCTTGATGAAATGAAGATTGAAAAATGTTTCTAGTGGAGAGGTTAGTGCAGAAATACAGGGAATTTAACTAGAGTAAACTTCTAATACCATTTGCGCCAAAGCTTGGAGCTTCAAGACAAAAAGAACTACAAAAGCAACTGTTACACCCACTTGGTACTCTAATATTAAACATCTCCTAATGTTGAAGTTACCTAGGGACGTGACCAGCATAATGGAGTCCTACATGCAGGATGAAATCACTTCCAGGTGCTACACACTAGGTGTGCACCAATAACTTTTTCTTGGCCGATACAAATAGCTGATGGTTATCTACCCATATCGGCAGAGACAGACAGGATACAAATATAGTAAAATTGTAAAAACTACTAGAATAAGGCATAGGAGCTATATTTAACCCCTTGCAGTCCTATGTCAGACCAGGTCCAACATTACAATTTTCCCTTTCCAGTCCGAGGTCTGACCCTCTCCCACATCTAAAAGACGTAAAGGACAGACCTCATCGTTTTTTCTCCGAAAAAAGCTGAGAAAACCTTTCAATGGCTGGAGTGAGACAGATAGGAGCTTAAAAAAATAATAATAAAAAAGGCGTATCTGATAGCCCCATGCACCACAGAAAAAACACGGACGTAAACAAAGGAGATAGCTCCTTCTGCATCCAGCACTCAAAGAATCAGATTTGCAGAGCTTTGAGATGTTAGAGTAATAAAATAATGACTTGGATTGCATTAGAGAAGTTTGGTTATAAAACGAATGATCAGGAGAGGATTTCAGTATGCACATCTATAGAGGTATGTGAAATACGTGAATAAGGGGTGGGGCTTGGCTGGAGATGCAGTACGGAGCGTCCTTTTGCGATTCAGTGCCTTTTAAACCAGTTTTACTCGGGGGGGGGGGGGGGCATTAAACAGCGCGTGTGAAAATAAATTGGACTAGGCACGCCTGACAAAAACGCTGATTAAATGGACTGCTAAGGGTTACAGATAAAATGTTAAATGTACAGATATCGCTTACTTGTATTTGACAAAAATGAACAGGTATTGTTTACTTGTTGCATTTCAGAAAATGAACAAAGAATGCAGTATAGTGTATGCTTGACAGCAATGTACACATCTTACATCAGCCACACAACTAACAGTTTGCATTTGTACTAGTCACTTGTGTAGGAGATACAGAAACCTAAAATAAACAGCCCAGCATTTATTTACAATATTTGCCAGTAGTCCTGGCGACTATTTGAGATTCAGCAATTATTATGGACGATCAAACATCTTTAAATACTTCAGATGCAATCATGAAAAAGCTGCCTGCACACAACCTTATAGAAACGACAAGTAAATTACAACATTCCAGCAATGTCATTAAAAGGTTGTGTCAGTGGGTAATTTTTTTTATTGTAATAAAAAACATAACACAACACAAGCATGTATAAAAAGGTATACCTTAATATTTTATAGGCTTGCAGCACAATAAAAAAACAAAACATGGTTTTAAAATTAATAAAAGCAATACGCATTATCTTTATTAACACATCATATTTATTGTTCACCCTCAAAACATGTACAATGGTAAGACTAGACAACCGATGTAAAATTAACCAGCAACGAGTCTTCATTGCAAAACCAGATGAAATACTGTGTAATATGAAAAATAAAAGTTCATACTGTTGGCCCACAACTCAAATGCTTCAAACTATTTAAAGATTGATAAAAATCAATACAAATACCAGTTTGATCACAAAATCAAAGCAAAAGTGACTAATTTGTTTTTATAACGTGTACATTGATAAGTGAGACCGCTGGAAAAGGAGCAAAATACAAACTCATTGCAAGACTCAAAATGCACGAAATACTGTTAATACAAAAAAAAAAGCAACCACATACAAATACACTAAACAACCCTGTTATCAGAAAACAAGTTTGTATTTTACTTATTTTCAGCACGCTCAAAAAAAGCTTCTCAACTGGTTTTAAAATGAGTAACGTCAAATCTATACGCATTGTGTATCTTTTAAAATAAATTAAATTCAGTTTTCTTATCATTCATCCTGAGCCTCAGTCTCTTCATTGCTGCTGAAAAACAAATTGGTAAGCTTGCTGTACAGCCATGTGTGTGTATTGGCTGAGCATTCAGTATTATATTATTCATAACCTGTCAATAGGTGCCATAACCTGGCACCTATTCATATTTCCTAACAGCCCCGGTGAATACTGGAGACCAGCGATTATCTGAAGTTTTACCGTATGTATATTATAAAAATATACATTAAAACGACATTAACTTTTATAGCCACTTGCTGTCAAACATTACATGCTATGATTTCTACGTAAAATGTACAGGAGAAATGTAGCCTACACAATGTCAGCTACAACGTTCATTATTAGCGTACACTACTGCAGCACAGATTAAACAGTTTACCAAAAAAAAAATCATAAATATTAAATTTCCAGTTACAAAATTCTGTCAAACTTGATTTCTTAAGACAGCAGTAATCAATTTCTGCCTAAAAATGCCACCAAATACATCCACAACCAATGCAGATGAAGACAATTACAAAAGGCCAATTTGAAGTACATTGTGTAATACTACAACAGCAGCATTCAGCGCTAACCAAGAGGACTTGTTTTGAGTGTTGAGCAGCATGGGGAGGCGAACACTCCAGTCTTAAATATTACAGCTTTTATTTAAATACACCCCCCCCCCCCCCCCCCAGCATCACAATAAAGTTCTACTCAGTTAATCATTGGATTTAATGTAGCACAAAACTCATCTATCCTACTGGTTTTCAGGAGAGAGAGAGAGAAACACACAACCCTAACAAATTGCAGATCACCGATTGTCTCCCCCCCCGCTTTTCTAAAAACTGATGCAATGCCGATTATCTGTGCACCCGTACTAAAAGACTAAATCTCTTAACTCAATAGAAACAAGAAACAAAACCTCTACTACTGAATAGGTTGGTTTTCAGTTAGCAATTCTTAACTGCTAGTCTTGTTGGGAATGGAATGGATATTAGGGAGTTCCAAGTTATGTGAAATGTAGGTGCAATACATACCAGTTGGCAGATTGCTGGGGGGACAGTGGCCACTTAATTTCACAAAATCTGGTTATTTGTATACCATTAAATCACAATTAGTTACAAGTAAAAATGTAATTGGCACAAGTTGCTTACCGTCTGCATGGACTGGAAAGGAGCGGCGTTGACGTTTATCCCGCTGCTGTGGAGGGGTTTGCTGGACACAGCCTGGAACACCTGGGGCTGGGACACAGCAGGAAGTGCTGAAGAAGTTGGGGGCTGCTCAGAGGCCAAGGACATTGAAGCCTGGAGATTGACAATCGCTTTCCTTTTAATATACCAAAGATTAGGAGCTCCTTTATAAACAAAGCTCTTCCTGCAGTTCCACTTCCAACAAACTTACCTTTATGTCCACTCAGGTAGATATAAGCTACAGACCATACTAGTTTCAGGACAGAGATATGATATATACATACATAAAGTAACTGGAACAATACAGATATAGAGATTGAGATAGCTGGGTTGTCAAGCAATTAATTGCAGTCAATCTTTTTAATCTGTTGGTTTTAAATAACATTTAATTATTGCAGCCATCTCATTTAAGTTTGTTTTATTACCAATATTACTATTATCATCCAAAAATACCCCAGCCGTTTTCCTATTTCTAGATCATATGTGTTGGTCCCTCATCAGTTTTACATTTACACTAAAGCATGTGTTAAATTGTTTGAACCAACTGCTAAATCACAATGGGGTCAGTTTATTACTCACCATTTTTCACTGCTGTTTAAAAAATTTAAAACTTTAAATTTTCTTAAATACAATAAAAAGTCACTGAGAAATGGTTGTACGCTCCATAATTGTAAACAATGTATTACATAATTTAAAAAACATTTGGTTATTGAAATAAAAAGCTACAATGCTGTTAACAGGGCTGCAGTCAGTAGCTATCCACTTTGACATGGCACTGGTTATAGTAATGTACTTAGCTTGATTCATAGGTTTGCAGCGATCCTGAATTTCTAAAAAAAGGAGTATTTGGTCAAAAGACAGGTTTCATTTGTTTTGGTCAATAGCAGAACTACTACTAGAAAGTATATTTTGAGAAGAGAAAGCATGTTTAGCACACAGGCAGTACAGCAAACTAGATGCACCTCTGTGATACTAGAACTCACTTTGGCAAGTAACCCTCTTTCTATGCAATGAACCGTCTGTTGTAAAAAAATAAACTTCCCATTCACAAGTCCTTCCGTTTGGAGTGCTTTGCTATATAATAATGCGGTTCCATGGCTACATTTTATACTTAAACAATGACACACACTCAATCCTGGCATGGACTCCAGGTGAATGCTTTAAATTGCAGAAGTTAACAGATTAATTGGACAGCCCTAACTTTAATATATTATATAAAATAAAACTCTTTTTTCCCCACCAGTACTGCAAAGCCAAACTTAAAATCATTACCTGAATGGGGTCCATGGCTTCTGTCTGTGAGTGGGGGTCTGTCGTATGGGAAGTCTGGTACAAGGGTTGAGATGTAGTGAAAGCTTCAGGCACTGGGGAGACCATAGGGACCTAAGGGAGCAGTGAAGGAAATATGCCAACGTTCATATCGAGACCAATTTGAGTTGATTTTAAAAGCAGCCGTTCTAGCGTCTACTGCATAAAATCTATTTAAAAAATTGCATTTATTAGTTTATGCTATCAATGTTCCCAATTTAAAAAAAAAAAAAAAAAACACACAAGCAAAAATGTCAAACCTCTCTACTGTGGACATGACGACATTTATGATATTCAAGATATGCCAGTTTGTCAGCCAGCATACTGTAAAATTTAGTATGGCTCAAATAGTGCTATGTGCTTAAACACAAATGAAAGACTTACAGAAGTTGGTTAGATTAGATACCATATGCCATTAAGTAAAACACTTACCTGTGTGACTTCTGGCTGTACAGGTACGGTGTTAGGTTGTGCCAGTCTGGATTCAGCATGAACTGCAGAACAATTTATAAACAAATTTAACAAAGCATGTGCTAGACAGCAGGAAAATAAATTGCCAATAGTTGCAACAGCAATCTTTATTTACTTTGTTCCCTGATTTCACTGCAAGATTACACTTCTGTTTTTAAAACTTAGTAAAGTGAATTTACTCATTGCATTTTCAAAAGTATAAATCTGTATCCTTATGTAGTCAAATACATAAATTTAGGCCAGGTCAGGTATGTTTAAGTAAAACACAATGTGATGGTTAATAAACATTACAGATTTACTCAACACAAGTCATAATATATTGACAATCTTCTTGGTGCACCTAGGAGATGACTAATCTTGCACTGTGTAGTGCATAATGAAAAGCAGCAACTACCTGAATACTGCTAAAGAGCACTTACCTGGAGGGCAGACCATATGTGGCATATCCATGCTCTGTATGGTCTTCATGGGCTGTGCAGAAACAATTGCTGGGTCCATGGCCTGACTCTCATACTCCAGCATGGAATCCTTGAACAAAGACGTTTAGACATGTAAAATTATAAAACAAATACAAATATAAAAATGCCTTAACAAAAATATAACAACTTATGCAACGTGAAAACGCTCGAGTGAAACAGAGTTCAAGGCTGTCCGTTCAGAGTTCAATTACAGCTTTTTCAGTACAATCTATGCAGAAAACACGCTTTAACTGTACCAGTGCTTTTGCCACTGACTGCCTTTTCACAACAGGCACATACAAAAATCTTTTATTGCATTTAGCAACCTGGCATTGTCTTTTATTCCGTGTGCCAGTGGGCGCAGCACTGACTGAAGGTTGAGGGGCATTTGCCAGCCAGCTTTCCTGTCTTATCAAAATGTTTCTGCGGTAGCTCCAGGGCTAGCTGCAAAATGAAGTCCCTCCGAGTACACTCCTTGTACAAAACCAAAGCGTTGATGGCTGCCAGGTACAAAACACTATAAAAAACACCCACAGGCCACCTGAGAGTACCACCTTTGACAGAATACAGCCGTGCCATTTTATCCACACCATACTTTGTTGTGTTGTAAAATGCAAAAGGGTCTAGCTTTCATTTAGCATCAGTTTAATTCAAATATTTAGTAAAACTGGAGAGGCGCGAGATATTCACACAGAGATATTTAAATTTGAAATGCAAAAGCTGTTCAAAAAGTGGTTATGGCGGTGCTAGTGTTAATCCTCTCCTCTTGGTCTGCTGTATTTTCTGATTGGAGTTCCACCTGCGGATAGGACAGGTGTGTTTGTCTATTTTCTTTTATAGTTGGTTTGTTTTTATTGTGCATTGCTTTTTTTGTATAGTTTGAATATTTATGACTTTCCTTCAGTTACTAGTGTGTGCTCTTATGGCACCTAGCTCACTGACTTAACATTAATACTAAACAATTCTTGTTGAGAATACTCTTGCCAAAGCGACCGAAGATTGTTTTACTCTGTGGTTGTTGCAACTTTTCCTCCGAATGCACTATCAAATCAAGTTACAGTTCATGTTCTCGGCAACATTTGAAGAGCATAAACACACCTTTCTTAGTAAAGAAGAATTCTGTATGATACCCAATTCAATTCTTATTTAATTAGATAAAATCTGTGCTTTTAAATGCACTGCTGTCTCTTATTCTTCATTCAATTGAGGGAGATCTGAAGGTTTTATTTTCTCTTTTCGACCTCTAGCCAAGGTTACACACATGAATGTTTTATTCCATTTATATGACTTACCTGTAAAATAGGACTTTCAATCATATAAAGTAGCTGCTATGGTGAGGTCACCAGTAAGTTATGCAAATTGGTATCATAACTAAATTAATGTTTAGCGAACCATCGACAGGTCAAAGTACCCTTCGTTGTAGCCTTACAGATGAGGAACTCACCTGCATGAAGTTGTAGGGGCCCTGCATCTGTGCCATGAGGTCCTGTACCCTCAGTTTTCTGACAACTGGGTCTGCCGGGGCTGTGGGGGCCACTGGGTTCAGTGTGTGGGGCTCTGCAGCAGCGACAGGAGGAGGGGCCGACTGCACAGGGGACTGCTGCCGAACAGCACTAACAACCTGGAGAGGTTCGAGTAGAGAAAAAATATATTAACCTAGTCAAGAACATAAGACAAGTATGATGTCAATCTTAATACATGGCCAGCTGGGAACTGTGTGGCCTTCAATGTTAAGCTAGGAAATTAAAAGATGGGGGCACCATGTTACACAAAAATTAATCTAGGGGGGGGGGTGGTGGGTGGTGGTGGTGGTGGGGGGGGGGGGGGGGGGGGGGGGGGAGGGGGGGGGGGTGACTACTTGGATCGTCTGACCTTTTTCTGACACTTAGCAGACTGGAAAAAAGCTGTGCAGAACGAACCGTGTCACTAAGGGTCAACAGTTCAGTCTGTGACTAAAGTTAAGGCAAAATCAACTATCCTTTAAGAAAAAGGATGCATGTTTATAACAAATGCTGTCAAACTAATGTACAGCAGACTTGGTAACTGAACAGTATAAAAGTAATTGGCACATAAAAAGAGAATCAATTTAACTGCATAACAATCTTCACTTGGCTTACCTCAGAATCTGTGCTCCACTCATCTCCTTGTTCTTTCTCACTGCTGCTGTAAGGAGCATCTGACATGAACTGTCTGTTCACAAACTGCAGAGGGAAAACAAGCTCAGGTCAATAACACATTTGTATGGCTGACTCACTAAGGTGATGGCACATTAAATATTTCTGAAAGGAGACTGAGTCATACAGCTATAATCATTAGTTCAATAAAGGCAGACAGTTACTGCAGACAGAAACAATGTTGTTTAAGCAGTAAAAATGCAAGCTGATCAAATTAGAGAAAAGGACTCCCTCACTGCATAGCAGCATCAGTTTGTGAACTTTCAGTCAAGAAAAGATATCGCTTTCAATCTAATGGGAGCATTAAATTGAAAGATTGGATGACAGACTAAGGCAATATATAGATTTCTAGTGAACATCTCAAAATAAGCAGTTCAGCAATAGCTAGGACAAGACTAAAAATCACATCAGAGACCATCTATAGGACATCCTAAAATGCCCAGTCCTCGACAGCTGCAATGGTTAAGGCACATTCTCAATGCTCAGAGGGCACTGAAGGATGGTGCACTGCAGTAAAATAGAGTATTTACTTCTGTTCGTTCCACTTCACTGGGTTCGGTGTATTCTTCAGTAACTTCACTTTCTGTAATAAAAGAAACAGGATTTTATTTCCTTCAGACTGACAAGCCATGTCTTTAGTCTTGGTCATCGTAACCGTTTGATCATTACCTGGCTCTGCTGGCTGCTCCTCGGCCTCAGGGGCCTCCACAACTGCCAGCTGCTGCTCTTCCTCATCACACTCTCCATTCTGGTGCGTGTGGGTGCTGTCAAAGTAGCCACTCTGGAGAACCTTATCAAGAGTCTCCTTCACTGCCTTGTCTGTAGAGAGAATAGGCATCAACAGAAGCTCCGACATGCGTAGGAGCACATTGAGGCTTGAGCAAGACTAGATATCTAAATCTTTGCTAGAAAACTAGCTAAGGCAAATTAAACAAAAAACAAGATCACTGATAAGGTTCAGATGGATCTAAGCTGGTCAATGTAGAATTTGTGTCCAAGGTGCTTAACCCTTTGCGCTCCCGTCGGACCTGGTCCGACATTACAGTTTTCCCTGTCCAACATCAAAAAGACGTAAAGCACAGGTCTATAGTTTTTTTTCTCCGGAAAAAGCTGAGAACCTTTCAATGGCGAGAAAACCTTTCAATGGCTGAGTGAGACCGATAGGAGCTGAATGAAGCCACAAAAAACCAAAACACACAAAAAGAAGGGGGGGAGGGGGGGGGGGGGGGGGGGCTTGATAGCCCCATGCACCACAGAGATAAGACAAATAAAGGCGACAGCTGCTTCTGCAACCAGCACTCAAAGAATGTCACATACATTTGCAGAGCTTTCTGAATTGTTATAGTAATGAAATAATGACTTTGATCGCATTGAGAAGTTTGGTGATAAAACTTGTGTTCAGGAGGGGATTTATCAGTATGCACATCTAAAGAGGTATATGAAATACAGCACACAAGGGGTGGGGCTTGGCTGGAGATACAGTACTGAGTATCCTTTTGTGATTCAATGCCTTTCAAACCTGTTTTACTCTGAAAAACATTTTAAACAGCGCATGTGAAAATAAATTGGACCTGACAAGTGCTGAATAAATGGACCACAAAGGGTTCAATTAAATCAGAGGGCTGCGAGGTCTTACAATCCATTTAACCTGCACTACTGGAAAGTCAAGAATGAAATTAACAGCAGTGCTAGATTTTTCAGTTGAATTATTTGATTGGCCAGAGAGAACAGCCTTCCCCCAAGACTAATGTGCAAGGCTGTCAAGTGTTACTGCAGCGCTGCTATCGCCCACAGAATTCAAAACAAGCAGTTTATCGGCACGTCTCTGGTTGCTGAAGGAGGAAACTGGAACACTGCCCAGCTGCTGAATCAGGACAGCAGGCCTACATTCAGCACGAACACAGAATGCAGCACTGTCACACTGCCAGCACAGAGTCAGTACTGCAATGAACAGGCACATCCCATGATGCAACAGCAGAATCCCTTCAATCAAAATCATGTGTTTCAAGAGGGTGGGCATTACTTGTTCAATAGTCAATATTGTCCAACCCCGTTCTAAAGTCATTTACAGAACATAACACTTACAATATTTTGTTATATAATCTGAGTTTCGCATAAATAAAATGGTTTGGACCCTTCTTTGAAGCAAGCGGTTAGTATTTAAAACAGTTTTACAGTTATACAACTCCCCTTGCCCACTAGCAAACAAGTACTTAAGGACAACACACCTATCCAGCTTACTACATGTGGTACCCAGTTTTACAGATTGATCAAGTGATTTAAAAACTAATTTAATCTGGAGTTTAACACTCAGTTACTGATCAATAGCCAGTCTCCTTGTATAGAAGCTGTAAAGAGCTCCATTTTAGAGTATTAACCTACATGTTGATCCTGCAACAGCCTTGTCCTTTGCCTCCAGCAGGTCCCAGTAGTGCAGGGTTGCCTGGTTGTACTGCTCACTCAACCTTCAAAAACAAAAAAGCTCATCAGACCAGGAGACAGTTTTGCAATATGGAATTGTCACCCAATACATTAAGCGCTGTTTGATTAAATATTTGTCCTAGTTAACATTAGTATTCAAACCTAAAGTTGCCAACATTTCGGAAGTGCCCAAAATTAACACTTTGAATGTTAAACTTTTTCTGAGCAGTCATATAAAGAGTTTCATAAAACTACCCTGGTTTGTGATTACCAATCAAGAGAGCGATACATGCAGCTACAGCAGAGGAACAGAGATCAGGTTCTGAAACTAATCTAAAATACGTAATATGGTAAACTGCAAACTAGTTTAGCAACACTTAAATCTAAAGAAAAAATTACAACTTTTGTAAGGGAAAGTTTAATGCTTAAAATTAACAGTAAAATTAACTTTAAAACTTCAAGTACATGCTTGACCACAACGATTTTATCTAACCCGCCAATACCTTAGCAACTTTTATAAAACCAAATTAAAAAAACAAAAACAACTTTACTAGATTGCTGCATTTAAATGTCAGGTTCATGTATTAAGCAGCATCACATTTGCTGTTTCACAAAAAAAAAAAAAAAAAAAAAAATTAATCTGTGCCTTGCCTGACGCTCTCTTGCAGCCATTTCTGGGTTTTTGTAACCAATAGATCAGCTTTTTCCAGAGCTAGTCAAGTGATAGGGGTGGGACGTAAACACTTTAAAATGTTTGCGTGCAGGTGCTACACTTTCACAGTTCAGTTTTCAGAAACTTGCGTGGGTCTCTAGAAATATACCCAGAGGGTTTTTCTAACAGAAAAAAATAGAAAAAATGAATAACTAACTAATTTGTCCAACAGGCAAAGTAGAACGGCAAAACTTGTCCCTCGCACAAATCTTGTTGTCCTGGGTGTCAGGCGATATGAATTGCACAGCCCGGATACACAACTATAGGATGCAAAGATGGGGGCATGTTTTGGTCTCAGTACCTAAGGTTCTGGTCACGCTCAGGCCCCACCAGTTTGTAGAACTCGTCGAGGACTGTTAGGTCATCGTCTGTCAGTAGGGGGGTACCATTCAGACCCTGCTTGAGTTCGTTGCGCACGGTCTCCTCACCCAGCTTGTCCAGGATGAACTGCAGCTCCAGCACAGCCTTGAGACGCCGCTGCTCTGCCTCCTCCCGCTGCAGCTGCTCTCGACGTGCTGCCTTCTTCACAGCCTTCTGGATCTGCAGAACACAGGTCACACTTAAAAAGGACAATGGCACAAACTTCACTCTACAAACAGCAGCATCTCAAGTACAGCTATGGCCATAAGAAAAAACTACTTGTCAAAGCACTTGTAAGATTTCTTTAGAACAGAATTAGGGACTTGCACAGGCCTTTGAGAGTCATGTTACATTCTGGTGTTTCGAAAGCTTTCAGAAAGTCCTACAAAACAACTAGTCTGAAAAGCTGTTAAAGATAAATACACCGAAGGAAAACATTCTGTTTGGACTACTGGTGACGACATCTGCGCCAACCACAGGACTACCCACTAGCCTTAAATCTCTCCACACCACCAACCACAATGCCACTATTTGTCAAAAAAAAGTGAATAAAAAAGACAGTTCTATATCCCAGAGACTCTACTGCATTCCATTTCATTGTCAGCATGGTTATTTTGCAGTTACTGATTAATCAGCACCAACTCTGTAGAGCAGGTTTCCTTCAGCTTCTCCAGATTCCAGAAACTAACCTTGTGTTAAATGTTCTGTACAACTGTCCAACCCAGTTACCAAATGTCCTTTATAAAAGCTGAAGACTAGTTAAGCAATCCATAAATGACACTTCACTGTGGAAATCACATCAAGGTACTTTAACTGACCATCGTAGTCGTGCTTGATTTCATAACCATTTCACCAATGCTGACGCGAATACTTGTGCTACTGTGCAGCAAGACTAGTAGCCAAGAATTTTCCTAGCTTCAGTGAACTGGTCTGCCATACTCACGTCTTGGCTTAAAGCCAGGAAGCTCTTCTGTAGTTCCCGAGCAAAGTCCAAATTATTCACTACTTCCTGGAACTTGGATACTGCCTCCTGCAGAGATCAGGAAAGTTTCAGGGGGAGGAAGAGAGAAAGTTAAGCAAGCAAGTAAATTACAAAATGGTTTCCTTCATAGGTAAACACTGGTAGCGTATTATGTATAGCTTTGCCAAGTTATTCATGGAAGAAGCCAAATTGTTGGTGTATTTGATTAGTTATTTAAATCACCAGCTTCAGGGAAAAAAAAAAAAAACACACACCACTACGCACTCAGACGAGACACACATATCTTCAACTGACACACAGACGATGCTGGAGTGCGTTGAAGCTATGTAGCACAGTTGGAGTTTGACAGCCAAACTGCTCATTTAAATACCGATATACTGTCTCGATGTGAACTGAATGTGTAAATAGTGCTTCTGGATCTTTCCATGCAAACAGGAGTGTCGGCTTTAGATTTAGATGGTTAAGCATCAATTAATTCTCAAAAAGAATACACGCCTTATACTTGCAATTAACATTTGTTACAAAGAAATATGGCATGAATACAGGCAATTAAATCCACATGAATTAACAAAGTTGAATTCAAAATAAAGTACTACAGAATTTAGAGGCAGTGCAGAAGACGGTCTCGTGTTTCATTATGAATTTGCAGCCATTACTTTAAAAAAGTGCTACCTTTGCATGAAAGCATCATATACCAGCTTTGATTTTCATAGATATTAAAAGAAAAACATGGTAGTTCTGGAACAAATATACAGATACCAAAATAATATAATGAATCTGTGAAATTTACTTAAAGTACTCAAGCACATTAGTCAAGAAGCATTCTTCCGAGAATACAATGTAGGACTGCATAGAACTTGTACACTCTGCCGTCTTCCAGCAAGTCATAGATGCTCATTTCGACTATTATCAAAGGGGAGTTTCATCCGGTTATGCATTACACATTTATGACAACACTTAATGGAGAAAGCTTAAGATAGATGTGTATGCAAAACAGCTGTGTAACTAACCCACCGTGGGAAAAGATTTGAAAAATGCCTAATCCGACTCTTGAACTAGTTTGTATGTGACCTAGATAACAATTTTCAAGCTTGAAGGATCCTCTCTCCTCCACATCAAAAAATCTAAAAGCCTGGCAAATCTGAAGTCAGTTTTATTCTACTAACCAACTGGTCTTGATTGAGGCATTCTCCACCGTTCACCTTTGCCTGGTAGTCATCAAGCTTCCCCTGAAATAAAAATAAAATAATTCTTATGTGCAGAAGCGGAATAATTGGTTTCCAATGTTCAATTAAAAAAAATATTAAACCCCCCCCCCCCCCGTGTGTGTGCTAATCTACTTTAAAAAACATTACCCTGAACAGGTAATGCCTGAAGCATTATTGAAGACTCACTACAAATCACTTTGGAAAGAAAACGGGTAACTAAAATTAGTTGTACAGGAAAATCTGGAATTGCTCAAATTGAATATTGGGGTATAACACTCCCACAATCACTATATACACAAATACAAAAACATTACATATAGAAAATAAGTTCACAATCAGATAAATCGATAATTTACAGTGTGAAAGGCATCGCAAGGCATCAGTCCAGAGTCCTGCGCGTGTCCCATTTTTTCAACCTGCTACTACAGGACCCAACGATCTTCTTACGTTCGACCCGACCCACATTAATAAGACCTGCAACCCGACCCTGTAAGTGCTCGCCCTTTACCTACTGCCTGCACGGACTGACTCGCATTCACACAGATCTCTCTACCATTCTCCAAATTGAGTTTATACAACAAGATACACAGCATGGTGGCTCCCTCTACTGATCTGGATACATTTAAAAACATTAACTATCTACTTTACTATAAAATTGCTGCTTATTCCTTTCGTGCTACCAGTTGAAAAACAGCTACACCTGTGCTTTCGCAGAGATGTACCAGTTTTGTGGCTGTCGTACAGAAAAACAAATCCAGTCTTTTGAATCACTAGGATTCCAAAAAATTCCACACTTTTGATTTACCTCAAAAGCTATTATCCACCACATAACCCCTGTGCTATCTTGGGGTAATCATGTGGTGGACTGAAAGGGTTACAGATGAGTACACTGAAAAGGACAAAAATCACTTTTAGCGATTCAAATTGAGACCTGAGCCTGACCTGGAAATGAAATTCTGACCCACACTGCGAAAGTTCACGTTCCAACTAGGGATGTCACGGCATCAAATTGACAGTATGGTAACAGTAAAAAAAAAAAAAAACTGGTACTGTGGTATTTTTTTGTAATCCTTTAAATGGCTATTAAAGAAATACATGTCACTTTTTTTTTTTTTTTTAACTCCAGCTCAAACAAGCTCAGCAAAATAATGCTGTTTTTAAATTTCAAAATTACTGTGGAGAAACACCAAATTAACATTTTCTGGGCTCAGTCTGGAATGATAGGGGGTAAGGATGTGACCACTGCAACTGAACACCCTCTTCATCTTTCAGTTTGGACAGCAGCCTATTAGGTATCGCTTTGCTTCTCTTAACTAACAACAGCCAACCAAGTGCATTTTAAGACATGCAGGGCCCGGGCCCGCCAGAATGCAAAACTTAATGATGAGAAAACTGTGCCTGCAAATTTATTTATTTATTTTTTGGACTGCATGTTAACAACAAACACAAAGGAAAGAAGAAAAGTTAAAAGGTGGGTATGACACCGTTGCAAAGTTAAGTGGCATCTAAGGGCCTTTTTTAAAAATGGGAATAAAACTGTACTCCAATATAAAAAAAACAAAATCCCTACAACACTATCAACTCTAGTTGACGGCAACATCTTTACAATACCATTTAAAAAAATAAAAAATATATAAATGCCTGTAGCATCTTAGACTTAGTTATATAGTAGGAATTAGACTTCGATTCTCTGCATTGGTGTGTGCTTACTGCGTTTCTTGACCGATACAACAGATATAGCTACTGTTACTTGGTGCTGATATTTGAGTATTTGTGTTTCATTTACTCAATCACTTTTGCTAGAGATCATTGTTTAGTAGGGCGGTTTATATTAAATATGACATCACTTATTTAATAGTCTACTCTGATATCTCATGCATGGCAGCTTTCAGAACTTGAGATGTCTGTGTTCATTAGTTAGTTCTAATTAGTGGTGTAGCGGTAAATTAAAAGAAAAAAAAAAAAAGTAGGTAGACTCCCCGGTTTGGTGCTCTGGGCCAGGCAGTGGCATGGTAGGAACTTAGCTTGACCATTGTTTCTGGGTTTTTAAATTGGGTTTGCATTCCTGACACACTATTCAAACGACGACTACACTTCAAGTTGCATGCACGAGTATATTAAAATAGTGCTGCAGGGAATTACGGTACGCGGAGCGGGTCAAGACAGAGGGCGATTAACGTCAAAAAAATGAATTAAAAAAATGAAACGCGTATATCGCAGAAGTTAACTGCAATTAAATGACAGTCCTAAACACAACAAACCAAAATCATAGAACACACACAAACTAACACGCAGTCCAGTGGCTACGCCCCCTGCTCACACTGCAGTTCTGACAGAGTTCTTAGACTTGCTTGTAGCAACAGAGACGCTCACCGTTAAAATATCTTGTTTTTAACCCAGGATTTGCACACCACAGGAGAGTAGAAGCGAGTAAACTCTGCATCTCATATGAAAAGTGGGTAAACGACTGACAGAAATGAGTTCTGGTTGTAAATCTCCCTCCCGACCTGTGAGGGCGCCAAGTAACGAAAAGGGGAGTCTTTGGATGGGCTGGCCTGACAGTTCACTTCCTAGGTCGGGAAGTCCGTCAGCCTGGAAGGCAGCAAGACTGTTGCAGGAATGTATTGACCCAGAAGGTAAATGAGGTAGCAGCTGCAGGCAACAGCCCATTGCAATTGTTTACCAAGGGGTCACGCGTGATAGCATAAAGGGGCCAGAGAATCTTAAATCTTTTCCTTCGCTTGGTTTGGAGATACAAGGATCTGGAAGGACTGGTAGATTTCCCTAAATAAACAAAGAGTTTGTGAGTGTTTTGTTTGTTTAGTACAGTGGCTTGCGAAAGTATTGACCCCCCTTGGCATTTTTCCTATTTTGTTGCCTTACAACCTGGAATTAAAATGGATGTTTTGGGGGTTTGTATCATTTGATTTACACAACATGCCTACCACTTTGAAGATGCAAAATATTTTTTATTGTGAAACAAAACAAGAAATACGACAAAAAAAACAGAAAACTTGAGCGTGCATAAGTATTCACCCCCCCCCCAAAGTCAATACTTTGTAGAGCCACCTTTTGCAGCAATTACAGCTGCAAGTCTCTTGGGGTATGTATCTATAAGCTTGGCACATCTAGCCACTGGGATTTTTGCCCATTCTTCAAGGCAAAACTGCTCCAGCTCCTTCAAGTTGGATGGGTTCCGCTGGTGTACAGCAATCTTTAAGTCATCCCACAGATTCTCAGTTGGATTGAGGTCTGGGCTTTGACTAGGCCATTCCAAGACATTTAAATGTTTCCCCTTAAACCACTCGAGTGTTGCTTTAGCAGTATGCTTAGGGTCATTGTCCTGCTGGAAGGTGAACCTCCGTCCCAGTCTCAAATCTCTGGAAGACTGAAACAGGTTTCCCTCAAGAATTTCCCTGTATTTAGCACCATCCATCATTCCTTCAATTCTGACCAGTTTCCCAGTCCCTGCCGATGAAAAACATCCCCACAGCATGATGCTGCCACCACCATGCTTCACTGTGGGGATGGTGTTCTCGGGGTGATGAGAGGTGTTGGGTTTGCGCCAGACATAGCGTTTTCCTTGATGGCCAAAAAGCTCAATTTGAGTCTCATCTGACCAGAGTACCTTCTTCCATATGTTTGGGGAGTCTCCCACATGCCTTTTGGCGAGCACCAAACATGTTTGCTTATTTTTTTCTTTAAGCAATGTTTTTTTTTTCTGTCCACTCTTCCGTAAAGCCCAGCTCTGTGGAGTGTACGGCTTAAAGTGGTCCTATGGACAGAAATCTCCGCTGTGGAGCTTTGCACCTCCTTCAGGGTTATCTTTGGTCTCTTTGTTGCCTCTCTGATTAATGCCCTCCTTGCCTTGTCCATGAGTTTTGGTGGGCGGCCCACTCTTGCCAGGTTTGTTGTGGTGCCATATTCTTTCCATTTTTTAATAATGGCTTTAATGGTGCGCCGTGGGATGTTCAAAGTTTCGGATATTTTTTTATAAACCAACCCTGATCTGTACTTCTCCACAACTTTGTCCCTGACCTGTTTGGAGAGCTCCTTGGTCTTCATGGTGCCGCTTGCTTGGTGGTGTCCCTTGCTTAGTGGCGTTGCAGACTCTGGGGCCTTTCAGAACAGATCTATATATACTGAGATCATGTGACAGATCATGCGACACTTAGCTTGCACACAGGTGGACTTTATTTAACTAATTATGTGACTTCTGAAGGTAATTGGTTGCACCAGATCTTATTTAGAGGCTTAATAGCAAAGGGGGTGAATACATATGCACACACCACTTTTCCGTTATTTATTTTTTTTAATTTTTTGAAACAAGTTATTTTTTTCATTTCACTTCACCAGTTTGGACTATTTTGTGTATGTCCATTACATGAAATCCAAATAAAAATCCATTTTAATTCCAGGTTGTAAGGCAACAAAATAGGAAAAATGCCAAGGGGGGGTCAATACTTTCGCAAGCCACTGTAACTGTCTGTTTTTGTTACAGCACTAGACAGCTAAATACGAATCTGGAGCTGTCGCCAAGAGCCAGCACAAAACCGGATCAACACTGCACTACCGTCACTGTAAACATTGCTATCAGCACTATAGCACGGATTGTATTGTACTTCACCATAAGCACTGAGAGCACTCACTTTGAATTTGTGATCGCATGTGTGCCTAATTGTGTGTGTTAGTATTGTGCTTATTTACAGGACTGCAACCCTTTTTCACCACTGTGCAATACACATTGTTGTGTATTGCAAGCTCTTTATTATTTACTGGCTAGTCAGACCATTGGATTATAAAAACAAAACAACAACAAAACCATTTCACTTGTACTTTGTTGTCTGTTTGTACTTTGGGATTACTGCACCAGCTACTAATTACAACAACATATTGCCCAAATTTAAAGTGGGTAAACACCATTTATGCCAGGCTTGCACTGCATGATTTTTGCTGATCGCCAACAAACTGAGCTTAATTTCTTAATCTGGGACAAAATGGTCGATAAGTGTGAGAGGGTCTACGATCCCCCTTTAATGGCTTCTGCAATCTCCTGCCATTCTTGCTTCATACCAACAAATTTCTAACGTCAGAAAACTTTAGTCCCCGACAAAGCAAATTTGTGAAATGTGCGAGGGGCTAAAGGTTGATTTCTTGACGAATGCTGCCAGCAGCCAATAGGACACGCTAACAACAATGGCGATGAAGAGAAAGGTTGTGCCCCGCAAGGTGTGGAGCCTCAAAATTGAGGAAAGGATGGTGAAGATGCGATAGAAACACCCGTCTCTCTTTGATTCCTATCAGGATTGCTCATTGAAGGAGCAAAGATGGAGGAAAATTGCTTTGGAACTTCAGGTACCTGGTAAGTAAATTTGTTATAACTGTGCTGAAGCAGGTACTGTGTGTGGTAGTGTGTGCTCTCATGGCAATCAATTTCTACAGTCACTCGTATTCGATATCCCGTTCAAACTCCTATTGTATGCTTGTACTGCTAATTTAATCAAAATACGAGGACGGGTGCACGTCTGTGTATGAGAAATTGACAGAATGTAGATTACGTTGCTGCATACTTAAACCTATGACAAACTTGCAGTAGCCTACTATTAAAGTTGTATTCTAGTCTGTTCAAAAGCACAACTCACTCATAGTACAAAATATTTATTAGTTTAAAAAGGTCAGTTCGGTATTCTGATGAAGATCGCTTGACGGCCAATCTCCCACACCAATCTTTTAATCTAATAAATATTTTATATTAAGAGCGACTGCTGCGCTTTTTGAACACATTAGATTTTATTTTTTTGGATGCACCTAGATTCAAGTTGGTTCAGAGCATAGACCAAGGAAATAAATATTTGCATTGCTATAATGTTTTAACTATTATAAACGTTTTATCATAAATTGAACATTTGTGCAACCTATGGTCCTGAAGCACAAGTTCTCATGCTGGAATTTGCAGAGTATGAAATTAGCAATATCCAAGGTCCTATTATACACACATAGTACTTACATATTCAAAATCTATGACTATGCTTTCAATTATATAGCTACGAAGCATTACACTGGAATATGTACTTTATTTTTGTGAAAAACAATGCACAGGTCAACAGTGATCGCCTCCTTGCTTGAGTCCATGATTCTCCCGAATGATGTCTACGATTCAGCAACGAAAACAGGCGCAGTCCGCGACAAGGTATCTCGTGTAGTGTGTGTAGTTTGCAATCCCCGATCTACAGTGAGAAATTGTAGCTCAAAATCGGTAAGTGCGAGTAACGCTGCATCTCCTGATTGCAAAAATCGTGCAGTGCAAGCCCAGCTTTACCTGCGTATACCCATGACTACACCTGGTTCTAATGAACACAGTGGCTCTCCAACGGACACACTGTGAATAAAAAAAACAAAAACATGCCCATATCATCTTAAACCATGTGAACTCTAATCATGGTATAGAAAAATGGTTATGGTTTCAAAACCACAGCAGTTTACCGGTTATACGGTAAACCGCGGTATATACCTTGACATCCCCAATTCAGACCGAACCCCGACACACTTTGCGGGTCACCTGACCCGATACAGGACTCCAATTCAGTCACACTATAGCCTTTGGCATTTAGATATGTGGGTTTGCAAAACTGGGGAGTGGGTGTTGAGACAAACGACAATATGCTTGCAAAACCACGAAACTACTAGTAAGCCCAGCAAAAACAGAGCTCAAGTTCCGGCATCTACTCCCCCATCCCCCAATTACAAATGACATTTTGGTTTTTTCAATATTATTATTCAGCCTGCTTAGAAGATAACTAGTACAGCTCAAGAGACCATGCAAACTTTATTATGGCCAACCCATTGCTGTACCCATTCCACTGCCATCATGCTCTAAATATACCCAAACATACTTTTAGTGTACACAAATAAACACACTGAAGTCAAACCACCACATGCACTTTACAAATATCCCCTTCATTTTCTACTACATAATTCACTTTGCTACTGTGAATCTGAGGGGGGGGGGGGGGGGGGGGGGGGGGGGGGCAACTTTTATTGGTGCATTTACAATTATTTTAAACTACAAAAGCTGAATCAGAATGCAATGGTCACCTTCCTCAACCTGGAAGAGAAGGAACCTGATGATTCTGTAAAATGCAACAGGTTCATACCCTAATCCCTACCTATAGTCAAATCAGTTTAGATAATCCTTTGCAAAGTATATTCCGACCAATTTGGGAAGAACTGTACAATAACTTTAAATAGTCGTGCCTCATGCCCAATAATGAATCCAAGCATTAAACAAATTAAAAAGTCATGCCAAAAGTTTACCACCACAGTCATCTAGAATTAAGTGTTGCCTTTCAGCTTTGAATAAAGCAAAAAGGCAAAAAAGATTCTGGGATTAAAATGCTTCGTCATCAACAGATCTCCATAGAGACCTCAGGCCCACTGCAGAGACTGCAGACTGAGAAAAGCAAGGGACAGCTATTGTGTAGAGCCTGAAAGATACAGCTGGCAGCAGACAGGCACTTTCTAGAGCTTTAATCAAGGCAACAAAGAGACCAAATACATCAAGTCAGAACATACATTTAAAAGTTTCTAACAAAAAGCATTTTTGCAATCTCTTTATGTAGATGAACTCAAACATTGGCATGTCAAAAACTACTTTTTTGTAGACAAATGACATGGTACAGGTACACATTCACACATTTAAAAAAGGACTTTTTTTTTTAAAAAGTGCAAAGGTAAACAGCCAGTTTACATGTCTAATCTTTTGCAGACAAGTACAATCCTCGTGCTCTTTAGTTGTTACAGCCTTAATCCTAGGCCAAAGTAATAACCCGAGAGTCACATGCAGTGCTTGTCAATCTTTCTGGGCACGATGCAGGAATAGGTCCTATCCATTGTTTCGAGCAGATTTGTCTAAAAAGGTTTAAGTGTCCCGTTATTTAGGCTTAAAAGAATGCTGTGTGGTCAATTAGCATCGATTATGAACTGGCTAGTATAAAGCAGGGGTGCACTAACCGATAACATCTTCATATGTTAAAGATGAAGCATTTCAGCCTTGCTTGCAGAGATTAAGTAAAAAAGTGAATTATCCATAAAAGGACAAATGTATACTATTTAAAACTACATACTTTAGATTGCACCTACTTTCAAAGTGAGTTTTTTGGTTGCCAGAATGATCAAATGAAGCATGACCTCAGTGTATTCATATACAATTATTTCCAAACAGTACCAAAGCCAATAAGGTACACATTTCTGGGGCAAATGAGTAATGAATTACAGGTGCTTATCGTGGCCAAATGAAGCTTAGCAAGGGCAGAACTGAAAATCTCATTGTTTTGAGAGCATCCGCAGCTTTGTGGGAATATTAACATTTCCACTTAAGTGCCTGCATTCTCTTCGTCTCAGCTGGATTGCAGCAGTAGGCTATATCCTTTAAGGGATTGCCTTCCACAGCAGGTCAGCAGCTGTGCTGTGTTTGTAAAAAAAAAAAAAAAACAACACACACACACACACAAACAGCCCAGGATGTTTTGATTCTGGGTCCCAGAACAGAGATCTTACTATTCACTGAATACTCTTGAAAGGTTATGGGAATTTGCATCCAAAGGTGATAGAATGCCTGTTGGGATCCAGGGTTATGGTACTGCAAATTGCTTGTCAATTTATAAGCACACATACACTGTATATACATAAATGTGAACACCATCACAATGGAGTCCCAATTCAAGCAAGGATTCCCAACCCGGCCGCCATGTTAGTTCCTCAGTCCATATGATGAATCCATGGAAACTGGCAGCCTGGACTTGCAAATTCATGAACTACAGGAAAACTAACCGCTGATCACTTCCCAGACACAAAGGAATCGAAATGAGACTACTGTACGTCCGACAAGACAAAAGGCACCAATTGTGTTAAATTCTGCAGACATCCACAATTGCAATTTTAAATTTTCAAAGATTTGCTTAATTCTCCTTTTACAGGAATGAGGCCATTATGATGAAAATTATGCAATGTTTAAATATGCTTTAAAAGATCTCAAATTTATTTTTATTTATCTGGAGGCAAGTTTTGTAAACAGAGAATGATCAATCTGGTTACTAGTAAGACGAAACAAGTTTGAGACTTTGTTTGGACGGTCATGGATCGGAGTTTTGACAAGCAAAGTTCGTTTCTACTCCAGCTATACCAACCCCTCTGGTGGAAATGCTGTATTACCTTCTTTTTTTCCAGGTTTCGGACTTTCTTTTCAATGACACCCAGCACCTGCTTGATTGTCTCGGACTGGGCACCTGACTGGAACTGGGCTGACATGGTAAGCGAGCTGGGAACAGACCCCACCTCTGGACCGGCCGTCTGAACCATGCTGCTGCCAATAGTCGCTGAGGGCATCTGAGGAGGAAACAGAAATAAAACTTTAGTTTGGAGACAAAGAAGCAAAAAGACCAGACTTAAGGACATATACTTAACTAGTTTAGACATTATGGTATTGTTCATGAGCATCTAGAAACGAAGTTCTGTAGCAATAGTGCAGCAGCAATGCAGCGTTTGAAGTGTGTAAACAAGCACATCTTGTGAAAGGGTGGCGGTGGCGGTTCGGTAGCTTTGTTATGGTCCTCGATTCAAGCGTTCAAGGCAATAACTACTTAAGTTGTTTGGGTTAATGGGCCAAAGACATTTATGGCTACTAACTGGATCACTGCAGGTCAATTAGGATGACTTGATACCACAGTGCTATATGATGCAAAGCAAAACAAAGCTCTCGCTCATGTAGGGAGCTGGAACAATGGCTGCTGTGATGAAGATTAAAAGCGACATAATTAAATACACATGGTATGAGAGGAGAGAGATTTTAATAACAACAATACACACACTCCCTTTGTCACACATTTTACATTAACTGCAGTGGTTCGTGACGAAAAAAAAGATTCAAAACCAGCAATGATTAACACCAAACTTAAGACAACAAATATCAGAAATCTGATTTTCAAAAAAGGGCTTTGGATGGGCTTTGAAGCGAGTTCAAATGCTCATTTTTGAAAGAATATACCATTGGTTAAAATGTATAAATGTGTCTTGTACCAGCTTCTACTGGTGACTGGACACACTATAAACAGTTTCTGGACAGGTTGCTGATTTAATCCAGGCAGATTCTTTTTAACAGCCATTAAACTCTTTCAACTAAATACAATTCTCCCCCTCCCCACCCCCTCCTTTCTTTCTCGTTCATTCTTCGTTCTGTACAGCTGAGCCGTTACACTGGAAAGAGAAACCGACTATTAGTAATATATCACAATTTGAGTATAAAATAAGTACGTTTTACAATAGTTATTAATTGTGCTTGGCGTGTGGAAGCTCAAAAAAATGTCAATGTAGCAATAGATTACATTGGCCGCATTTTTCAAAAGGAGTTATGCTACAGAAATCGCTTACCTTTCAGTGTGTATAAATCCTCAAGGGAAAAAAATGATTGCTTTCAGGGTTAAAAATGCTTTGTGTATATTTACGTTGCGTTTCTAGAAATTAATTGGTATCCGCCCCGCCGGCAGCACCGACAACTAAGAAAGACCAAGAGCCGAAGAAAACACTTTATATGGAGGAAGGGCCCTACTGGGGCTGCCCGCAGAGATGCCAGCTTTGAAATAGAAAAAAAAGAATAATAGAAAATAGCAGAAATGTACTGATTTCTTCACTGTACAATGTTTTGCAACAAACTATGTTTTGTGTTCTGCTTGTTTCATTACACTGGACATTGGTTTAAAGGAACAACCTCAGTTCAGTGTGTGTGTGTGTGTTTTTTTTAAAGCGGCCTTGTAGTAAACGGGGATCGTGAAGAGTCGGGAACTTTTGTTGTCACCCTGGTAGATTGCCATATTGGCATCGTGCTTCTGTGATAATAATAATATGCATGCACACAACTTCATAGTGAATTTACAATGGCGTTGTAGGAATATTGAATGTGCAATTTTTATTTTCCAAATAAAGCTTTGACATTCACAGACAAATTCTGTCTAAACGTTAAAAAAAAAAAAAAAAAATCTTGCCTGATGACGTAAGTGATGTATGACATCAATATCGCTCACAACAATACAAAATTAATTTCCTGAAGTTTCTTTTAGAGTTAACAT
The DNA here is from genome assembly GCF_017654505.1 of Polyodon spathula. Lineage (NCBI taxonomy): Eukaryota > Metazoa > Chordata > Actinopteri > Acipenseriformes > Polyodontidae > Polyodon > Polyodon spathula. Next base: position 9,006,042 of record NC_054552.1, read on the forward strand.
GCAATATTCTGAAAAAGAAAAAAAAAACAATCCTGGTGAAACGTTATTTTATGTTTTTTTTTTATTTTTTTTTTTTAAACAAATCTTGTGTTTAAGCTGCTTGTGTAAATCTCAGTGTAACTAACCAGACAAAAAAAAAAAAAAAAAACCACATTACAGAACAAGCACCTTATACCTCCTAATTCCTCCAAAAGTAAAAGAAACACATTACAAACTATTAAAGCCTCCATATAAGATTCGTTAATGACTGCACCAGTGCATTCTGTAAAAACAATATTGAAGATGCTGCCCATCTCTTTCACTGTTGCATGACACAAGATCCTTTTGGGTTGCTATCCACACTCCTATCTGTCGTGAAAAATTCCAAATCTACCAGACCTATCCTATGTTGACATGGTATGGTACGTTTACTCTGGATGACATTTTACTAACAGTTAATGTTATTATTGTATTAGCTAAGTTCTTTATACATAAGAGTAGAGTGCTTACCTCAATACCGTTAGATATAACCTTTAAAAATGAAATGGTTCTCTACATTAAAGCGGTAAAAATAAATAAATAAATAAAAATGCATAAAAAGTTAAATCACGTTTGGCTATGAAAGTTAATGATCTATTGAACAAATATGTACTTTTATAAAGTGGATCGCTACATACATAACAAATGACATGTATGTGTATGTATGTTTATGTATGCCTGCATGTATAATTATGTGTGGTCTTTTTTTTTTTTTTTTTTTATCAATGTATCTTTTTTTATTCGACCCCTGGTATTATTTATTTATTTATTTATTTATTTTACATATCAACAGTTATATTCGCCACCTTGTTCCACGGAGATCAAAACGTAATTTGTTAAAACTGAAAACACATCAATAAAATAAAAAAAAGGACCTCCTGTGTTACTGAAACACAATAAGGGCTGCCTAAAACCACCGCCTGAAGAGAAAGAAGGGTCCTGGCAAGTAGCCTATGCCAGAGAGCGCCTGTATTAAAATACGGGTAAGTCACGGCTCACGTTCTAAGTATGCAGTACAACGCTTACGCAACAGCACGAATACATGACTCCCACACCGAACTGTCTTGTTATACATAAGTAATTAATGCATCATTTTAAAAAATCTATCATGCATACTCATCATCTCAATCACGACGTTAGTTGAGTCTATATGGCAGAGAAGAATCCATAAGAAAATATAGAAATATCTTCTACGCTTTTCCTTTTAAATTACTGTGATAATCCATGCTTGTGATATCCTATTTTATTGATCCGATGTACTGATATAAACATGATTAGTTCCTTCTTGATTGGGCTACTGTAATATCTTATTGGCTGGTGTATCGAGTGTTTCAACACGCTGATGCTAGAATTTTGACCATAAACCAAGAAACGTGAACCTGTACCATAGTTCTTGCCTTTGTATTGAGTTCAATCTGCATTAAGAAAATATTTCAGATTCTTCTTTACAATTAAGACCTTAAATGGACTACATGTCTTACTAAACTATGGGGGCTGGCTTCACAGATCGATGTTAACAGCAATGTTACCCTTTTACACTATAACAAGCAGATCCCAGGTCCTCACTGCGGCATGCATTATCACTGCAGTACCATAACCAAGTCATCAAACTGGCCTAACAAGAAATCTGATACCGCGTTATCAAGATATCTGATACCCCGTTATCAAGATAACTCATACCTCGTTATCAGAACACCTCATACTGTACCTCGTTATCAAGATATCTCATACTTCGTTTATCATACCAGAGAAACCAAATTACTTTACCTAAAGTAACATCTGGTAGTCCAATATTAAGATACATGGGGGTCTGTGACACTTCATGATGATGTTTTTGCATGTTTTTACTGTATAGTTGTGTTTATAAAGAGCTTTGATGGACTGTGCTTAGGTACAGCACCTTGAGGAGACGCTGCCTTGAAAGGCACTATATTAACAATCTTGTAACGTGGTTTTATGGATGTACAAAAAAACAGAAAGCCCACTTCCCCTTGTGTGTAGCTTGTTATAATCCTTTCAAGTGTACTTTTTTGTATCTTACAATTTGCCACCACCTGGTGGCTTACTGTTGTAACTGTATTTATTTACAAGCATGCAGGAAAGATACATTCTTAACACAAGTTTGTCGCAATATTCCATCGATTCAATCCCAGCTTGTTCCACATATCATCCTGTGTACTGAGCAACCCTATATGCAATTTTGGGCCACAATTTGTGAAACTTTGGGAGAAATAATTAAGATAATTGTGACATTTCAAGCAAAGATGATCAATCTGAAAATGTTTCTACATATTTTTTTAAATTTTATTTTTCTAGTTTTTGGTAGTAAAGTTATTTGAGAGCCATGTACATTTCAAGGGAGCCACAGTACATTTCACATGTTGTCCCAAATCCCTTATGCATGCTTCATGTAAGAGTGAAAACACAATACTAAATTTATAATGTCCAATGTGTGATTTTTCCAATAACTCAGTGGCACTGGAACAGTTTGTAATGTGGGGGTGCTGAAAGCCATTGAACAAAACTGTAACCCCTGTATATGATGGAAGCCATGCAAAGCCAAGGGGGTGCTGCCGCAACCCCAGCACCCCTAGTTCCAGTGCCCTTGCAATAACTTAGTATATAACATTTTTTATACGTTTTCTTCAATATATATATACTTACATTTTAATATGAATGATATATTAAAGTAATAATATTAAATATAAACGTTATATAAACTATTACTTATGTTTGTATTGTATCCTTGCACAACCACAAGGGAGCGCTAAAGATCAAATTACTGTACAGTCCGCTAACATAAACGCTATATCGATTCTGTAAATTAAATCTTTGTAATAACAAATGAGTAAATCTCTTGTGCTGTATAACATAATACATATCCATGTCCACAAAATAATCATTTATCTTAGAGTCCTTTGTCTCAACAAAGAAACTCAGGACACAGTTTATTGTGTGGGTATGAACATCTTCATTTAAATATATACTATATGTGCACACTTTTGTAATTTGTGAAATTTTGTTTGTTTCACAATGTGTGGCTCAATTTTATTCAAACATCAGATTAAAATAACAAGAAAAAGAGATTCTCAATAATGTTTTAGAGAAGTAAAATAGACACGACCAGGCACTAAATAGATCCTAATGAAAGATTGAAATACCTTTAAGTGAAACAAACGTTAATATAGTCTAGTAGGATGGATTTTCAACTATTACTTATTTAATAACTCTTTATTAGGTATAATTACATAATTAGGTGTTTTCATAGCAGTTAGCTAAATTTTTAAGGACACAGTTGGAACAAGGACTTGGCTTGGAACTGAAGAGTTGGAGACCCTCGGTCTAGACTTTACCCTTGCATTTAAACCTGTTTGGGAGCTTGTGATAAACACAGCTCGTCCATTGCGTATAAACTGTAACACAAAGCAGGGCTACAGTAATAGTAGCTTCATCCCTGAATCCTTCAGTAATAGTAGATCCATCCCTACATCCTGCGTTGTTGTTTACCCAAATGTTTTTTCGCTGTACATAAAAGTTTGAATATGAATTACTACATACCTGATTTTATCACTTCATTTGTTTAGCTGGGGGGGGGGGGTAAGAAAAAGTCATTTCATTGTTGAGCACCGCAGCTAAATCTAAATAGTGAGGATGTGTTTTGGTAGCAGAAGCACAGGGCCTGCACAGGTCTGTGTCTGTCAGCAGGGATGAAGTGATTCATGTTTCCCCAACGGCAGCCAGAAAATCGAAATCTCTCGCTGTCAGCAGTGAGGGGGCTAGCTGGAGTGCTCTGGGCCTTGTTGAGTAGGAGGCCGGGAAGTGCATCTCCTTTCCTGAAGGGCTGTTCCTTCCTCTGGCTGTCTCCAGAGTCTCCTGCTCAGAACCTTGAAGGGGACAATGGCTCTAAACTTAACTCAGTCCCCTAAATTACTTAATTGGATCAAAATAAAATGCTTCTTAGATGCGTAACTGGTCCAGTTAATACAGCTGGAACAAAAACCAGGAGGCTCTCCAGGGCCAGGCATCCCAGCATTAAAGTGTAATTTTTTTTTCTAAAAATAATAAAAAATAATAGCTGTTAAAAGCTCTGCATAAATAGCAGGGATTTAGGCAATCCTATATGCACCATGTGTGTTCCAAGTTTTTTTGTGAACATGGCTCAGAGTATAGGCAGCTTTTGTTAGTGTAGCTTAACATAAACTCTGCAGTTTCTGTAGTACTACGAATCAACCAAGCAAGAAACAACAACATTTCATCCACCTCTCAGATGCATTTCCATTAATATGTCTGTTCAGTACTGTCACATGCAATACATATCGAGGATACACCATGAACATGCATAGTACTGTAGTTATTCCAATTTCAAATGAGGAGAGCAGAATAACTCACAAGCCCCTGAAGGAATCTGACTCAACTATGCTATAAATGCAATTTAGCAAATTACTTATGGTTTATGTATACTATTTAGTTCTAACTGGATATTATGAGCTTTCTTTAATTCCTGGATTATTCTTACCTGGCTAACAAGATCATAATTAACCAGAGGCATAAATATGTCAGAAACATTTGTGTTATTTTTCTAATTTATTTGCATTGTTTTCATTGTTTTTTTTTTTGTAGAAATGTGTAACAACCTGTAATCACACTTTATTTTAATGGCCATTTTTTTATATTATTAACTGTTAACAAGTTGACAAGCATGTCAACAAATGTTACTCATTTAATATAATACCTACTTTATAAACTAATACAAAAGTTACAAATTGATAATATAAAAGCTGGTCTCATTTACAAAGCTTAAAAAAAATAAATCTTGATAAGATAATGAAGGATAAGATTAACTCTGAGCTTATCCCAAAGTACTGATTTTTTAGATTATTTTTTATTCAGGAGAAATACACAATAAATGTTCGAGCTTCTGATTCCAGTGTTTCCCTCCTGCACATTGTTTTTAGTTCTCTGTCTTTGTGTGCTGACCTTTCTGAACTTGTGCTACTGCTTTAACGCGTTATCTGATTCTTACCCACTTATAAAAAGAATAAGCTTCTTTGACAGGCCAAACACTTTAACACTCCCTGTCCAAGACCACTAGGGGGAGGTATGATGCTTCATTCTGCCATCTAGGGAGAGCCGTGTGAATTACATTTCACAACTTTGTGTATCGGGCTGTAAATGGAAAACCCGAAAACAATAACAACTTGTACCCAACTGTGTCCCTCAGGCACGGAAAGGTTAAGTACGTACAGGAAGCAGTTAATATGGCTACAGAGCGCTTTGATCGCGTTCTCGTACTGAAAGGGCGTTTTTCTAAAGGACTGATACTGATTAGAGGGGCGTTTGTGAAGACAGAAGCCCCTCTTTGATGAGTGACTCATTTCAGTAAGTTGTTATGTTTCAAACAGTAGCTTTTTCCATTAAAAATAGCAGCTGGGTATGAGCATTGCTCTCTCTGTTCCCCTTTCGGTTGAATTGTTTTAAAAAAGAATATTGACATTTTCTTTTAGTGAAAAATGAATACTTTTTTCCTGCAATTAATCAATGCTGTAGCAACTCTGAAGCCGTTAAAATAACAGTATATATTAACACAATCATAATTAAAAAAATAAACATTGAGTGTATTTATTATAGAATTATTAAACAAATAATCCAAATAGTTTGCTTTATGTTTGAATGGCTGACACAGTTATGTAGTTTAAAGTAAAAAAGTCAATGCAATAGAAAAATCGATTTAACATTACTGTTTCCGACTGGAACAAAAAATGAAGGCTAAAAACTGGGACATTCCCAGTTTTCCCAGGACGTCTAATTGCCCTACTTATGTGGGTAACCAAAATGGATCGAAGAGACGAAACCAATCTACTTGTACATTGTTTTTTCTGATATGTGTAAAAGTCTTTGCTGTAGCCCCGTACACATTAAAATGCTTTATTTTATAAAAGTTTCTTACAAAGTGACCCTGTTTCAAATGGGTTAAGTTTGGGGATTGACAGCTTGGACTCAAAAGCAGTGAGGACCATGCTTGGCAGAATATCAAACGTGTTGTGAAAATACAAAGAATGTATCCTCTTGCAGGGACGGCGCTACAGTTTGCTGACTCTCAGTGACTCTACAATTAGAGCAAACTAACCTCTGACCAACGCTCTGTATATTAGATTTTGATAGTCTGTTCAGTCAATCTGTTTGACTACAAGACAAGACAGCTAATGTTTTCAGATTCACACATTTAGACTTACAGCAAAACATATCCGTGCCACTTGCCACAACATATCATCAATGGAGTTAGTGGCTGAGTTGCAAAACATGAAAACATCTGCCTCCAATCTCACAATTACATCTTAGCTGCCCAATTAAATGAAACAGGTTACTGGCTGGATCTTTGACCTATAGATCCCAAATTAGGTAACTCTCAGTGACAGTGACAATGGCAATGCAAATGCAAGTTTCACGAGAACATAAAAAAGTTACAATGGAGAGGATGCCAATTGGCCCACGGATGCCTGGTTCCTAGTAGCTGATCCCAGAGCTTTGTTTAGTTGGATTTTAAAGGTTCTCAGTGACTCTGCAGCAATAACGTGGCTTGGTAATAACCCATTCCATCATGACTTTCTGTGTAATAAAGTGTCTCCCACAGTCCACTCAAACTGTGTCCTGTGGTCCTTTCCTTCTGCCTTTGAAATAGTGAAGGTTTATCTCATTTTAGCGCTTTTTAAAATTCTATCTAAAGTCACCCTTCTTTGTGCTTTGAGCCCTGGAACCGGTCTGCCCGTGGTCCCCTCTGCTCTCTAATCGTTGCTATGGACTGGTTTGCTGTCACTGCAGAGTCCTATGATATGGAGGAGGGGGTTGTGTAATTGCTTTTAGATTAGGCAGGCCGGAAGCAGTACAGGCCTATTGCTGTTTTGGGGCCTGCTCTATCGGAAAATAAACAAATAGGTCCTGCCCCCACGAGAAGGGGACTGGGGGTAATACATTTGAGTGGCCCAAATTTACCTTTCTTTTATATATATAAATATAATATAATATATATATAATATATCTATATTATATATATATATATATATATATATATATATATATATATTATATAAATCATTTAACCCTTGGTGTACATGTAGAAAAAACATTTTCTTATCTTTATAGAGGTAATACTCTAGGTATTATATGTGTAAAGGTTCACTATTGGCTGGTTTCACATACCTTGATTAACACTAATTTCAGACTGCAGTACCTAATTTAACACAAATCCAAGATTAGTGCTCATTAGGATCTGTGAAACCAACCTTATCATGAGGCAGATCTAGTAACTAATACAATATATTTTCATATATATATGTATCTTTTTGTTCACAGTCACTCAAGGTGGGGCTGTTTAGAAATATATTTTTCCATTATTCTGATGAATTATATTGCTCAACAATGCTGGAGACAGAAGTACTCTCTAACAGCAGGGATAGCTCAAGCAATGGTAATAAATGCTTCTCTACATTGCCCCCCAACATACTTCAAACCCTGGAACCATCCCTCCCTTTAGGGGGATGAGGGAGTAATTCAGTATTCATACCAATCCAATCCCAGTATACACTTACTACACAAAGTCAAGGGGCATTGGCATTCCTGAGTGGGATACAGTGGCAATGCACTCACTCATCTGTTAGTTCATATTAATTTGGACATTTTAACAAGTACCTCTCCTTGATTCAGCAAGGAAAACATGCTGACTGAAACATGTCAAACATACATATCATATTAACCTATCTACTTGCAAATAAATAAAACATAGGACACATGTGGTTCTTCATCCATCTACTAGAGCCAGAGTGTTGCAGGGGGACAGGCTAATGGTTACACACTGGTGTACCTGATGTACTTAGAGCTTACACACATTGAGCAGTAGCCTCCACTACCAAGTTAAACAAACATCTTCACACAAACTCCTCCATAAAACAAAGCCTCTCACCACATTTTAGACATGTCACCACTCTCCAGTTAGCATCAATTACCTAATTGGGGAATTGCCACACCTGTGATTGCTGGCAGGGACAAATTTAACCCCATCCCTGCCAACCTTACATTCCTGCACACACTATTCACACCATATGCTATATAATATCCATATTTTTTTTAACATACTTTGTCATACTTCAATCATTTTATAATGATTTCCCAATTCTTTCCTGCAGTAACCTTTTATAAGGGGAAGATTAAATGTCCTTCCACTTGCAGGAAGTTGTATAAGTTTTTTAAGAATGTGTTTCTCCACTCTGGTGGAGAGTATGTACAATGATAGGCCAATGATTTATCTGTGGGAAAACAGAAAGGGGTAACACTTCTGTAAAATAAAATATGTAGTTTTTTTTGCGGTGATTGCCTTGTGGTGGTCAACCTGGCCTATCAGGTTGAGCCATCTGGACGCAGCCGACCTATCAGAGCATAGCAGGACACTGAAGAGGAACAGACAGGAAGTCAGGGCAGCAAACAGCAACGGCCCTTGCCAGCTTGATCTGTTAACATTTCCTGTTCATCCTCCCGGCTCTCCCTGCCTGGCTCTCTGTGGATTGGATGGGGGGGGGGGGGGGGGGGGGGGGGGGGGTGAGTGACAGTGTGACCATGAGCTGTCATGAAGCACATGCAATAAGGTGGGGCTAACATTATATGACATCACTATAGAAAGGTTCAGAGGTCCATATGGGGCCTTTATTATGATAAATAAAAAATATATGTTACCTGTCATAAAGAAAACTGTTTGAAAAAGGAGTCGGTACAGTAAATTAATTCACTATTCTTTTACTTTTCCAAACCAGGGTTTCGAGTCCAGCTCAGGTCAATGAAATGAGCTTGGATGTCTCAAATGAGACCAAATGCTAAAACCACCAGGGAATTTGACAGCTTCAGAGAGACAGTGAAGGTTTTCAGTCCAGGATTAAACTGTATTCACTCACAGAGCTGTGAATGGAAGCTGAGAAGGAAGGTGGTAGCCTGTGCTATTTTAGATTTTGAATGCATTTATTTAGTTTTATCATTTTAAAATGTATCAATATTGTATGCTTTTGTGTTTCAGATGTTCTGTTTTGTTCAGTTAAGTTGTGCTGTTTAAGTAAAAATGTGCAAAAAATTGCCTTTTTAGTGATTTATTAGCACTCAATTATCTTATTAACAGTTTTATTGTAAAGCATCAACATGAAATTGGCACCAGCTGACCTGTAGTGCTTTTCAGATGCCCACTTTGCTGTCTGTACATGTAAGGTACAGTATACGGATGTGTATAGAATCCTACTGTTATCCAAATAGAATGTTCCTCTAAATCACAGCATATTAAAAGTATCGACAATCCTTATCAAAATGACTTTGGATACGAGTCAGATGAAAATCTGAAATCAAGTCAATGGTTGTAAGAAAGCAACACAAAAAGGGGAAGGAAAACATATGTTAAATCATGTTCTTTGAGTCAGGTATCCCTGTTACAGGAAGATAAAGGCAGTGTGGACTGCAAGCGAATGATTCAGACGCAATTCAGGTCTGGAGGTACTCAGTTTGAACTCATTTCTGCATGATGAAGTTCCATGCTGTTCCAGCATTCTTTATAGCAGGGACAATAGTACCTCAAATGTTAACGCAGGATTATTTGCTACACCTAATTATCACCCCAGCAATTCCCCAAAACAGTTCAGGAGAACTGATGGTCAGTGAGCATCCTTCGATTCCAAGACCAAGTTAGTTGTCTGTTTAACCGAGGAGCTTGAGAGCTACCGGCCAGGCTTGCAGATGTCCACATGAGCTCCCAGGCTCCTGGCCAGCAGGGTCCGCTAGTGTGGGAAAACAGTGCTTAACAATTTTGCCTCCCTATCCCTGTAGAATCTCCAGTTCAGATCGGCAATGCCAGGGCAAGGATCTGACTATATGACTCACCCTGCACACCATACAGTGCCTTTACCAGATGAGCCCGTCAGGGACCCCAAACCTCTTATGTATTTTGCTAACATGTCTGTTAAGGTTTCTTCAGGGTAACATGCTGGCATTATAATTACAATAAAATGCCATGGAAAATGGCTCTGGACCTGCACGTTGCTGGCAGGCCCACACTGCTCTGTGAGTGAGCAAACCTTAATCCCGGCCTAAAAGTCTGAGACTGACCCATTGTTTTTTATTGGTGTTTGTGCTTTAGCTCAGGAGCGAGGCTAACCTGGGAAACATTTGAATCGAGGCCTCAGTAGATGAAACTCTCCTACTAACCTAACTACTAACCACTACTACCAGGCAGGAATATTTGTGTCACAATCTTTTGTACAGCATTGTTAAGAAGCGGTTTAGATAAAAGAGCTCACAAAGTCAACAGCTTCTTGGTTTCTCATGCTTGGCTCCCGGTGTCTGCCCAGTGTCTTGTTATCACAGCCTTTGGTGTGTTATCTCAGAGCCCAGGGTGTCTGCTGTCCCAGTCCTTGTAGGAATGAGGGAGCAGGAGTCAACTCTGGCGGCAGATAAGGCTACTCTTTTTAACAGCAGCAGGGCGTTTACAAGGCAACCACACTTAACCCGTCAGTTGCTGGTACAGACCACAGTGTAACTGGCTGTATTTTGAATTTTTAAGATAGGGATAAAACTGTTGTAATGGTTTAAAACAAGGCAAGAAACAAAAGTTAAAACATTATTCTTGCAGTTGTTTGTTGCTGGGTTTATACTGTGAAATGAATCGCATTCCTCTTTCTTAAAACAAAACGCCTCCATAACTTCAAACACTCAATCTTAAAAACCTGAGGATGAAACTATACGAAACAAAATCAAACATTTTTCCATTTGACTTGAATTTGGTGCTTATTTCAAGTACAATGCTGGCGCGCACCAGGAGAGCTTATCGTCATTGCTCACCTAAATCCTCACCTGAACACCCCCGTCATTTAGTCCTAGGTGTCTCTCAAGCAGAGAGCTTATGTGGTGGCTTGGTGGTGTAGACTAATGTCCACCAACGCCCACCAAACACATTTCACTTGTGACACTCAAACCCAGGCCCTTGAATACATGCAATTCAGAAGGTGGTTTTGCAACACACTATCGCCAGCATTTTTGGAGTTTTGCTAAAATGGCTGAACTCAATCAATCAATCTTTATTTTATATAGTGGACCACCATCACAAAGCGCTTTACAATGCACAATACGTTAAATATAGTGACATACAGGGCATAGTACATTAAATACAAACATTAAAGAGCAATGCAAATCTATTAAATATAGGCATATTACATCAAATACAAGGCTAGCGCGTGAATTTTAAACATTGTGGATGCGTGTGTCATACAGAATCATGCAAATATGATGGAGTGAATATAAACAATTCTATTTCTTGAACTTTTTTTCCCTCATCCACGCAAGCAAAACTTTTGCTACAAAAGATTTTTCCTGTAATTATTTGTTTTTGAGAAATTTCTAGAAATTATACATTTTCACTGGGGTAGCAAACTTTTGACTAGGGCTGTGTATAATTAGTCTTTACTGTATTCTTGCATGTCACCCCCACACCAGACTTGCATTAGCAACATGTCCCTTTGGCCAACTGTCCCTATGGCCTGAGGTCAGGAGCCCTCTTTGCATTGAAACTAGATACTCCAGGATATATACTATATTGTGGAATATACGCACGATGCAGGCTCACGTTTTGTTAAAAGGGCCCCATGGGTGTAGTTAAAAGTGTGACCGCTGTCTCTTTAAAGGTGATTTCCTTCAATTGTGGCAGTGTAGTCGTGATCAGGAAAGAGGAAGCGAAACCAGAAACCGAGGGGCCGAGCTATTTAAAATAGCCTTTTGTACAGAACACTAATACTAGAGCCAGCCCTGCTGTCAGCAGAGAGAGCTGGGGAAATAATATTCAGGAGAAATAGCAGGCAGAAAAAATAGGCATGGATGTATTTATTGTTGTTATTATTATTTAATTTGCAAACAGCAGGCAGCAAGAAAATTAACAAAGATAAATAATGAATAGAGTAGAAAATGCGTCGATCTGCAAATTCAGGAAATACAGAATCATAGGCCATTGAAAATATTTAGTCTAAATCAGTATACAAGTTTATAACGCATTTTCCTTTTAAGTAATGCATATTAATACATATATTGCTAAAGGGAGAGGGGTTGATGTTTCCTCCACGAGGACAGGCATTTGTTTGTTAAATTTAAATTAACAAAACAGGTGCATATTTAACTTATAAATACTTTTGTAAACGACAAAAAAAAAAACACCTTAATATATATATATATATGACGCCCGGTGTGGAAGTGTTTCCATTAGTCAAAATCGTCCTTAGACAATCAGCCAGTTTGGCTATATTTTGCTACAACAAACTGTTTTTAAACAATCCGCATTGGCGCCTCCAAGGAACATTTTGGGAATGTCATCGGCAATTGAGAGAAAGACCCTAGACACAACAGAGTAAGTAAACGCACGTTTTAAACCCTAATTGTAGCTATTTCTACTGGCAACGTAATAATATGATATTATTATTGTGCTGTTATTTTAAATTTCAAAATGGTCTTTAACACATGCACTGGTTTTGCAGTGGTTTTCTTACTGGTTTTGTGGTGCTTATTGAAAGGCCCCACAGAACTGATATTGTGGTGACCGGATCACCTGTATACACTTTGGTTCGATGGTCACATCCCAATAAAACATTTGTGTTCTTTTGTGCAGCTTGTGAAATAAATTATAATTTGTAAATAACGTATAAAATTAGATGTAAAGTAAATAAATAATAAAAACCGAGTTGTATGTTTGAACACAGTTGTTCGGATATACCATTAAAACTTTTAACTGAATGCATCAGTAGCCTACATGTGTGTGGTATTCCCTGGGTTTTCATATTTCAGTATAACAATTGTAATATAGCGGTTATAAGGAATGTAATTGCTGGTTTGCTCTGTAACCCATATTAAAAACCAAAACCGACTACAAACACAATTGATTTGTTAATTAATCTACCATAAACTTTGATACCAATGCAATTAATAAATTAATTCATTAAAGCAACCACATTTGTTAATGCAATTGTGTGTAGCCAGGCAGGTCGTTTGTTATGAACTAAAATGTAGTGTGTGTGTTTATATACACACAGGCACACACACACTATTTCAAAAAGAGAGACGTTTTCACTGTAAATCACATATGCAGTGCATTCTTTCAGCAACATAGCACTCCATTTAATTCTTTTGAAAACCCTGACATTTAGTGGTCATTGAGAGTAAGACACTTAGTTAACAGAATTGTGTCTGTCTTCTATCCTTATTTTACTTTCAATCCTGTTTGTCTTATTACTTAAATATAAAATATTAAATATAGTTAGCAATATTTTTATTCCATGTGTAGTATTTACTTGAACACTACTTAGTGTTTAAAGTATTTTCTTTTAGTTATTGTTTATTGTTCCAGTTGATGTACTTATATATAGGCTGCCCCAAATAAAACTCCCAATTTAACTTCAAGACTCTCTACACGGGCATGGATTAAATAAAAATGATGGCGGCGACATTATAAAGTATAGTTATTATATAGTAAGTATAGCAGTGAAATAAACTTTGATTGAATTCAGGCGAGGGTGAGCATATGGAAAGCTTGGGGTCTTGACTAAACTGGGTGGTGTTTGAGCTGTCTGCAGTGCAATGATTGAAATGTCTAATCTGTGTCCAGGGAGCCTGTGGATGAGGTGTTGCAGATGCCTCCCTCCCTCCTGACCTGCGGGGGCTGCCAGCAAAGCATTGGGGAGCGCTTCTTCTTGAAGGCCATCGAGCAGTACTGGCACGAGGACTGCCTGAGCTGCGACCTGTGTGGTTGCCGGCTGGGTGAAGTGGGGCGGCGGCTCTACTACAAGCTGGGGAGGAAGCTGTGCCGCAGGGACTACCTCAGGTAAAGCAGGGGGCCGGGGACACTGCCGTTGGAGGGCATGGAGGTAAAATGAGATAATGAACTACTTCAAGGTCTGGTTGGAGGTTTAACTGGGTCAATTAAAGAACTTGGACCAGGACTGGAAAGGCTTAGTTTGGTGCCCCCCCCCCCCCCAGATATAAAGTATTTTAATGTTTAAAGTTAATTTCTCCTTTAAAATTGTAGTCTACATTTCTGTACTATAACGCTTCAAAGTGATGAGCATCAAAGTTTCTATTTATCACTCAAATATATTTTTCTTTGAAGTCTGTCATAAAGTGCTTTCACCTGAGTTCAGGAATGGCTGTTTAATTTTAGTTGCCTGCCATAGATGTATGCAGCATAGACTAGATCAGCAGAAGGGCCATGCAGTGATCTGCCACTTTCAAAACACATTTTCTTTAGTTTTCCTGGCAGGACACTGCTGTGCACTAGATCATTGGTACTCTACTCTGGCCAGTCCTGATCTTTATTCCAACCAGGTCCTAATTTAGTTAATTGCCTCATAACAGCTTCAATTAACTACATTAGAACTTTCTTTGAGTAAAAACCTGGACTGGATTGGATCTTGAGGGCCGGTGTTGAGTACCACTGCACTAGATGGTAAGTAGATGTAATTTGAAGCTACTTTGTCTTGAATGGCTGCTGGATAACAAATGGGGTTATACTGCACTACTGATCCTCGTAGAAACGTCTCTGTTCTTGTTGCAGGTTGTTCGGTCAGGATGGGCTGTGTGCGTCCTGTGACAAACGGATCCGAGCGTTCGAGATGACGATGCGGGTGCGGGACAAGGTGTACCACCTTGAGTGTTTCAAGTGTGCCGCGTGTCAGAAGCACTTCTGCGTGGGGGACCGGTACATCCTCATCAACTCGGACATCGTGTGTGAACAGGACATCTTTGAGTGGACCAAACTCAATGGCATGCTCTAGGCTGGCCCTATGAGAACAGGCCTCACAGTGAATGAACTTCCTGTGTGGCTGCAGACTTCCTTCTCCAGGGAAACGTGCTCATTAACAAGCGTTTGCTTCTTGTAAACCGCAGTGCAGGATGGAGGAATTCCCTTGTGTTTTTGGTTGGGTATTTACACAAGGAAAAGAATGGAGGAACCACTACCAGCCTTTCTGACAAACAGAGCGATATTTTCTTTGTTTTGTGGTTGGATGTGGAGTGCATATTATTCACTATTACAATGCAATAAAAAATGAAGGGATTTTCCTGCCAAACCCCCTTATTATAAATTATTCTAGAGGGAAAGAAGGAGAATTCCTTAAGGATGGAAATGACCCGCAGCGTTTTGATGCGTTCCATGTTTAAGTAAAGTTTAAAAAACCACAGTTTCAGCTACACTGATGAAAGCACGAGCCAAATCGTTTGTTGGCCTTAAAGGTTTCACCTTATATTTTTTTATTAAGTGTGATTGAAGTTATGATTTAATATTAGCTTAATATAAACTGATTTATAAATGATGAATACATTTGTTTTATTTGGGGTGGGGGGGCTAATAACAAAGGCCTCTTAATTAAACACATTGCATAGTCTATACAATATAACAGACTGCTATGCAATGGGCATCTTATTATTCTGAAAGTAAAACCTGGAATGGCTCAGACTGCTTTGCTCAGTCCCTCTTATTCTCCAGCAGGCGCTTTCCTCACTGCAGCTACTGTTTAACAGGCTCTGAATGTTTCACAGCTGAAGGTTGTGTTTAAAGGGTGCTTTCAAGCACTCATTGTAACAATAAATATTTTAGAAAATAAAGGATGACTAAATGGTTTATCTGTGTTCACAATATAATTTTTTTTTAAGCAAATGCTGTGTTTTATTGATAATTGCTATGACAAGGACAGGTGTTGCATTGTGTGAAGACATTGATAACTTATCTGGACATCTTGCTCCCTTTTGTGTTGGTGATTATTTGGCTTATCTTGACATCTGGTGGTACACATTTGTAATTGCATGCAAATCGAGCTGGTGTATTGCGGTGTAGACCTGGGCCGTTTCCAGAGGTATGTAATCTGCTTTCGGTCTCACAGTTTGTAATTTGTGGTGCATTATAAGTTTCACCACAAGAGGGGGCTTTAAGATTGGAATAGACATACTAATGTACACTACCATCCGCAAAAGTCCTCGATTCACCCTTGTAGCGATTGCAGTTCTACAATTGCAATATCCCGACAACAGAGAGAGTTCAAGCAGAGGCCTTGTCACTGAAAGTATTGATTGTTCAGACTAGTCAAGTCTCTCACACCTGACCGGGGTCTCCCCGCTTCATTGTTCCTGTTCTTAAAGAGGTGAATGGAAACTGTTGATAGGTTTAGTGCTGTCCTGAATTGTTTAGCTTCAGAGAAGCGCTGGTTACAAAGGAAGTCAGTGTTGTTAGTTTGTGTTATATTATTTATAGAATTCTGAGTAAAAATGTGCGTTGACAGTTTTATCTGAGGTGGGAGGGGTTTTAAAAGCAGGTCAAAGTGATAATTGCTCAGCAGAATATCTCTCCCTCAAGTTTTAATGGCTTTGGAAGTTAGTGTTTGGTCACATTTGCAACATTAACCATCTTGTCAAAAACATTTTTTTTTTTTTTTTTTTTTTTTTTTTTACAGTACTACCATTGTGTATCTTGTTGACTTATTGAGTCTATCTATGAATTGACACTGATTGTATATCAATTCATAAACATATAGGGACCAATGTAAGGATACGTGCAAATACCATAATCTGCCAAATATTGTGTTTAGGTGACATAACGTGGGACTTTAACGGTCACAAAAAATGCGGCATATGTTAAGAATGGTTTTCACCTGGCATTCTGCTCCTGCTCTCAAATGACCACTTTGCCATCATTAATCCATTTAAATGATATTGAAATGTATTCAAATGAAGGACAGTAGCATGTAATTTGGGCGGGGATCTGGAATACTAAGCGGGTGCAAACATAATGAGATGTAAAGATTTTGCCTTGCACTCGGGCAATTACTGAACCTCCAAAAGCTTTGCACCTCTGACAAGGTGCAAACCATTGTAGAAGTGATTAATTAAGAGCTGTATAAAGCCAGGCACCTTCGGAGACCTGTCAATGGCCTCAGGATGGCTGCTGTGGTACACTTCCTGATGTGGCAACGCTTTGGTGTTGTTGAGGACAGGCAAGCGATGTCAGCTGTGATGTGAATGATGGCCCTCCTCCTGTTCCTGCTGCATGCCTGTGCTGCGTTGAGTTTAGCTTTTGTTCACGACCCTCATTATCTGATTGCAGCTCATTATTCATGTGTATTGAGTAATTTACATTGCTCTTATGCTTACATAGGCTGCAGTGCAAAATAATTGCCTGGCCGCTAGGCAATTTGAATTTTGCTGCTGCAACTGTTTGCACTGCGCCTATCCTTACATCAGCACCATAGTCTACAATGATACTTATTACGAATGCATTAGGCTATAACAGAAATCAACACCTTGAAACTGACCTTTCATGAGAGGTGCTTTTTTTGATGCTTTTAATACATGCAAATTACAGTAGATGGCATAGGGAATTAAAATATGTATCAGTCATTAACAAGCTCTCAAAAAACAGATTCAAAGAATCAAATAACTGTGTGCTGGCATCTCATAGGAAAAATAAATCTAACTGAAGTCAAACGTAAATGTACAGAACTATATTACAATGTTCATTTACATTTTTCTCATGTATAATTGGATCTTCTTTACATACATTTTGGATGACAGTTTTACTTGCACTATTGAAAAAGAAACTGAATAAACTGTTCTTGAGTATTTAAACATGCACAGGACTTCTCATAAGAAGGCAACCGTTTTTAATGCCGCCTGCTATAGTAATCATGTGTGTCACTCATGTGAGGGCAGAGGCATCACCACTCAACCACTTTTGAACTTTCATTAGCCCCCACCCCACCCCTGTCTGGCACCAGCGAGATTACAACAACAGGGTGAGACAATGGCGTTGTGGGTTGGATAGTGACACAGACTTGGCACCTCGGCAACCAGGGAGAGGGAGAGGGGGGTGTATACCACATCATGGGTCCGGGAGTCGTAACTCAGTAGCAAGTTCACAATGCCACGGTTATGAAAAAATACAACTATATTAAAATAATAATATATATAGTATATATATATTATATATATATATATATATATGTGTATATGTATGTCCTTACCTTTATTCTGAGGATAACCTATTGTAACAGTTTGTATATGTTCTTGATCAGTCGTCTCACATAGGTAGCGTTCGGCTAAATTTAAGCACATCAAAACCTTGACTAGTGTGACGACACCTTAAAGAATTTCCAGGGCTCTGTGTGTGTGTGTGTGTCTATATATATATATATATATATATATATATATATATATAAATTACTGTATATAAGCTACAGATCGTTTCACTAGTCCAATAATGCAGCCCACATGTTTTGAAACAGCTCTTTCTGCTCTGGTGCCAGAAGTCGTGGGTGGTTTGTGTGAGTGCTTTCCAGTTGGCCTCTCTCTATGCTTTGAATGGGTCTCATCCCCCCTGGCTTTCAAAGAAATTCGAAGTGAAGAACTGTTTGGGAACCAGAACCAGCGTCTCCCATCCCATGGCTGTCTGTGACCATGTGACCACCCAGCCACGGCCCCTGACATCATCATGGCAACTGGCCTGGAAAAAGCAAGCGCAAATCATGTCTGACCAAAACTTAGATAGCCGCCATCTCAGAGACACTGGTCTGGCTGAAAATACATCATTTTGATACAATTGTGCTGTTGTTGTTAAACTACACTACCTATCGTATTTATAAATAACATAAATAAGATAGGAATAATATGTATTCATACCCCTTACAAAGTATTCTCATTAATTGCTGGGCTATAAGGAGTTATGTAGCCAAGTATCACAATTCACAACCATGTCATTGTCATAATACATCGTAGGCCCTGGTATTGATGTGATACAAAAGTCTGTATCACATAGATATTTCACATTGAGATTAGCTATACTGCTGAATTAGTCTTACTATCATTTACAGACTCCAGTTAGCTCTGCTCTTGAAATACCTTGCCTAAGTTAACAGAGGAGTCCAGGATTAGTGCTAATCAGGGCCTGTGAACCAGCTGTATATCCTATAATAATATTGTATAGGGTGCTGTAGGATTCAAGTTGATTTTCACCCCACACAGGGTCACAGTGGACAGAAGCCTCATGTTGTGGATATCAGTTTGTATTGTACAGCACACTATACAATATATATCATATATCATCTATCAAGATTTGTCATTCAAACTAACCCCCCTTCCCTGTCTCTTATTGACTACAATCCTCTTTCTGTGGAATGGATAAAGAGAGTTAGATCCAGCGGGTGATAATTGAAGCCTGTGGCAGTGAGAGGAACAGCTTTTCTGAGCAGCGTTAACAGAAAAGAACAAGTGATTTGTGTTTGGATTGCGAAAGGAGCGTGACCACATGAAAAGGACAAGCGAATGAAGAAAGAACAGAGCAGTGCCAAAGCCCTTGTTTACCACATTCTGATGCTGAGCGACTTTGGGGACGACACAAGAATGAACAGGACCCGAGGCATAGTGAGCTTGGTGGGTGCCAGGCAGATATATGGAAATGATCAGCACTTTGTCCAAAATCTGTTTGTTAAATTTGCTTTAATTATTCTCATCTGGGGCAAGGAGAGGGAGAAATCGACAAATATAATGATCAACTGTGCATTTCTAAGAAGTTTTCAAACTTTGAAATATCTCTGAAGGTGCAACAGCACTAGTAGAGCAGCCTGCTCGTCTTCAAGCTAGTATGCAGGTCTCCCAGTGCTGTGCTTGATAGAGGAAATATTGAACTCTGTGTCGCTCACCTGTCCCTCATTTCAGTAAAGCACTGCATGTGTTAGTGGAGTTCTAGCTGTCTGTTTATCAAAGCAAGCCTCAGGGCTCCAAAAGGTGCTAACAAAGCAAGGAAGAGAGGGGTGCTTCTCTTGTACCTTCTATAGTAGAGCAGTATAGAAAAAAATTGCTATTTAAAGAAGAGATTGCTTTTTTAAAGCTTTCAGCACACATTTAATATTTAATTGATTAATGCATTGTTTTGCGTAGATATAATGTTGATACATGAAGATTTACTGAAATGTAAGTTCATCAATATTAGATTCCTGTCTTTTAATTTTCTATGAGTTTGTCTGGTCTCTGCCAGCTCCACCTACTGTACATGTATACAGATAGTCAATTGGGTTGGCAGAGTTAAAAGATAACACTAAGTAAAACATATGTCACCTCAAAAACCACCAGCAGATGGCGATCGTTTATTTTGAATCAGAGGAAAGTTTGAGCCGCGTGGACAGATCAGCTAGAAAGTAGATTCCAATATAACATGAAGTTAATATTTAAAATTAGTAAGTGTTACATTGAAAGGCAGGGCTGTTCACCATGCTTGTCTCAAAACCTAGACAATGAGAAAGGTATTTGTGAAAAAACTGGGCACTGCTCTCCCATTGTTTTCTATGGGTGTCAGCCGTTCTGTGATTACTAACGGAACTGAAAATGAAGCACGGCTGAGAAATGATGCTGATTAATTAGACGCTCGAGTCTGCTCTGAAAAATATCACTCTTTCAGCTGAATACAGTAGTTATTTCAGACAACTTTAAACAATGGTAATTGTGATAATGACATTGCTGTGGTGCGTTCCCCTGTAATAATGCAACACCCTTGTTCAAATAATGCCCTTGACCCATTTCCTGTACAGTAATTGAAATTAGTTATAGGAACGCCTTTGACTTAATAACAGCTTCTAGACAGCTTTTTGCACGTTCCCGGATATTATTTTTTTCTTAAAAGATCAGTTTCAGGACTAAAGAACTTATTTCCTTGTACCTTTTCCATTCAATCCAGCAATTCAATTCAGAACTGGAAATGTAAGCAATAATGCCCGACACAGCGGGTATTACCAGAGATTACCCACCATTTTGAGGGTATTGTTGCAGTTATATGTCAATGCCATTTTATTTTTGCTTCAAAATTACTTCAGATGTGAGTTTTGACATGATTTGAAATATATTGATATTGTTTCAGTCACATTTTACCATAAAATTACCACCAGTAATCTACAAAATATATAGAGTACCATACTGTGTAGAAAACCCTAATATTTCCAGTATAGTAGCATATTGTGGTGGCTGTGTGGTCTCACCTGGCTGCAGCAGCAGTTTCAGTTATTGTGTGCATGCTGAGCCCTAAGTCCAGGAATCACTGCAAGCTTGGCAGCCTCCTTCCAAAGGTTTCAGGCTTCATGTACACACTGTTCAATTCTCATGTCTGGCTTTTCAAGTGGAAAAAGAAAAAGTGCCTACAAAGTCCTCAAAAATGTGAGTATAATACAAATAAAAAAGGAAGTGGCCATCCACAAGTATGAGGCTTTTACCATCACAGCATGAGGCACTGGGTCACTATTTAGCAGCGAGGAGCTCCATTGGTTTCTCATGGTGGCTTCAGTGTTTGCACGTGAGGATGTCCAGATAATGACCACTGTAGTGTTTTGTACACTGTGGTGTAAATGAGCTATGCCTCACATGACTGTTATGCACATGGCATCCCTATATACAACATATCCCTTTTGAAAGTCAGTTTCAGTCACAATGGACCAGAAAGACTGACTATTAGCTTCATGTTTGCAGGTGATTTGGTATTAAAGACTATGCAGATGCACTCAGTGAGAATGTTAAGTAGCCTTGCTTTAACACTGGAGAAAACTAAAATATGTAGCTGACATTAGAGATTGCTCATCATCAGACAGAGCTCTAGTCAATATAACTTCCACAAGTTGACCACAAGTTGACCAATGGTTGACCACCATTACAAAGTGCTTTACATGATATGAGAGTAGGGTGTGTGAACTATGCATCAGCTGTAGTGCCACTTACAACAACATCTCACCTGAAAGATGGAGGACAAGGAGGCTAAGTGACTTACTTAGGGTTGTACAATGAGTCAGTGGCTGAGATGGGATTTGAACTGGGGACCTGCTAGTTACAAGCCTGTTTCTTTAACCACTGGACTACACAGCCTCCATACAGAAGTGGTGGTTCTGTGTACTGGTAAGTGCCGGCTCACTTTAAGCACTGCCTATGTGCCTCTGGCTGGTGAACTCATGACAACTCACTTTCAAGCTCCTTCTGCAGGTGTTAGAATTGTTGGGGGCAATGCTGGGCCAAAGCATAATTATAGGACAGGGGACTCAGAGAAACTGCTATGTTGTGCCTGCTTGTGGCCTCCACTGGAGTGCCTGAGTGTTAAACTGAAGCTTGGTGGCCTCGACCCAGCTTCCAGTGGACCAGTGTTCCCACCACAAAACAACCACTGCTACAGGCTTCAATTATCAGCCAATCCAGAGGCCATTGGCTCAGGGGAGAAATTGAACGTTGAGGATTTAAAGGCTGCTGTGGCTAAAGGACTGTGCAGAGGTTGGGGGCCAGGGGTACAGTCCTCCCCCCACCAAAGAGTTTAGAATGCACACAGCCATCTTCCATTTTTTTTAAATTTAGTAATTGCCAATTATTTTCTCCCAATTTGGTATATCCAATTATTTTTTTAGGCTCAGCTCACTGCTACCAACCCCATGCTCACTTGGGAGTGGTGAAGATGAACACATGCTGTCCCCTGAAGAGTGTGCTGTCAGTTGACTGCTTTTCACACTGCTGACTCACTGTGTAGCCACCTCAGAGGTGCAGTGTTGGAAAACAATGCAGCCCTGGGTAGCTTGCAGATAAGCCCACAGGTGCTCAGCCAGGCTACAGTGGTTGCTGGTGTGTGATTAGCTGAGGACTCTAACCAACCTAAGATGCCACCCCTGTGGTGGTGCTTGGTGCTTGGCCAATTGTGTGCTGCCCCCTGGGAGCTTCCATCTATGGTCAGCAATGGATTAGCCTGGGCTTGAACTGGTGACCTCCAGGCTATGAGGTGCATCCTGCACTCCACTTGGAGTGCCTTTACCAGATGCACCACTTGGAAGCCCCCTTCCATTTCTTTTTAAACTGGTATATATCTACAACAAAATTGTTGCATATACATTTGCAGTTTATTACATACAAACCTTAAAGGGAGTCATTTTATGTGCATTCATATAGAGGACATACATTTGCAACTCAATTATCCATAACTCTGTGTAGGGTATGATATGTGGGGTTGTGTTTCTGTTTGTAAGTATGACCCGTTCTCGTAAGACTCACCAGAGGTTAAAGGACTTTGGACTCAGGAAGGGGGCGGTGACAGTTTTAGGGTAGATTTCGAGATGGCCAGTTCCAAGAGTTTGTTTGCCTAATGTGTAAGTTCAATAAACATTTTTGAGATTGAAACCTGTAGTCTGGATACATTATACTCTGGATTATCCAAATACATTTACCCTCATGTACAGTATACCATACAAGCATATTCAATGCAACCTTGATGTGTGTTGCTAAAGAATGGAGGTTGGGCATCACTACCCTGTTGAGCCTGCTGGTCAACACTCCTACCCAATGAGTCTGGAAAGTTGGAACCTCCAATTGGCTGTTGCTTAGTGACAGTCCTGAGTATATTTAAAGATGGGAACCTTTCAGTTGGTGATGTAAGCTACAGTAGAAGCTCCAGACACAATTTTAACCAGGTAAACCCCCTCTTGTGTTTAACATGAATGGACTGTAGAAGTTTGTAGAACCCCAGCCCAGGGTGTCTAACAGCTATCTGAAATCTAAAGAGGCCTCTCTTCTAGAACTAATGGCATACTATGAGCATCCCAGTTCCAAAAAGCCTTTGATGTTGCTCTCAGATGTGGTTGAGTGAGTAATGATGACACATCCCCCAGCAGTCCCACTTCCCTGCACATTCTGTCGAAATGAAATATGTGCCGTGGATTTATTGCTTGAAAACACTTCAGCAGAGAAGATGCTCCCTGAGAGGAGATGCAAGCAGGAATTCAATAGGGAGTCATTACTAATTCTGCTCTCTCTCTCTCTCTCTCTCTCTCTCTCTCTCTCTCTCTCTCTCTCTCTCTCTCTTTCTCTCTTTCTTTTGCTCTCTAAGTTTCCACTGCTGGTCAACCCATGTCTTCAGCTGCTTGCAAATAAAAATGTACCAGGAGCAAAAAAAGAAGGACATTTAGTCTGAATTTCCATTACCATACCATATGATATTGGGACTTGTTCTGTACAGAGTGGCAATGGCAGGACAAGGGCAGCTACAATGGTACTGTATGAGGCTGGTGGTGGTTGAATAGTCTACCCAAGAGGTAATGTTTTCATAATCTGACATACCACATATTGTAAGAACAAATACACAATGGTAGGACATCGCAGTACTTTGAAACAAGAGTTCTATCATGTCAGCACCACTGTACAATATTTGTTGCAAATCCATTTGAATTCTGCAATTTGGTAATCTGTGACTCAAGCACTCAGGAAGCTCATTCATAACTATATATTCAGTGGTAGAATAAGTAGTACAAAATGAAATTTTATTTGACAAACATTTTGACTAGTCTTTCTGCAGTGTGGTAATGTAAAAGCCCTGCCAGTGTAATGCGTTGTGTGTGGGGGGAATATTGTGTTGGCAGGGACGGGGTTAAATTCCTTCCTGCCAGAAACATACGTGGGAATGTGGCTGGGGCCGTTAATTGAATAATTGATGATTAATTTGGCTCCAGTCACAGGTACAGAAAAATGATGATCACAGGAATTAATGTTGGTGTTAGTGAAGATGATGGTGAAAGTGAAGGGGCAGGGGCAGGGTGGTGTGTTGTACTGTTGGCATTTAGGGGAGTTCAGTGCCCTATTTCCTTGAAAGCGATGACTCAGCCTGAAACCACAAGAGAGTTAAAGTTTATATATTGTTTTTGTTCAACTGTTTGTTTTGGCCACCGTGCCTCTTTTATTTTGTTCGAGTGTTTGGTTTGTTGTTTTATTATTTATTATTAAAAGAGAGCACTAGCACATAAAGACGTAGCTTCTGTCTCTGGGTCTCCTTCCTGATCTCCATCAGCCTGGGCTGTGCTGCTATCCATTCCACATGGAGACATTGAGAAAGCACTAAGGGAGGCTTTTGGCTGGTTTTTGTAACACGGTATGGTTTTCTAAATGGCACCTCTTTAAACAAATTTTTTTGATCATCAATCAGCAACCTCATAATTCAGAGGCAGGACTTGAGCTTTAACTAATTTATCGTTTTCAATTTAGGGATTGGGCTTGGATTACATTTTCTGGTCAAGCTGCTTACTGAGTTATGGGGGTCTCCTTCTTAATCTGAGACTTATCCAATAGTTACAGCTACATTTAGTTAACCGCACAGCATGCTGTCTAATCCTTAAGGATAATTACTGCTGCAATCTATCAAGTGCCTCAGATATAACTATGTGTATGTATGAAAGTCTATGCTTTGTGGTCTCAGTCCAAACGGGTTGAATCTCTCTTTAGTGGTTTATTGAAGTCAAGACTCTGCGTCCATATGTAACCTGTCGGAGCTAAGATGCATTTGGTGCCAAGATTGGAATCAAAAGAAGAAATATTGCTTTTCCCCAAGAGGGAGGTAAGAATGGATTTTAAGGGCCATTGAGTCCCTTCACTGTTTCTTTGACAATGGGAAGAAGTGGTTTTAGATATAAACCGTATTGTGAGAGTCTGCTCACCAGCTGGTCCATGTGGAGAAGGTGTTTGTTCTCTTTTGATGCCTCTACACACCCTATGAAATTCTGCTCAATCCTCAGAGCGCAGATCTACAATGTGTTGAAAACTCATTCCATGACCAAAGTGTGTCTGTGTTGTGTACTGATTCCGAGTGGGCTCTGCACATCATTACAACACACTGTAGTTTTACCCTCACTGTTTTGGCTTCACCCCAAAGCACACTAACTTGCTGCTTCCAAACCATATGAGATCACAAATAAAAGACAATCCAAAGAAGTTGGCTACAATGTTGATCTCATACAATTATTTTCTTTGAGTCTCTGAATCATAAACTGCTTTAAAAAGCAGAATATCTGAGTGGCTGGAATTTCAAAAGCAGGTTGTCAATTTGCCCACTGATAAAGGCTGACGAATCATTTGTGACATTAGAAGTGTCAACACATAAACTGAACACATTCCCAATGCTGCTACCCATATAAACATTTACCACTGTATTTTTGCACAGTATTTTCGCAGTTTACCATGCTTTTCCCATAGTTATATTTAGCATTTGCCATAGCTTACCCTAGTTTGCCATGTTTATTAATGTGCTTTACCATGTCTCACTAGTCTTTACAATGCTTTTGTATGCATTACCATGCTTTTACAATGTTTTAATACACTTTGCTATGCTTTTACTATGCTTTATACAAGGTATTAATTTTTATCAGAGATTATGCCTTTGCAGCCTCTTGTTATACAGGATGCTGGTGTTTAAGAGCTACAGCATTTCCACTGAAGATAATTTGGTAAGGGCTAGGGAGAAAGGCCTCATATCTCAATGCCTATTTCTTCTGACTCAATTAGATTGCTGGTTCTGCTGTGAATGGCTGGGATCCCCTACGTGGAATATGCCTCTCGCTCTAGTTGTTGTTGTGTTCTTAATAAATTAGCAAGCAGCTTGTTGGCACGCGCTGGAGCACATGTCGAAGCAACACACTTTCGCTGTTGCTAAGCGCAGGGGGAGGTCCAAAAAAATAGCTTGAAGATGTTGTGGTCTTGATGAAAACTTTAAAAACGAGAGTATAAGAACAAAAACGTTTTTTTAAACGAGTGAAGAGGCAGCAGAGACGTATGGATAACAAATGCAAGCGAGATATAGACTTAAAGAGTGGGAAGCAAGAAAGTGACAGACTACTTAGTTCCAATATATTGCTGACAGTCCTTTACTTTGCGCTCAGCAGATTTGACATTTTCTATGCAGGTAAACTCAAGGAATACCAGAAGTGCACTATCAGCTCAACCCCACTGCCTTCCACATTGCAGCTCAGCATTCTAACCACTGTGATAGTCAAACCAACTACCTACTGATCTTCACATGCAGCCTAGCACTCCAACCTCTGAGTGTTATTCCCACTACTTTCCACACTGAAGCCCAGCACACTAACCACTGCTATCCACACTACCTATGGATGAAATTTGAACTCTCTTTGCTATTGCTTGTGTTAATAATGCTTGGTAACTTGTTTCATTCATGTAAAATGGATATAAGTACAAAAACTAGACTATACACACCCAATTTTTCTTATTCCCCCCTTATCACTTGTTGGAAGAAATTGTTTCTCTCTGAAAAGATTTCTAAGGGTGATAGTGAACACTAAACAGAAGTCTCTATTGGTATAGCACACTCCTTTGCAGCTATCAATCTCCCTGTAATTGAAGCAAAAGCGTGTTTCTTAATTAATCTCAAGGCCCTTCACTCTTTGACCCACAAGAGCTAAAGTGGTCCTTTCCTTTTTTTAAAAAGTACAATAAAAGGAAATTAAAATAATAAAATGGGATTCATTTCAAAAGTGTAATCATATATAGGTGACCCAATTCCAAAATTGTGTGGCTAAAAAAACCAAAAAAAAAAAAAAAAACCAAAAAAAAAAAAACAGTTTACCATTAGAACCAAGCTTCTATAAAAGCTTGACATGGAAAACTAAATAAATAACGCTAACAGGAAAGGAAGTGTAACCTTTGACCCCGGGGTCCCATTCTTGTTTTGCATGACTAAATCACATTCTGAATTATAGCCACTTGATCCTCAGACCTCAGGCCCAATTACATCAGCTCCAGGAGGTTACCGTTTATCTGAATTGGGTAAAAGCAATATAATATATAATAAAGTACACAAAAAAGGGCTCTATTTTTTTAAAACAGTGATACTGCTTGCTGGAAAAATCCTTTTCATCATTATTATTGATACAAAGAACACATCATCAAGGATGGATAATTAAATCCATGCACATATTTCTCCATATTCATGTCCTTTCAACAAATGTCTCAAGCCCAAATTATACAGGTAGAGTAATATTATGGTCCACTACTTCTTGGTAATTTGAAACTTGTATAGAGAAATGCTTTTAGGAACCGCTTTAGACCTCACTGCCCCTGTCACCCTCTTTACTATTTAGTATGGCCTTCTTTGGCTTTATAATAGCTTTTAAATGACTTAGCATACAAATCTGGAGGATATGTTTTACCATATGCTTCTCATCTGGGATTCAGAATTTGAGTTTAACACTAGCAGTATAATAGTCATCTATATAACCCAGTTGCCTGCAGTTCCCGCTGTAAAGCCAATTGCCTTTTTTCACCTATTGAAGCCAGAGATGGCTCCCCTGTACTTCAACGGATTACCCAGCTACTGAAGCCAGAGAAGTCTCCCCTGTACTTCTTGGGCAGCTGACCAATACTAGTCGCTGAAGCGGGAGTGCAAAGGCCAATACTGTTACCTTTTTGGGTTCCCAGCCAAGATCTGGAACACAAATTACATTCTAACCATGCGTACAGGACTCCTGCTGCCCTCCAAACTGTCAGTGCTTTTACTAGGGGAGCCACTGAGGTCCCTTTTTATTCTATGCATTCAGTTTCAATGGCATGGGTATCTGGGGGGTTAAGTTAAGTAAAAAGGGTTAACCCAATCAATGACATATGTCTTTGGCCATAACTCAGCTAAATGATCAACACATGTATGAAGCAGCCTGCTCTTAACTGCGGCTGACCTGTGTGCAGAGAGTAAGAGGGTGTCCCTGCAGGCTTTCTCTGCTGCACACAGTTACAAAATTACAAAGCCAGTGTTTAAAGACCTTTCTTTTTGGCTCTGACTGGCTTACTTAACCTTCGCCACTTTAAAAGTGTTTTTATAAGGTTACTGGCTTTCAATCTTGCCATCTCCTGGAGTAGCAGTTAACACAGATTACAGGATTCCCCTCAGGGTCTGACTGACATTGATCTACGGTATGTTACGGGTGGGACAATGTAAATGACCAACTTAGAGCCAGCGGCCTGTCTTACTTACTATGGCAAAGTGCCTGCCCTTGTGTATATTTTGTGTTATGTGTTGTGTTTTAATGTTGGTGTATAGTCATCGGTACACAGGATATAGATGGGTCTGTGTAACACGAGTGTTTAAAATGTATATTTGTATTTAGGCACGAGGATTGGACAGCACTTCACGTGCAAGTAAAATGTAATAATATGTGAGCAAGGGGAATTGCACTTTATTAATTCACATGCAGTTGTACCGCGACTCCAATTGAATGATTGATTAGCAGTTGAGTCTCAGTACAGCTGCATAAAAGCAACATGTTTTCACCCACTCGGGGTTGTGTGTTCGGTGAGTGGAGAACTGGATAGGAGACGGAGGTAATAATTGTGATCGTAAATAATAGAAGTAAAATATCTGCTCACCATGTTTTGTTTGTCTGTTTATTTTGGCGAATGTGCCGTGTCCTGTTTTTGTTTGTTGCAACTGTTTATTTTCTGTGTCTGTACATTCATTAGATGCTGAGCAAGACCATTTGCTCAGCTCCACCAAACTCCACCTCTGTCGTTTTATTTCCTGCTTCTGGTCTGACGTCACCCACTCCGGCCGTCTTTGTGACACTTACTCATAATAAAAAACTAAAAATTACAGGTAAAACCATAAGAAACAAAGTCAAGTAGACATGCTTTTTATGTTCTGAAGAAGGCAAATATTTGTCTAAACATAAATGAAGTGGATAAATAATCATCAGAATTAAGATCAGCTCCTGAGGAGAAGAAACAGATATTTAAATCTATTAAGACTCATAGAGACAAGTTGTGTCAATTTAACTTTTTTCATAGTCTGTATTTTGTATATACTATGGGTTGAACCTTTTAAAATACATTTAAATATTGTATATGTACAGTATATGATGTATAACATTTTATTATTGAAAATACATTCCCTTATGGTGGACGCCACAGAGAGGACTTTCTGGAGAATAGTCTCTTCTGCAGACTTCCACTCATTAGTCACTGAGGAATAGTCATGTATCCCTCCAGAACAATTTAAACACCTTCATGACACAGGGAATGTACTGAAGGAGGCTGCCAATTCAAAGACTTGTGAATGGAAGAGGGGCACTGGTAATACCATTAAGCAACTTCACCTGCCAGGGAAGTTTAATAATAGCACAGTGGGAACAGGGCTGATACAGAACTGACGCCAAGAGGGGAGCGGGACAATCCTTGTTTGTACATCAGCCCTTTTTGTAGGCAAGGCTGATCCCGTTATTCTAACGTAGCTGTTTCTGTACATGCAAAATGTTTTGCTCAGATTATTTCTACTAAGATTTGCAGTGTACAGCACGCAACACCTTATCAAATCCTTGATCTATTGCAATGACGGTAGAGCTCATTTGAATTGATTGCAGAAAGAAAGAAGAGAAAGGGAGGGTGGGAGATGACAGCCAGAGAATGAGCCAGGAGCCGGACAAAACACATTTGTAGCAAATAAATCTGAAAATGAAAATAGAAAGACCATTTTCATTACTATTGAGCAATTACATGTAACTCGCCTGGGCCAACACTGAGGTGATATCACTGATGAAACAGCAGGAATGAGATGGGATGAAACATCATGCATATAACCTCAAAGTGTTGAAGCACACATGCTGTTTTGGGGTATCTGTTTAACTTTATTTAACATTTGTGTACCAAATCCTCACTACACTAAGCGGTGCTATTCAGCCTTACTCCTTCAGGACCATTAAGACCTGTTTAATCTGCCACTGGGAGATAAAGTGATGAGAAAGAAAACATGTTTCTATTTGCAGTAGATCACACTGGCAGATCAAACCTAGTTTGGATTATGGTTTTCATTATCAATAGAGCACCACAGTACTTTTCAGTCAATAGGTGGCACTGTGGAACTACATGTACAAAGACACAAAATATATATATATATATGATTGAGATTTTTTAATTACATGACTACAGCTATCTTTAACCTGAGCAGTCAGTTAGCAGGTCAATTATGATTTTAACTGCAAAGGTTTTTCGAGGAAATTATAGGGAACATGTCTAAATCTGAATACTGGAGCATGGTACATATAAATTGTAATAGTTTTCCATGAGTTTTCACTATTAATGTATTGTATTTTACCATCCCTGTCTATTCTATGCTAGTCATAACTATGTTGTGTGTAGGGTGTTAGAGGTGTCATCTCGTACAATTTGGGTGAACTGTAATAGGAGGCACCCCACATAGGATAAGATGCCCTGGAATTTTACAAATAACCGTGGCTAGCATACCTCAGCAAACTCCTCTGAGGGACAGCACTCCCTTATAAAAGTTTACTATGGTAAATTTGCACAGTGCTTTTGTAGTTTTCAAATGCTTTATAATATGCATTTACAATGGTTTGCCATGTTTTTTTTTAATATTAGCTTTACAATGCTTACTTATACTTTACTATGCTTTCACTATGCTTTATTACACTTTGAGTGCTTTTACTACAGGAAACTTTTGCAAGTGTCAGAACCATGCAGAAGGATGGCAATAACTCTAATATAGAGGGATGGGTTATCATTACTAAGTGTCGGTGATGGACTTGTAGTGCTTCCCTGTTTGGGATACCTTCAGCCTCCATGATGTCTCTGTAGTTGTACAGTCTGGGTTTACTTATATCCCAACTCTGGCGTCTGCCATAATTACCTTGCTAGGAGACTTCAGTAACATAGCTGATCTTAACTAAGTCAAAAAGTACCTTTTTTGTTATTACAAATAATCTTTTCTTCTGCTCTCCTGTTTTGATGTTAGGCAGTTTGTCCTCCACCCACCCTGGTCAGCTTATGCCATGAGTGTCAGATTTTCTAGATAAAGGCTGTGATATGAATGTCAGCTGCCATTGCAATGGCCCGGCATATAGTCTGAGGTCATTTAATATTGAGTTGGAGGATTCTAATCAAGGAGCTGTCAGCTTAACTCTTTAGTGACAGAAAAGCCACGAACATGGTAGTAGGTTTGAGTACCTCAGTAGGAGCACTGGATTGCACAATAGAATAAAAAAACAAGAATTACATTTACAATGTAATTACATTACATTTGGCATGAGTTATTGATTCAGCATTAGAATTTACAGTATAAGGAAAAAAAAGGTCTTGCCTACCTCCTACTTGCCTAATTTGCTATTGCCAGACAAAGCATCAACACAGGACTGCAATGGTATTTATTTATCCTTGTAGACATTTGTTCTTAAACTCCCCATGTTCCTCTGACATAGCAGGAGGTTTTTAAAATAATTAATAAAAAGCATTATTTCAAATTGACTTTCTCACCAGTATACAAAAATAAAATATATGTTTGGTTTTCCATTGGCAGACGTGGTGATAGACATGGTGAGGCAACCACGTGCATAGGGCTGAGACACAGACTCTGCACCTTCTGCTTTGCAGCCAACTGTCTCAACAACTGTTGAAAAGAGCCAGGCTTATTTACAAGCGATTATAGAGCTGAAGTATTGTCTTACATATATCACCTCTGTTACACTGCAAGGGTCAGACTTGCACTGGCTCTCGCTAAATTTCTTTGTTCCCATGTAAAGTTTGTGTGGGAATGTAAGGTTGGCAAGGGTGGGGTTAAATCTGCCCCTGCCAGCACACAGGTGTGGCCATTCTCCAATTAGGTAATTGGTGCTAATTGGGGAGTGACCACATGTATAAAAGGAGCCAGAAAGCCTTGTTTATTGAAGGGGTTTTTGGAGAGGGTATGTACTGTGTTTTGTGGGAAACCAATTCAGTGATGCCCATTGCCCAGTCTGAATTAAGGTTACCTATTTTGTGTATACTTCCTTGTTTTGGCCTTTGTTTCTTGATTTTGTTTGATAACTAAGTGTGCAACAGCACCCTTAAGCTGTAGCTTCTGTCTTTCGGTCTCACCAGCTTTGGCTATGATAGGATGAATTCTTAGAGCTCATTACTACAAAATGTCATATACATGTTTTATTTTTTTTTTAAAAAGAAAGACATTAAAGTAGTCATCTGTTTTAGAATTATATATAAAAATGTGAATAAGAGTTTGGACTATAAACTTTAAAGCACCAACCCTTTTTAGAGCAGTTGCTTTTGTAGTTAAAATCCCCATGGTATTCAAGCAATACTACAGTAAAGTTCTAGTCACTACTGCTGTACTTTTTTTTTGTGGATGTTCACATTCCTCTCCTTTTTGTGCATGGAGAAATCTGGACAGTTTTTGGTACTGCACAGCTATAAGATACAGTAGCTGCATTGCTGGGGACTGAGGTCCTGCAGAGCTCTGATAGCTTGGCAAGCCAGTATTCTACTTCACCCGCTCTGTTGTCTGTTGTACTGTCCTGACCTAGGCTGCTGCTCAACATTCGAGGGGCTAGGCCCATCATAATGATGTAGTCAGAGAACATTCATCATCTGCTTGGCTGTGCAGCAGTCAAAACTCCTTCCCAGAGCAGCCAATGCTAGTCCTGAGATCAGCCTTGTGGCTTTCCAGGTATCATTGTAGCAAGGCTGACTGTGGATTGGAAACCCATCTGTTAGAAGTATTGAAGTTCACCAAGTTAATGAAATAATTCACAAAGCTCTGCTTTCATATCTGCCAACTTTTGAAAATACCAAATATTTTTTCTTGTGTTTTTTTTTTTTTTTGTCATGTTTAAAAAAACATTGCAGTAGTATTTGAAGTAAGCAAGCAAGCAAGCCAGCTTGGTGGGGGGGGGGGTTAAACATTTACTTAAGGTAATAATTCATTACAATTGAGTCTCATAGGGAGCTAGAAGAATCATGCTCTAAACCGGAAGTCTCCTAATGAACTCGGGAGACTTGACAGGTATGTGCTTGTGTCCTCCTAAATGCGTTCTGGGCTCAACAAAATGTGTCTGTGAAAGGCATTAGATGTTCTATAAATTATTGTTAGTATTTAGGCATTTCTAGAGGTTTCAATCTTTTTACACTAACCCCTACTTTTGAGTCATTAAAAAGATACTTTTCTGTAGGTCTAAAACTTGCTAACTCTATTTTTACATTGCAGTAAAGGAGAAACCCAAATGTTAAGAGGAGTAATCCTGTGATGTCGTCAACACAGACCTTGAGAAAATTAGAACAAAATGGCAGAGTAAACCACAAGAGCAAAACAAATTCAATCATGATAAATCACCATAACAACACACACACACAAACAAACAGTGGGCCTGTGTTAACTGTTGGGTTTGAAATGAATTAAAGTACGCTCATCTGCTTTTTGTGACATTTTTTTTTTAATATTGTACATTTTTATTACAAGGGAAAGCTATATGAACTATGTTAAGTGGACAAGCGTTTTGGTGTATACCTTCACTGTGGTAAAAACATTTGACTTGAGTTTTATAGTTTTGTCTCAGTATTTATGATTGTTAGTCAGGGGTTATGTATTTCTCTTTAGTATTGTAGTCCAAGACATTTTGGCATTTTAACTGCCCTTCCATATCAATTTAAATAGTGAACATAAACATTTATGAGTGTGATATATGCTCAGCTATAGAATTTTACAATACAGCTTAGTAACCAATAGATTAGCCACTGACAAATGCCAATGTAATAGGGCCTGTCTGACACAAAAAACTGTAGGAAACTACACAGAGCAATAGTTCTCCTCAATAAATCATTTATTGAATGTTTTAATACCATTATAATTGGTTTATTCCAATCACACCAAAACCATTCAATTCAAATTCTTCACGTAAAACCGTAGTTTACATATTCTGTCTGCGTCATTAATGCAGTGTTCCTAGAATTTGTTTTTTACAGCAATACCACAATTTTACAATTAAAATTACATTTCGAAAAGGAATTTATGCAACTGGATGACCACGTTATTATTTTGCATACTTGTGTTTTTTCCACCAAAAATAACAGTTTACACAAATCTCATAGCATCCATGAAATTGGGTCTTCTCCATGGCAACGTGGGTTGCAACAGATAAATTGTTTGAGATGGGGATTAAAAGCAAAGAAGGCATTATGCCAAACCTGTATACTGACCCCTAACAGAATAATTTGGGGTATGGTTTCCATTACCGAAAAACAAATGATCATTTTTTTCCAATACATATTTTTCTTTCTTCAGAGAATTTGATGTTCCGTTTGTGCAAGTCGTGGGTTTTACAAAAGGTGGGTGGAAGGGTAGCAATTTAAATGCGGCTTAGTTGCAACCATTTAACATCAGTCTTTAGATTAAAAGCCCTTTTGTGTCTCCCTATAGTTGTGTGGGTAACAAGGGTTAACCACTGAACATTATGAATTCTAGATGTAAAACAAAAAATGAGTCATGTGGTAGGAATGTGCAGAAATACCATTTAAGGCTTTTTAAAGTACAATAAGAAGAATATGTAGACATGCTTTGCCCAAGATTGGAAGGGCAGGCTGTCTCTCCCTGACCAACAACTTACTGGGAATAATCTTCAATAATTACAGTAGTTATCAAGAGAAACACATCAATTACAATCTGAAACAACTTTATACTACAAATAGCCCATTTCCTTCCCATTTCACGCTCTCTCATCATTTCATACGTCTGGTCTCTCTGGGGCATATTAAAAAAGAAAAAAGAAAACGGATGCTTTCATTTTAAAAACAGATTTTTAACAGTTTTTAAAAGGGTATTTTTAAACAGGAGAATTAATTGTGGACACCTGTGACAGGGTAGCAGGGGCAGTGATGTCAGGCCAGTAACAGATACCACGCACACATGCACACGCACGTACACATCAGGTGCAAAAACTCACTGCGGCGCTGTGTTTATTAACAACCAAACTAAATTAAATATTTAAACAAAAACAACGCTCACAGAGCAAAAATAAAAGGTTAAACAAAAACAAATCTCACACACCAAAGAATCCCAACTAAACAAACACACTGCTGGCTCTTCCAACACTCACAGCAGTTGCTTGTTTTCACTTTTGCTTTGCTTTGCTTTGCTTCTCCCTCTCTCACACTTACATTCCCACGCTGAAACAAGGAAAACTGTAGGGTTTTACACGGTGACCATCTCCCGATTAGCAACAAATTAATCACTTAATTAACTGGGAGATGGTCACCTTCTACACAAGGTTTTTTGGGATGAAGCTTCCCCAGCCATGTTGCCAAACAATAACACACCAATACTTTGTAAAATAAACACAAAATACATTTCTTTTAAATAATAATCCACCCACACATTTCACCCATGATAAATAAACATAAACAGTACATTTTACAGCAGGGCATTGCCTTTCCCCCCTATTCATGTGCAGTGCTCTTTTCTCCCTTGCCACAGCTCTCTTTAAAACAACCGAGAAATGTGTCTTAGTAAAACACTGAGAGTTCAAGTTTCGCGAGGGTTTCTCAATTTCTCCACCTCAGCAAGATGTGTTACTGGAACAGTGCTTAACAGATTAGCAACAATTACCAATATTGCTGACAAGAGAAGAGAGCTACTAATACAAGAAAACAAGTGCCATGTTATTTTAACTGTTCACCGCAAGTGTCATGCATGGATTAATGGTGAAATGAAGAATTTCTATTTCTTTTTTTTTAGTGAACGTATAACTATGTCCAAATAAAGTATAATGCCTGTCAGTTCAACAACTAACAAAAAATACGGGAAGGAGTGATGCCTGGGCCAAGCTTACCGCAGTGGAAAGTGAGCTTTTTTGGGGACATCTTTTTTTGGATGGCCCCTGAAGGGACTGCTCCCTGAAGTGACGGCAGGGTTTTGATTCAAACCCCCGGAAACCCTAAGAAGAGACCCAGCTTTCTGATCAGCATGAACTGTATATTTCCTTTCCTTTTCTTGCTTTCATTCACAGTTCAGCCGTCTGACGTTTCTGACAGCTCTGGAGCAGACTGAAGACAGCCCTTCCCTCCACAACAATATATTCTGAGTGTACAATTAGTTCCAACCTCCTGTAAAAAGATATGTGTCAATACCAATTGCCTCGCTGGGCCACCAGGCTGGAGCAGGCCTTTGTTGTTCATTTAAAGCAGTGTTGACAGAACGCAGGGTCACGAGGCTGCATCTCTGAAACTGAGCAGGCTACCTCCTCTAGGATACTGCCTTATATAAAGGATTGAACTCTGTTTCTCTGCTACTGCTTTTATTTCTTGTTTACACTAACATTTGTCTGCTGGATTTCAATGGCAGTTAGAAAGGTTTTATTTATTTATTTATTTATTCCAGTAGAATGAAATAGCAATTAAATGGAAATAGCATTTTTTTTTGTTTTACAGCACCTTGTGTGATATATCTATTTCTTGTCTTGCAAAACATAAACCGAATAATGTATAGGCCATTATATATTCACAGATATCTAACTATACTTTAAAAACAGCTTTTGTTTCCAGTGGTGGAGTCTTAAATCTGAAGTTACCAGAATGCCACTGAAATATTATTATTATTATTATTATTATTATTATTATTATTATTATTAATAACAATTTCTTAGCAGGCGCCCTTATCTAGTAAGACCATCATTTTCAAATGAAAACACAAAGGACCTTGTTCACAATGCTTCAAGTCCATAGCTTCGAAAGATAAAAAAATATGTCTATTTTTTAATTTCTTAAATGGTGGTAATAATTATAACAATCCCTATTGCACTATAGAGTGTACAAGATCCTTGAAGCAAACTTTATGCACAGTAAAAAATGAATAGTAATACAAAAAAGTCCTATGTAGGAGATGTAAAGCCATATGTAGGAGTCTTTTTTTTTTTTTTTTTTTTTTTTAATTGGCACTAGGACGCTTCTGTAGAATGGAAACATGTGGAATCCTCCATTACAATGTATTCTTCACATACATAGATTAACACATTCTAACAGAATTATAGGAAACTCTGACAGAGTTTAGTAGAAATTAAAGAAAAAGTATCCAAGCTTCTGGTTTTTAACCTAGGACTTTTCCCTTTTATCTGCCTGTTGCATTTCTGGGGTTTCTTCAAACGGCCCGCGTTTGCACAGAACCCACGCACAATTACAGTTTTGTTGAAAAAAAAGATTTAGTTAAATATTACAAAACGTCTGCAGATGTGGCGTTGTCTATGACAATTTGGCAGCTTAGGTGAGTGATGGGGAATGGCAAGGCTTGGACTTATTTAGCTTGGTGCAATTTCCCTCTAACTAGACTTCTTCCTAGGATCCTGCAGCAGATCACCCTGACAAAATGCAATGGGCCATGGCTGGAATGGACAAGGCTGGTGGGCTCCCTCTCTACATACATGTAAAATGTTCTCTGATCTGTTTAACGTTTCGCTGAGAAATATTGTTATGTTTCACTTAACTGCACAGGCATGTTTGGCTCCGAAAGCTGGCACAATCTTAATAAAAGCATTACAAAAAGATGAGAATGCATCTACTTAGTGAATGGGGATAATTACAATATTCAGTGAGTTAACCTATATAACCTGCATATAGGTTTAAGTTTATAGTACAGTGAATAACTATATACAATACTCTGTATACAAAATCCTGGTCTTATAGTAAAGAAAAATATATTCAAGAGAGTAGTGTACACTCCACAACTATATACTGCTGCATGATTGAACTTTAACTTATTTCATGTTTTTTTGACCTCTGGTCTTGCATTTGAAATATGTTTATATTTACAGCTTGTGTGTGGTTCTGAAGTCAATGATGTATTGTTGTAGTCATCATAGTGTTTATTTGGTACAGCTGGTTCTCATTTCTCCACCTGGGCATTGTTAGACAGCAAGCCTAACATAATCTTTGGCAGCATGGGCCTACACAGGCCTTCTCAACCTCCCAGTGTTGGGATTTCTCAGACTTCCGGTTGTATGAAGATTTCCACACATTCAGGCTATGTACACACACAGGCTAAATGGAGTTGTGAGTTCACCTTTTGCTCTTAATACTGTTCGTATACACACAGTTCAGTGTTCAGTTACAAAGGGCAACAACAACCGCAGTTGGTGCTCAGTGGATTTCAGTGCAACTAATGACGTAATTGTTTATAAGACATTTCCGCGTGAAGAACATGGCAAAATATATATATATATATATATATATATATATATATATATATATATATATATATATATATATATATATATATATATATATATATATATATATATATGTGCCTTGCAAAACTATTCAGACCCTCTCACAGTTTTCAAGGAGGAAACTGGTGGCGGGTGCCACTGTGAGGCCAACAACTGTCCATAGGCGATCCCCAAGCAACTTGAAAGAGCTTGAGCAAATCTGCCAAGAAGAACGGGTACAAATTGCACCAAGCCTGTATGCAAAGTTGGTAGAGACTTACCCAAAAAGACTTGCAGCTGTAATTGATGCCAAAGGTGCTTCCACCAAATACTGAGTTGACAGGTCTGAATACTTATGCAATCAACATATTTCAGTTTTTTCTCTTTAGTTTTTGCTGACATTTACTGTAACTTATCTTACCCTTGGAAGTCTTCAGTAGAGCATTCAAGTTTTGAATAAAATATTAAGTTTAAAAAAATATGTATGCATCATTTTGTAGTTTCACGAAATGGGACACCATAGGAAAGATCTGAATACTTTAACAAAGCACTGTAGGTGCCTGATGAGCAGAACTGATTTTGTAATACTGATGCATAGTAAATTCATAACAATGGTAAGTAGTGCATACATATAATACACTTTTTTATTTAATCAAAGTACAGTTGTATAATATTTTGTTGTAAAAAAAAAAAAAAAGGTTTTACAAACACCACAGTGCGACCCCAACTCGTTTTTCCACCGATACCTAACATCTTATCTGTGTGTTCTGGCACTCCAGGAAGTGTCTCAATAAATGACAAAGATGTATATACGACTCCTTAGACATGCGTACATTTTTAATCCAGTCATTTGGAAACTACTCAAGTCGTTCCCACCAGCCTTCTGGTCGGAAGATCACCAAATGTTTCGATCTACCATCATGGCACTGCAGATCGTCGCCACTGTTTTTAACAATTCAGAAAAAGCAAAACGACATCACCGCTGGTTTTGCAGAAAATAGCATAGCTGTGCTTGACGAGCTCTCAATCTATTACGTGCAGTACTTCCAAAAGCATAACCAAAAACAGCCTCCTTGTTGTCACACAAAACCTCACGATCAGCATGTAATGATGGCCTGAGTTTGGTGGTTTGTTTAAACAGGGAGTGCACTCACTTCAGTAATGAAAGGTGTGTGTGTACAACAAACAAACACAGCGAGTGCCATTTGTAAATACGGTTGTCGAGCCAACTGCAGTGTGTGTGTATGTAGCTTCAGTGTTCTTCTCTGATAGATTGTGACGCTGGTGACCAACAAAGCCATTTGGATCTATTATTTATTGGCCTCTTACTAGCCACCCAGCAGACATATAAAATCCCAGGTCTAGAACTAATAGCTATATTTAGGGGTCTAGATAACACTAGAAATTTACAGTAAATTAATTTTAGTAGCTCTTTTTTACTTGGACCAGCTTAACCAGCTCCTCAACCAGCACCAAGAATCCAGAACTAGCACGACCAGCTAAAAACCAACAAATCATCAACATACGCCTGTGTTGGTGATTGCTGGTCATTTTAATAATTCATACAGTGACAGATATTAATAATGCTACCCTAAGGCCTTTAACCCATGTCAATTGTGGATCTCACCTCCATTGTATAGTGTACAAGAACAATGTACACAAGTGAAGTTATTAAAATATGTTGCTAAAATTGACCCTGCTGAATCTTACAAAGAACAAAAACATATAATAGTTTATTTGGCAGGTAATAAGGCAAATCACGTTATGCTGAAGGAGCAAGGATACTTCATGCTACCTGATGAGAGCTGGGGTTGGTACATTTGCCTCTTTTCTTTGTCAGAAATACACGATTCCTGCAGTAAAAGGGTTAAATAGTTGTTGTACAGTCAAACTGCACACATAGAAAACAATCTCCTCTGTGCCTTTTTTAATTTGAGAGAATGCAGTGTGTGTCTAACTTTCCCTTATGCCAGCCCAACCTTAAACCTGGTCTCTGCTTTGGAATCAGTCCACACAGGATAATTTTCACTGTACAGAGATTCCCAAGGCCAGCTCACCTGGAACCAATCAGTAACAGAAGCGAAGTGTCTGTAATACTGCGAATACTGTCTGTCTCTGCTGTCTGCATCTGGCTGTCTGTCTGTCTAACTGTTTTTATCTGTTTATTTCTCTTTCTGCCTTATTGTTGCCTCTGTCTGTCTGTCTTTCCTTCAGCTCTAATAAATGACAGAAGCTACAGAACAGAAGCTCTCAAAAAACACAGGAGAAGGACTTTTCCGATTTACAAGAAAGTCAAACTATTAAACTCTAATGGCTGTCCATTGAATGGTCTCCGGGGATCTATCTGAGTCAACATGTCAGACCCCATTTCCTCCTGTTTCAGCAATAACCTGGTCTACAAGAAGCCAGGGAGGTGTGGAGCTGTGAAAAAGAGATGGGGGCTGTTGTAGAGAGGGGGACTGGTGCAGATGCAATTAATCAAAGCCTCTGGGCTCTACTCTGTAGCAGCGCATTGACAAATCTTGTCACTTGAAAGAGTTAATTTCACTCGCCTTCCGTCTCAGACTGTAAACAGATCAATCTTGAGGCATGCGCTAATTGTTTTCTTCCTGCGTGGAAATGGCAATTAACTTAAATGAAGTGAACGCACTTTATTTTATTTTATTTTATTAAGTTTAGATTATAGGCAAGCGTTTGGTCAACACCTGATGGTGTGACTTCTCGATGAAGCATTTCACAAATTATTATTATTAATATTTTTTTGTACACTTCAGGTACCTGAACTACAGTACACAACAATTATGCTGCTCTTTTCTTTTTTTTTACGTTGCTTAATATATGTACTTACAATACAATGATATAAATATTATAAGAGAAATATTTTCTATTAAAATATTTTTCATCAGTGGAATCTGAAGCTATGACCTTAAACTAAGGATTTATTGATTCATCTAAACAGAGGGTTCAGTGTACTGTGTATCATCTTGTACATATTGCATTCATAATAAATATGTACAAACCTGTTTCCAGATTATATATAAGTATGCTGTGAAATTCCTAACAGTGTACTTTTGACAATCATGGGGAAGCACCGCTGTAGCTCTGTGACCTTTTGCTGGTTGCCATTTTTTGTACTGATTTCTTTGGCCCTTGTGTTATTTGTTCTGAAGTTGTGCATTAAGCATTTCTCAACACAAGACTTGCAACAGAATTACAGGCAATAAGGAAGTGTATTTCTGTCACAGTAAGATGCTGATTTGTTTTATTTGTCCCTTGACTTTGTACATTAAAATACCAAAGTGGCACGGCCCTACCCCCTCCAGGTGCTCCACACTTAGAACATGTACAGTATTTAAAAAATGTAGGAAAGTATAGTATGATGACAGTATGATGACATCAGAATTCTAGAAAAAGAACTTTCCTTTCTGGGTGCACCAACAGTCATTGTAAATGTAGGCTTTGGGTTATATGGAGTTCTATACTCACAATCACAGAATTGTATATATAATAAAG
The DNA here is from genome assembly GCF_017654505.1 of Polyodon spathula. Taxonomy (NCBI): domain Eukaryota; kingdom Metazoa; phylum Chordata; class Actinopteri; order Acipenseriformes; family Polyodontidae; genus Polyodon; species Polyodon spathula. The sequence continues at coordinate 9,048,425 of NC_054552.1, forward strand.
TGAGTGTTCTAAATATTAATACACAGTAACTACAATGCAGTTAATGTACCAGTATTTTCAAATGTATTACATTTTATTTTTAATATAATAGAATATCTTCTGTTAGTGTTTGAGATTTAGATGTGAACCAAAGCAACTGGGTAGTAAATGCGATATTAAATAGGGGATGCTGTAGTCATGGACAGGAAGGCAGATAGTTCAAAAACAAGCAAAAGTATGTAATCCATTGCCAGGGGCCAAAAGTGTATGTGCTGTGGAAGTGTGAAGGATGGCCATTTGGAAACTAAACGGTAAGGTGATAAACATCACTGAAAGTTAACGGCACCTTTAAGTTACATATTTAAAGAATGGCCCACATGCAAAAAAAATAAAACCCAAAGATTGTTGGATATAGGACAACGCCCATATTTCTATACTGGAAATCAACTCCCAAGGCATAAAAAAACAAAGTTGTTATTATATGGGGCAAAGCCTTGTAAAGGTAATTTGCTAACTCTGCATGTGATTTTAATTGAGCGATTAGCGATAATTCAATAAGTGACTGAAGGACAGAGCGCATGAATCGAAGGCGTAAAGTATGGAACCCTCTTCAGAGGGTCTTTTGTTTTTGAACTAAATCTAAATCGTTACCTCTGTGTGCGAGTCACAAGTCGTGATCGGCAAGGGGCCAAAAGTCCATTCCTTGCGGGTTCACTGTCTGTTCCACTTGGATTTTTAAAAAAAAAGTTTTGTCTCACATGCAAATCGTGAGTTTAAGTCCATAAAATTCCATAGTGACCACTTATTAGATAAGAGGGATACCAAATAATGCCCTACAGATAGGTTGTTCAATCAAATTAAATTTCTACCGACACCCTGTGCATTGGAATTTGAGAGTTCAGTGCGGCTCTCATGAGTATGTGCCTACCTACAGCCAATTATATTAATGTTAATGTCACTAAAAACAAAACAACAAACAGGATACAGCAGACAGAGAAATCAACTAACAATACATTTAACCTGGTTTAAAATATTTTCCAAAATGAAAGCCTTGAAAAGCTTATATGTCCTTCATGTTGGTACACACCTATTGAATTCATGACATGCCTTCTTGAACTGGGCTGATTTAACACTCATATTAGACCTTGTAAGATTAGGGATTTCTAGATTAGTACTAATTGGGGACTTTGAAACCTTAGGTAGTACTCAGATTATCAGCTACTTTACGATAAAGTGCATTAGGCACCATAGTTGTAAAAAAGAATACTGTTAAAAAATGGTTAATTGAAATCAAAACTGTGTCTGTTGCTTGAATCTAGTTTTGTAACATTAACAGTACTTGTTTTCTTTTGCATAAATCCTGCCCAGGATTGGTGCCCTAGTCTTAATTCTAGTACAAAGTTTTTTCCCCAGTTTAATCCTATAGAAATAATTTAGCAAGATACCACTAAGAACAATAATGTAACTCCTCTAACAAACTAGCTTATAGGTATCCTTTCACATAAGATGGGTGTAAACTTTACCCTTGCTCCAAATAGGACCTGTATTGTATCACCAGCTTTGACTATAAAAATAAAAGCTTCTAAAGAATCTCGACTTGGGAACAACTTTCAACCTGCACCATCATTTCTACAGAAGGCTGCGGTCCCAGAATTAGGATGGCAGGGGCATGTCGGCTACAAACAGATAAGGTCAGAAAATGCACCTGCCCCCTGTTTCTTTGTAATATTCAACCATGGCGCTTCCATGACGGACTATCCTCTGGTCTTTCAACACAATCTCATCACAGGGCACAGACACACAGCTCTTCCCAGCTGCGGTATGAACACAATGCTTATAGCAAGTAGCTGAAAGTTACGATTTGAATACAGCTGTAAAGATGTTCAACCTGAACAGAGCTGCATGTGAAGTTGGGGGCTCCAGAGACCCCACAGGGGAAGGTTTAACCCAGGAGTACATTTGGTCAAGTGTAACAAAATGGGGTTCTAATTTTGCCCACTTTATACACCCCAAAAAGATACATACCATTCTTTTGACCTAAATATACATGACATGCGGTATTTTTCCACATATAAGAATGGAATGAGGCTCTATGTGTTTATTCAGCCCTTAATTCCTCTATTTTTAGAAGTAATTTTTATAAGTATCTGCTGTGGAAAGTTAAAAAAAATTGCATCAGTATGTTAATTTTTGTGGAGAAGAATGGAAATTCTGCTCTGGTTTGGAGAAACACATGTTTTTCAGTGTGTGGAATAAGAAAAGACATCAAGTCCAGTTATTTCTTTCTTTCTTTCTTTCTTTCTTTCTTTCTTTCTTTCTTTCTTTCTTTCTTTCTTTCTTTTACAAAATGTACTTAGATGTAATATGTTTTTTTTTGGGGGGGGGGTTTGTGTTGGCAGTATTTTAATGCAATTGTGCAACTAACTTTTTCAACTGTGAATACTGCATCTCCTTATAGAAAAGTTTGAAAAATGCACTTATAACACTGGTATGTTCAGAACAAGAAGCATTACCAGCAATGACAGCAGATAGTTTTGGAACAAATATTTTGCAGTGTTCTTGAAACAGTTGCACAATGAACATAGTGCCATGGTATTGCAATGGATTGCCACTGTTTATTGCTTAATTTCTTACAGATCATTGTAGCTGCCTTAGAAGTTAAATTGGTAAGGGAAGCTTAAATTATGAGCAACATGTTCTGCAGTAACATGGTACCATATCAGTAATAGACACTGCGATTCCTTATTAAGATGACAATATGAGCAATATAGCTCTGAAACCATTGGGCTGCCATTGCTGCTAATGTTGTGTTGTGCTACTGTTATTGCTAGAGATTCTTCAGTGTAATAAACTATTATAATGGCATCGCAATGGTAATATTTCAGGCAACTGACCTTTATTATAAACCATAATACAAATGTGCAGCAGTGTTTTGGAAAGGGTTCAGCACAAGCCTTCCATTTGCCTGTGTTTGTGAAACCGGAAAGCCTTTGGTAACAGTACGAAACATCTTGTGCTGGCACAGGGAGTCTATTGTGTGTTCGGGGGAGCTGCAGGCAGCTTTGCTTGAGGCTCCCTGGGACCCTCTTTAGTTGCCCCTCCATCCCAGCACTGCATGACAGATTGCAAGATTCTTTTTCAACTCACCGGAAATCATAATTCTGTAGATAATTGATTTTTGCTGCCCAATATCCTTTATTATGCAATGTCTTCCATCAATTAGATTAATTGTTTGATATCATAATACAACATCATGTTTCATAACCTTGGGCTTATTTATACGTTTATAGAATTTGCCCCCACCCCTTCCACACACACATCTACATTTATAATTACAAGGGCTTAGAACCAGAGGGGCGTAAATGACATTTTCATAATTTTACAGGAGAGCAAATTAAGATTTTGATTGTTTGTGTTCAATTGCCATTTATCAGTACATGCACAGTATTAATATAATTTTGAAGAAAATTAAAGAGTTTAAAATATTTTTGAATTTGCAACATCAAAAAGTAAAAATAGTTCCAGAAATTTTGTTAAAAGTTAGATTTTCCATAATAACACGTTGAAATGAATACCCATAGCAGATACAAGTGTGGTTTTTCTTCACTAGTTATATCCCAGACTTGTTTTTCTTCAATTTAATAACAATTAATAAATCAGTATATATCCTTCAAATATAAATGTTCACATATACAGTCATATTTCATAAATTATACTTAAAAAATACTACTCTAAAATATAATTTACAAGATTTTGTACAATTGACATGGTCTGATTCTTATTCTGTACTGAATTCATTGCTGGAATCCTAAATTTAACTGAGTAAAATATCCACACAAGTTAGATATTGACACAAACAAAGCTTTATTTTGCTGCTTTTTTCAGCCATTTTGACTCATCTGCTGTCACTAAGCCATCCCACAATGCAACACTTTGTAAGTGTGCTAGTTACACCCTCTCGGCACTGAGTTAATCAAATCATTAACTTAAAACTATTTAGATTTAAGAGAGGTCACTATAATTGACCCAAACTTTATATGAAGCATCAAATTCTGCTCAACATTTTTAAACACTGAGTTAAAGCATGGAATGCAATGACGTTTAGGGTGTGAGAGGAAAAGTTTATATAAAGAAATGCTAACATAAATGTATTACACAGCTGCAACAATTACTATATTCACACAATTGTTGTTTTGAGATTCAACTTTTATTAGGGAGCTCCCCTAAATCACTTGTTTAGAAAGATACAGGGTATTAATGCTTGTGACAGAGTAACCGTCTGTCATGGGGATGCGTGCATTCGCTGCTGAGTGACAGGCAAGAGATCGAGACAGAGGCTGAAGTTGATACTCCCCACAAATGAACAGGATTTATTTACACATCAACACTCTGAACAGCTCATGTGACACTACCAGCAATGGCAGCGCATGGAGCATGTACAGCACAATGTACGAAAACTTTGGTAGGATCTACAATCTCTGAACTAATCTTCTCTGTTCAATAATAAATGGTTAGGGGGGATATGTGATTACTCTCTCTCTCTCTCTCTCTCTCTCTCTCTCTCTCTCTCTCTCTCTCTCTCTCTCTCTCTATATATATATATATATATATATATATATATATATATATATAATAATATATAAGTTAGCAAATAGATCAACTATTATTAGAAAAAGAAAAAGTAGTTAAAATGTGGTCCTAGATTCATGCCACCTTTGCTTGAATCCTGATCATGTTAAATTGCCGATCTTGGCTGGGGATCCACAGGGAGTACTGCATTAGCCTTTTCACTGCCTTGGGGTTATGGTGGAAAATTGACTCAAGCACTTTCTGGTAAAGGTGGTTTCTTTTTTATTTTACAAAAACAATTGTATTCTGAGAATGGATATTACAAAATACTGACCACACATTTAAACTTTGCTGCTAAATGGGAATTTGTGTATTTTTACTTGAATAGAAGTCATTTTAAATTTTGAGTATTACCTGTGTACTGTGGTATAAAATAGTAGAACGTTTGTGGGTGAAAGAACCAACATAATGACTACAGTATCGTTTTAGTTTTAAATCAAACATCTGATCTCCTGTGTAGTGCAATCATATTATCCCCATTAGAAATTTGACAGAGAGCTTATTAATTTTAGCAACAGCAGTGATTACGTTAGCCAAGTCCCTGCGGCCAGTTCATTCTGCCGGGGTAAAATAGGCACAACATGTCACGGCTGTTTGGGCATCCCAGGAGTGGGAGGGGAGGAGAAACAAAGTACTGTTTCTCTACTCTGCTTTCCTTGGAATGAATGCACTGTGAAAACAAGGCATACTCTTCCAGGCAAGTGAACTCACAAATTGAATAAAAGAACATGACTCTGATTACGTTTGTTTGAAAGAAGGTCTTTCTTGTCTACCACAGCCATTAGAAAAGACTACGGTTCTGTGTTTCTCTTCTTATCTCCTCCACCAAGGTTGCCACTGCTTTTACACAACTGTACCTGAGTGTTGCTCACAGTAAGGCTTCACAAGCTTCACATGTCAGACCAACTATAGTACAGTAAAATGGGGTGCTGTAGGCCCAATATTCATAGACCTGCCTTTCTTTCCTGCTAGTTGAAGAGTAATACTGTTTGTTTTAATCTTATTATAGTTTATCACAGTATTTTACATGGTGTTCATGCAGTTTTCCCATGTTTTTCCCATGGTTATACTACGCATTTAGCATAGTTTACACTGGTTTGTCATTTTTATTAATATTCTTTACCATACCTTGCTATTCTTTGCAATGCTTACATATGCTTTGTTACACTATGGCATGCTTTTACTAGGGGAAACTTTTATCAATCATTATTTTATATAGCGCCTTTCATGGAAGACCACCATCACTGAGTTCTTTACAAGATGCAGTAACAAGAAAATCTACAATACTTGAAAAAAAGAGAAATGCATAATACATGGTACAGTAAAAAACAAAAAAAACAACGCATAATACATTAAATACAGTGGAAAGTGCATAATACTTGATAGTAGCGATAAGAGAAGTGCTCCCTCGTTATTTTGTTAACTGATTTACACCTAAAAAATACTGAGGGTGATAAAACTAGGGGTCCTTACACACACAAAAAAAAATATTCTATATATGAAAAGTTTACTTTCAATGTGGCTTAACCATGATTTAACCGAGTTTGAGAATTATTTAATCAGGAAATAACAAAGGTTGTCGATTGGTCTAATGAAAAGGACTTTATTTAAATTAAATAAACTTTACATTGCTGATGGTCAGACTGGTGCCTTTAGGATTTGAAAAACGTAATTTCCAACCTTACAATGGTAAAGAGAATCTGATACAGACAGTGACATAAAGAGGGCTGAACACTGTGTTCCTGCTCTGAAAGCCAATACCTTTCATCAGCCCTTTGTTTTTCTATGATCTGTTCTGCGCCATCACTACAGCAAAATAGTTTCTCATTCTATGTTAAATGAAGAGTGGCCCCCCTGTGTGAGTCTGTCAATTGCCAGATGGAGCACAAACTTTGAAGCTGAGGTTGCCCCCAGCCCAGCTTCCCTGTCACAGCCTGCCAGGCAAAGCCTCTACAGCTAAAAAGTTTTGCATCACCCTACAGAAATTCAAGTCAAATGAAACCTGCTGAATAATGTTACTTCACCATATTGAATTACATACCGCTTTGTAGTTTTCCAGGTACTTAACGAAAAGCTGACAAAAATACTGTAGTATATGAAATACTGTACTACTGTGATGTCTTCTGGTCAACTTTTGCGATATCATTTTGTAGTTTCGTTGATTACATGATGTTAAATAAAATTTCTAAATTATATATATATATATATATATATATATATATATATATATATATATATATATATATATAAATTATGTCTCAATCCTAAAATTTTAGGTGATGCAAAACTTTTGACCATAGCAGTACACTACATTGCTTGTCGTTGTACTGGAAAAGACATCAAGATCAAGGAGCTGGAATCAATACTACCATATAGACCACTCCTAACCTCTGTATACCTTTCAAAAATGTGTGTGTGGTAGAGCTATAAAAAAAGGGTACTACTTGGTACTGCTACTGCTAGAGTTATATTGCCACTGTACTACTAATCACATTTACTTTCAAAGCTTCCACTTATAAAAGTTTAACAAGGTGTGGCAAAGTGAATGCAAACAGGCATGGTAGCGGAATAATAAAATTCATGGAATGCCACAGTAAACTTATATTAAAAGCATGAGAAGAGCAAAAGAGAACGGCAGAATTACTGTGAGAATTTTCCATGATAAACGTTTAATTCTAAATTCATTAAGTTGAATAGAATGTCAAGTGTCTCATGACGTCCTCTGAGTTCCCGGTCTCTTCTGGTTCTGGATAATAAACAGTTGTTTAACTGTTATTGCGGTTCTTAAGTCTCTTGTATATTAAGTTTTGGATAAAAATGTGTTACTTTTCAAAGCTATTAATTAAATATGCGGTCACTTAAAAGAACACAAAGATATTGAAAACATGTGAGCCACCAAAAAGCATCTTTTAGAAAATGTTATAACCATAAGTGAGGGCAACACATGTTATCTGAGATTTCATGGAATAATTTTGTCAGTTCTGCGTACTTTAATTAACATATTAAACGACTAATTTAAAAATAACTTGTTGCAGATTAAACCGTTTTGGAGCACACCAGATGAGCAGGCCTAGACAATGCTTGGCCTCTGATTTGGAGTCCCCAGTCCTCTGAACTGCTTTTGTTTTGGTAGGTGCTGTGGATCTGCAGGATGAGTACAAGTGGTCTGCACCTGCTTCACACTCTGCCCTCACCCAGCTGCCTCAGCAGGGGAAAGTGAAGGAAGTGAGGGGGCACAGGGCAGGGGGGCTGGGAGGCAGCATCCCCACAGTGACATGAAACACACAGCCACTGAAAAATGATCCTCACAGCCCAGAACAACATGCACCCCCCCCCCCCCCCCCCAAAAAAAAAAAAACATGATCCCACACTGACTTTCTGAGGCTAGTCTGTATTTGAAGGCTCCCTCTATTCCCTGATAAAGCAACTTAATTTTGTTCAGAAGTAAATGTAAAGTATTTTAGGGGTACAAATTATTTCAGGCAAATTGGAGAGCAGTGGGAAAGTCTCTCTCACAAATGCATTTAAAGTATTACAAAATTACCCTCTATTTCTGTCACGTAAAATTACAAAACCCAACTGCTGTGGCCGAAGATTGCTATCATTTCAGTAGCTTTTTACCAAATTGTAAAACATTTCAGAATATACCTTTAGTCACAGTTGGGTTCAGCTTCAGTTTTCTCCAAGACAGCTATTAAACAGTTTATTTGAATACAAATCACAAACATTTGCAAACTGAGCTATTCAGGCTTCTGACCTGGTAGGCCCTGCGTGATCCCCACTGTGTTTCTACTTTGGATTTTGGGAAAATTGAGACGGGGTGCCAGGCTGGGCCTCTGAAACTCAGTGAAAGTGAAAATGAACTCATCACCCTCTCTAAAACAAAAACAGCTCAGCATGCTTCCTGTCAGTCTGCCTTGTGTGTAACAGGAGTCCCAGACTGATAGCAGCTTGCAAATCCCCAGCTCTCCAGCCAAGACTGAAACATCTGTCACAGCATTCTTTGGGTGTGAGGCTATTGGTTAAAATCAGGTGGCTGAGCTTGAAATCTGTAGCTAGTACAGTGTTGAAAATTAAATCAATAATGTTGAAACATGGCTTAATCGTTGATATGGAAACTAGAATTAAAAACATTGCGCGCATACAGAGAGTCCTCTTAATTATTCATAATGAAAGAAATTACAGCCAAATGCAATCCGAAACGTCCGAAGGAAGCTAGGAGTTTGGTGAACATCAAGATAGTTATGGCATTTCACCATGTAGAGTGTTACACACAGATTTTAAAGTTTACAATGTATTTTAAGGCTCTCCAAGTCAGTGGCATCTTTAAAGATGGGCTCAATACATTAAAGTCATCATGAGTAGTGGGGTTATGAAATGAGTTGTAGTGGTAGAGGAGGGGGGCAATGCATTAACTGATAATGACCCAGTATAATGTGAATGGGTACAAAAACAATTTTATGTTAAAAAAAATGAACTGCAACAATACAGAAAGCCAAGATGCAGTAATACAATGATCTCAGTATAAATATAGTGGTGTTCCCTGATGCTTTACTCTAGCGGGGAGACCTTTCTCACACAGGACTGCCTTTTCAGAGGGTCTTATCTGGGACAGTATCTCCACTCCTAAACCCCCAAAAGTTTACTATAGTAATTTTACAATTTAATATAAATGTACACTTTATATTAACTATCCAAAAATGACCAGTGCTATAGTGCTATGATTGTTGTAAGACATTAAACAGGAAGTAACTTCATATTATTGGATTTTATTACCCCAAGCCTGCAATCAAAGCCAAATAATTATTGTAACCTGTTATAGTGACTTGAAGATTAAACATTTATTGGGGTTATGTGTAGACAACACTGAAGGAGTGGATGCTGCTGTAGTCTTTGCCTCCTGATGAAGCAACAACATGGTACTATTACTGGTTTGTTTAACAACATACAAGTGCAGTTTCTTAGAAAACAAGCTTTATTTAATTTGCTAAAACAGAACAACGATGAAAGTGTTGTGAATAGGGCCCATTTTCAGCCTTTCTTTTTTTCAGCCTTTTTTCTCCCTGAAGACAAATGATGAATAAATTCAACTAACAAAAACTAGCATATTGTTGTTCCTGGAAACCATATTATCTTACAGAACAACACAGTATTTCTTCTCACCTGACACTTTTTATTGTTGTTTCTCCCACCCGCTCCCCTTTCTCAAAGTTGCAGCAGGTCTCATCTTGAGAGATACTGCTTCTCATAAGCTCCCTGGCTGCCTCGCTTTAGCCCACTACACTGAAGACTCAGAGAGGCTAGTACATTGGGCAATTAAATCAATATAGCGTACTTGAGTGTTTTCTCACTGAAATACAATCACATCTGCAGACATCAACAAAAGCACTCCCTATGAGCCAGGGTGGGAACATTCATGGTTTGAGATTCATTGTTTTGTGGAGGCCGAGTGACTTAAAACCAAGCGGTCTGTTTTCACCTGAGCATGCTTGACCATACAGACTACACTAGAGTATGTTTTACCCTATTCTTAACATGGCACACAGTACTAAATTATTGGAAAATTGAGACAGAGGCCCGCAACGGATCTGCTGGGGATTGAAGGTCATGTAATTCAATGGCTTCATGTCCAAGCATAGTAAATCATGGTTTATGCAGAAACCCATGGCTCTGTCATGACACATTTTCATAAGGGATCTGGCACTAGAGCAAATGGAAATGAGTGAAGTGGAATACAAAGGGCCCCATTTGTTTCCCATTGAAAACTCAAGAATTTAAAATAAACTAATTTGTAATAATAGTCGGCATTTATAGTGTTTTCTGTTTTGGAGTTGGTTCCAAAAGAGAGAAAGAGAGAGAAAAAAAAGCATAAACTTTACAAATATTGCTGTTTGTTTCCAAAAACTAATCTAACCACAATTACCCTCCCTTCATTGTAGGGCTGTGCAAAACCAATCTGTCAGTTTCTACAGACACCCAAACAAAGACAGACAGAATATCATAACCTTTGATCAACCAGTTTTCATAACCTGACACTCTTGTAATTGTTTGCTGTATGTACACAATTCAGTGGTCACTTTACTGTACATTTAATTAACTTAAAGTGATAAAGAACTTTGTGTATTAAAACAAAAATGGTATTTGCTCTTATACTTCCATATTTATTTAATCTGTATGATTCAGATTTACAATAAAATCATGCTTGGTGGATTGTTACATGCCAAGGTTCTGTAAAAATTAGCAAATTAGATGTTTTATGGCTACAAGGAAACAGTCTAGTACAGTGCAAACCACTGGCTGAAACATGATTCTACTTGACTTAGTTTCCTATAAGTTTTACCTTAGTTTTTAAATTAAACTAAAAGACTATACATCACAAGAGAGTAACAGAAAGTAAGAAGTTTATGTGAAAAAGTACTAATTAGATACTTCACACCTATTTCATTTCTTAGTTTTAAATCTTTATGTGCGTTTTCTATTATGCTCTGCTCTGTTTCTACTTAGATCATTAATTACCCAGCTTACTAACTAATGTCCATTATAAACCACTGGGGCCTGCTTCTGAAAAGACTCATAATATCTGAATTTCTGTCCCTCTGAAAATGTACAGTAATTTACCATTTGCTAATTAACAGTTTCACTGATGCCAGAGGAGTATAGTTTTGTCAGCTTTCTCCTCCCCCTACCGTCCCTGTCTAATCACAATACTGTATATTAAAATCTTTTGAATGCTCCTTTTCCTAAAGCTTTAACACATAATTTAAAGACATTTAATTAAGTTTGATATTCACTAGGTTGCTGTTGCTTCTTTAACAACTGTTTAAAACAGTTTAATGCTCAAAAAAAAGTTGGGATGAAATAGGCCAGTTTTGAAGCTTGCAATTCAGAGGTGATAAAGTAAGCTTCAGACCAGGCCCCCACACAGATCCTTTCATCTTAGGCCTTCGTGTGATGTGGCAGAGTTCTCAAAGACTGTTCCACCATAAATATGTCTGAATCCAGGCAGTAACACAGGCCATTATTCCACTATGCTCTGCTGCTGTGCAAGTGTGCTCCAGATTGACCTGAAAATGGTGACGCGCTTACCCTGGGAGTCCAGAGATATAGTATATGATGGCTATTAGTTTGATATAATTCCCCTTACAAGTTAGGAAACCTTTGTAGCTTATGATGCTAATATAAATGTCATGGTTAAGGTTAGAAGTGAGGTAAAACAAGAATTATCCAGTTCATTGCAACATAAGCCAGAAAATACCCTTTTTGTCTGGGAAAAAAAGTAAAATGTCTTTCTTACAGTAGAGTAGAGAGAATGGTGACTGAAACTAGTAAGAAAAATAAAATAGGTGTGAAGTCACAGTCGTGCTTTATTTGCTAATGCGTAATTAGGCATTACACAGCTCTCAATGTTATTTCAGCCAATCAGAGCACAGAAAGCCTTTCAGCTATTACACAGCAAGAGCACAAATGAAGAGTACATTCCTTGGCCCGTGCAATTATACAGATAGATAATAACCAAAGCATTGTACAAATGACATAATCAAGTAACATCTCTTGGTAACCTGATGTTTACTAAATATTCCCTTGTTAACCATCCACTGCTTGGTGTCCATAGAATTTAATGGAAGTGCAGTGGCAGGCTGTATAAAAAGTAATAATCTACTGGCAACAACACTGCAGTGATACATTTCATGCTTTTTGATGTATTGTTTTAGAGTCAGCTTTTCAGAATGTGCTAAGCAGATCTAAACAAAGTATATGCATACCTGGGTATTTGTGTCTCTAAGAGTTTGCCATGGTATTTTTACATGGTATTTTTGCAGTTTTACCATGCTTTTCATATGGTTATACTATGCATATACCCTAGTTTAACAAGGTTTGCTGCATTTGTTAATATGCTTTACCATACCTCACCATTCTTCACAATGCTTACCTATGCTTTGTTTTTACTATGGCAACATTTTATAAGGGGTGGGATATAAAGCTATTTGTTTTTAGTTATGAAACATTATTTATTTATTTATTTATTTATTTATTTATTTAAAGCCCATGTAGATTCAACTGAATAATATCACAAAAAACAACTTTCAAAAAAGATAATAACTCCTGTTAGCTGGAAATGACAGAAACTAAATATCGTTGTGTGCGTGCTTGTGTATGTGTGTGTCTTATAACTCCTGACATGATCAAAGATAAATCATTGTATTTGAGTTGAGTTGATGAAGACAGCTTTAATGTGTTCTGGTTGCCTAAATTAAAGACAAATCCCTCCTAATTTGAGCTAGTTCTTCGATCCTAGCGTGTACAGAACAAGGCTATTATATAACATCTAATTGCTCTATGTGTCACTATTAATAGTAGAAGCAGCAGAACAACTTTATGACGTGTACTTTAAAGCTGTGTTCCTGTAAAAAAAAATTATATAATCAAATACATTGGAGATTTATAACGTAATGTTGTACACAGAAGTACAGTACTATGTAGTATAATTTTGAAAAACTTGTACAGTATCTGCACAAAGCCAAATAGTTAACTGGATTTTGGCTAATATTGAATTTTAGGACTTGAACAAAAGACACTGTTTGCTTATTCGTAAAAATATGTGGGGAATTATTGATCATATTTGTAACATATCAAATAAGGCATTGTCATTCCTGCAAAAATGTCTGTGCAGCAACTGGAAGGGTCATGTTGGTTCAAGAATTTGTTAAAAAAAAGAATTAAGGTAAAAATATGATTGTGAATAGCTCCATTGCATGTACTGTGGCATTAACTGCAATTTGGCCTACTTCTCTTCATGGCCATCTAATCATTTGCTCACCAAAATGCACACGGTTTGTTGAAGCACATTTGTTGATTAATTAAAACAGGAGATGTTCTGTAACCATTTAACTGACTAGCCACCCAATAAATAAATACCTGAAAACATTTTTTTTTTATTTATGGAATGGTCTTTTGTTAGAAATTGTAAGAAGCCAAAAGCCTGTGGCGATTTCTCTTACAAGTCAATTTTCCCTTTTTCATCTCCTTTTAAAATGTATAATTTAATTAGTATCGTGAGCCTGTGGGTACTAAAGAGGGGCTGACCCCCCTGAGAGGAGCATTGGAAATCCAGGGGGGCGAGGAGGGGGGGGTGTCTTCTAACAGGGGGGTTATTGTGTGTAGAGTGGAGGAAAGAGAAGGAGAAGGTTTGCAAAAAAAACTGAAAACGGACTCTCACTCTACCCTCAGGCTGAGTCCTGACCCAGGCTTACTAATTCCTCATGCACAAGGTGCATTCAGAGTTCAACAATATGAAACAAAGTGCCTGGAAACTAGTATGGGTTTGGCTGTGGGAATTGGGGAATTGTTGGTAAGTAAGAATCACTTTTTTACGCAGTGATTAATAAATGCGTGGAATCTTAAAATCTTGTATTTTTTAATGTGAAAAGGTCCAAAATAATAAATGTGACCCTATATAATAATATTACTTTTTAAAGGCCTTTTTAGTTGATGAGATTTGCAACCATCTGAAAGGTTCTGGTTATGTGATCTTGTGATCTTTTTTTGTTAGTGTAAAACTATAAGAAGAAAGTCAAGAAGACAAAAGTTTCGGCTAGTGCCTTCTTCAATGTATTGTGTTACCTATTGTGTTCCTAAAATATTTATAAGGTGAACCTCGTTGGGGACGGGGGCAAGGTTGGAAGTTGTGAGGTTTGGGTCAGCACAGGATGAGAAGCTTAACAAGTTGAAAGTTAATTCTGGTCGAAATGACTGGTGAGTAAACTCAGACTGCTTGTAATGATCACCGTGTCTTCTCATTCTGACAATGTTCTCCCATATCTATTGCTGAACCACATCATGTTAGCAGCTGTCTTGTTGACAGTGCTAGACGCTGCGTTCATCATCGTTTCAACAGGTTTTCAGAAGGGTCAATCACAACCAGAGCTGTGTTACTAACCCTCTTGTGTTGACAGCCCCATTCTCTACCAGCCTCTTTATCTGTACAGCTTTTCTCAAAGGGTCACATCTCTCGCTGGTCACATCTACAGTTGAACTCCCATGTCAAAGTGAAGCAACCACAATTATTAGAAGGCTGTGCACAGCAACTGGAAAAGGAGGTCAACTCTACGTGACCCTATTTTTCACTTTCAGCAAATTTACCATTTATTATGGAGGGGGTAAGTTGTCCATGTGGGAAAATATAGGACTATATTCTGAATACAACAGTTAATGGTGGTTTAGGATGTGCATATCCAGATATTGTAACAGGCACCCTGCTCTTCAATTCTCAGAATTTAATAGTACATGATGTCAGTAACACATATGGTAAAATGTCAATTATATTAAGATTTTGAAGGTTTAACACATTCTCTAAGCTTTTGCAATAAAGATCAGGCTTGTTATTTTAACTAAACTGTCATTTAAAACACCAAATTAAACATTTGAATCATCAGGCACTACTAAACTGGAAACAGCCCCAGGTGTAAAGTGTAGTATTAGAGTTAAGGCCCCATATGATTTATATTAGAGTCTGTAAAGTAAAGTTGAGTGTTGGGCAAACACATGTAGCACAACAGAAACAGATTTCACAAATAATCTCAGGTTTCGCAGAGAATCCCATGACAAGTAATCAGTAACCAGTGACCAACCAGTAATTTGTTCAGAGTGACCATTGTGGTAACATTTTCATATACTGACTTGCCAATTGTTTCATAATGGTGTGAACCAATATACACTTATTATACATCAAATAATAGCAGGCTACTTTATCAGATAAAAAACATGTTCCAAATTAATTGGTTTGCATTCAGGGTAATACAGTGGTATCATTATGATACCCCAATGGAACGTTTAAGTTTTCTGTAAAGGTCTTCACTTAATCAGCATTATACTTTAAGTAATCCCAAGAATGTAAGAACACCTAATGTTCTGATGATGTTTTTTCCAGCAGCATATCTACAGGAAGCCTTGAACAAGGCAGCAGGACAGGTCAAAGGTCATGGCTATGACAGCGTGTATCTTGGTGAGAGAGGCATACACCCAAAGAGTCCAAACACAAAGAGTAGCCACAGGCTCATCTGATGGCTGTAGCCAACCCCCCAAAAACTTATGAGGCAAAAAAAACAAGATTAAGCCTTTGCTTAGGAAAACATTATCAGGTCACAGGTCGTCTGATGAGATCACAAAAGCCTTTCATCCTAAGAAAGCTCATTTACAGAGAGCGGAGCCCCATCTCTTTAGGGGATACCTGCTTTATTTGTGTACGGTGAACTCCTGTTTCAAGGTTTGCGAGCGTGATTGTTTTTTTTTTTTTTTCTTGCTTTGTTGATTCTGATAGATAACAACTCCATTTGTTAAACTGTTTTGGGAACATGTGCCCAGATCATGCAACATACAGCTTTCAGTTACAATTAAATAAAAACATTGAGGCACATAGAAAACTAGAAAGAAAATAAAAAGGATTTTTGCCTAACACTTCAAATTCCACCAGTGTGCGCTCAAATACGATTTTGTTTATACTATTAATAGGTATTGGGTGGGTTTTGGGGACCAGTTTGGCATGCAGATTTGTAACTGTCTGTTTTAAATCCCCTACCATTATGAACCTGTATATAACATTTCACAAGGTGTTCAGAAGTTAAATTGGTCACAAGCTTTCATAGAAACAAACAAGAAAACATGTAAAAACAATATAGACACTGCACTTGTGCAAATCAAATTCAAATTCTACTGTTTAGATTAATTGAATAAACTCACAGTGCTTCATAATGTTTTTCAAATACAGCACATAGAAAACTACATGTGGCCTCTTCAAATGTCATGTTTGCAAGTTGCATTAATATAAATTGTATTTATATTAAAGTATTTAAATTAAATATGTTGAACAGTGTTGACCTCAGAAAGAAAATATATAATTGGATATACTTACATCTAACAAACTTTTTTATACATATCAAACCTATGAATATATCTTGAACCATGAGGTAAAATTCCATATTCCATACATATTCTTGCAGATGCCACTTATATAATAGAGAATGTATTTGAAAATATGTGAGTCTGAAGGCAGCCGTTTAATATATGTATAGGTAATTTGCTTTAGCATAATTTAAGAGAAACCTCATATCAATGTTTGTAATTTCAGGCAATGCTATTTATATGGGAATGGCTTCAACCTTTCAATTGAGTTGTCAGTTTCAGTCTGACACACTTATTTTTCAACAGTGTTAAATTGAAGGGACTGTCTGCCCGTGCTTTACTGCACATTTTATGTAGATAATAAGTAACTTAAGAGTGCTGCTTGTCTTCTGTTCTTGATTTGGTTTGACAGACTGCATGTGCTATGAGGGCTAGTGCTGCACTGGCAAGCCATAGCGTAATGTTGGGATTCCCATGGTTACAAACTGCAGCTCAAAGAGCTTGGAACAATTTAGCACCAGCCATGAAATAATCATGGCTTCTTGGAAGAAATATCCTGGCTGGCTTCTTGAGACAGAAACCCAAAGTGAGAGAGAGTGAGAGAGTGAAAGAAAGCGAGTGTAGCCAGCTTGCGTCAGAGCTTGGTGCCACTGTGGTGGTTCCTATCCACGGGGCTTGTCTGTGTCACAGCACAGCCAGTAAAAGCCCTGTTAAAAACACTGGGGTAAGCCCTGGATGGGATTTCAAAGCTGAGAAAATGGGAGTGGGCTGGCCCATGTTTGCCTGTGTTTTCTTATTAGTGGTTTTGTATTGTTGAAAGCATTTTCATACTAGCATTCATGGCTCAAAGATGTTTTCCCATCCATTTGGAAAGCCAACAAAAACGCTGTTGGCTAAGATATGAGAATGGAAAAGAGATTTACATTTAGATTTTTGCTTCAGGATGTTTTTTAAAGGGCTGATTTATCCATAACATAACAGTACAGTTTACTCTGAGGTAGTGAAGTAAGCAACCAAAACTGTGGTTCAGTTTGACACTTTGGGGTCCAGGATTTGGCTCATGTTAATTTCGTCTTTATGGAAAGATCAATAGTGTAGATGTATTTATTATTTAGTGCATTCAATGGGCCAGACAGACAGGCAGAGACGGAGAAGTAGGAATGGTTTACAGCACCAAATGAGTCCAGGATGAAGCTGCTTTACTATTGATAGTCTCAGCAGTTTTGAATTAGTTCTACTTGCCAATGAAAAGTTAGGTAGAGCTGTTATTGGCTTCCAAAATGATCAGCCAATCAAACTTCTACTGACCCACACCCAAAGAAAACAGAGCAATTCAGAGCACTTGAAAATCAAAAGTTATTAGGGTTCAGAGTCCATGTCCTTACACCCCCTTAACCGTTTCTCATTTTTGTAGGGTAACCTGTTACCTCGCTCACATAGTCATTCAGCAATACGTGTCCCCAAAAGACCTCTCTCTTTATTAAACACTGTGAGCCTGAGTGTGGACTGGCATCACTGTCGAAGTGTTATTAACAATTGATCATATTTATTTTTTTCTAAGTTATATTTGGCTGTATTCCTGTTTTGTGCTTGTTATAGTAATAATAAAAAATCCACATACAAATAACATATTTCAAAGCATTACCTAATTTAGTGTTTGGTTCTAGTTTGGTAAAATAAAAAATGAATCACTTTAAAAAAATATTTATCTCAATGTGTGGCATAGAGGAGAAATAGTCATCTTCTCTCTTATTACACAACAAATTGGTAAATAATGTTCAGCTCATTTGCTCTGAAAGCAGCCTTTGCTAATTCGAGTTTAATTGTGGAAGTAATACCACTTAGAAATACAAAATACACTTTACAAGCACTAAAGATGAAGTCAGCCCAACAAAAAGTAGCTGCTAACTATAAATAGAGCCCTCAGACTAATTTTGATTCAAAACTAATTTTCTTCCTAAACACTTCCATATGTGCATCAGATATAATCCTCTCCATTAAGCTCTGCATTGGCCAGCTGAAAGGGATGTGAAAGTGATGGCAGTGCTTAAAATGCTGTGTCTGACACAATATGAAATCGAAAATGTAAATTTTCATCTTGCCTAATGTGTTTACATGTAACCGCAGGATCTCTCTGACTTGTAGGCTAAGCTAGAAGAATACTACCTTTACTAAATTTGTATTTTTTCATATACAGCACTATTTCAATGGTATGAACCAATATACACATATCAGAGTCTATCAGATATTGTTTTCAATATAATATCTGCGCTAGACTTGCTTATTTGGCTGATAATGAAGTATCTGCGCCTATAAAACTTTACCACAGTAAATTGGCATGATATTATGCACAGTAAAAGCAGTTTTCCTATGTCTATACTATGCATTTAACATAGCTTATCATGATTTGCCATGTGTTTCAAAGGAAGACTCAGTTAAACAAAAGTTTGGGAACCGCTGCACTACACCATACAAATTATTTCAAAGTCACTATAATAATGCTGATCATATTTAAAATGTTTTTTCTTTTAAATGCATATCTGAAAATATCAACCCTAAGCTTTCTGGTAGTGCTGTACAAAAAACTTTACATTTTTAACTTAATATTAACTTAATATGATTATGCAGTGAATTCAGTTATGTAAATGTATGGATTGAAATTGCATTTCCAGCGGATTTGATACATATTGTTATACTGAAGTGTAATTTAGTGGAGATGGAGCCAATATTAGCATTGCAGGGTAGAAAGTGATGACCTGCATTGATAACACTGCACTTTGTAAAATACAATAACCTCAGGTGAAAGCAGGTTAACTGCATCTGTACTGCATTGTTGAAAACGAAAAGTTAAAAAACATCTGTTAACTCATCTCATTGGTAATAAGGAGCACATTGCTTACTCTCTGAAATTACGTGGAATATATGAAATAAAGAAACGTCAAATCTAAAGCTACAGATTTGAATAGTTTTAACATATAAGCATCTGGCTTTTCTAATGATGGAAAGTACAATTGCAGAAATAAAGAAACGTCAAATCTAAAGCTACAGATTTGAATAGTTTTAACATATAAGCATCTGGCTTTTCTAATGATGGAAAGTACAATTGCAGAATATTTGCATAATATATTCTGAATACGCTTCAGTCTAGATTGTTGTCTGTAATCCATTTACAAAGCATTTTCTTTGAGCAGCAAACTGAATTACAAGTATTGCATATAATGCTTTGCAGTGTCAGTTTAGGACATTTTAGTTTATTAGCTCATTGTCAGTAAACGTTTCCATGTAGCGATGGCGAGCTACTGGTCCTTGTAATCAATGTCTATGGTTCACTAAGAAGGGACTTATTTACTTTTGATCCTTTCCAGGCACTGAAAATGCATATGTTTAAATTTATATGTTTCACACAATTTTGCAGTTTAAGTAGCAATTTTAGAAAAAAAAAAATATTTGCAAAAATATTTGTCCCTGCCAAACTGGGCAAAATATTCAACGCTTGCATGCCCCTAACTGATTGATATTATTTTCAGAGTGATTGATGGGCTGGCTATTCCCTTATTCCATACTGTTGTTTTTTGGTCTTAAATTAAAAGCGTGCTATTGTACATAAGCCTCTTATTGACATTGTGCCCTCATTGTATAAAATAAGACTCACGGATCAACAATAAGGTTCGAAGTAGAGTAAAAATCATGATACTATCCAGTAACAAAAATCCATTCTCACTAATTAAACAAATTATTAAAGTAAACACAAGAGACAAACTATCCAAAGTTAAACGATAACCAAATTAAATGCAAAACACACTAGAAAACTAGAAAGCAGTTCCAAGGAAGGCACAGAAACCAAAATGGATCGTGAAGACTGCTTGTTGATGGAAAGCTTTGGCCATGGCTTTGAATTTCCATGAGCACTAGGGTTGAACCTCAGGCTGCTAGAAAGAAGAGCAGGAGATAGGCACTTGAAAACAATGACAGCCGACAGGTAAGATAGAGCATTATAAATCACATACACATCAAGCAACCAATTAAAGATTTGTCAAAATTCCAGTGACCTTATCTTGTGTAGAGTTGTCATCCTTGTGCATATGTATCAAGGCGATGGCTGGGCGGGAACCAGTGACCCCATGCACCGCAAGCGAGCGTTTTAACCACCATGCAACCACACCCAACACTGCCCTATACTTACAGAACAGATGATGAAGTTAGAAAGTAACCTCTTGTTTAATGTTTAACACTAGTTCCTGAGTACAATATTTGTTTTCGTGATTATTAAGTTGTGTAGGGTGTCTGTTATTATAGCAAAAAATAATTTTGCAGAGTTGTTGTGCTTTGGGAACCCCCCCCCCCCCCCCCCCCCCCCCCCCCCCCCCCCCCCCCCCCCCCCCCAACCCCTGCACAAACTGCACAAGATGACAATATCTCTTATACCAAAAAGAGACATCCTACACACAACATATAACTTCTAGTACATGTAGAGAACATGGGAGGCTTGTGGTTGTCGTGGTGACATTTAGAATTGGCAAGTCTTTGACTACTATAAGTTTTTTTTTTTTTTTTTTTTTATTGTAATACATAGCGGTTATGGACGTAATATTCATTGTATCTCAACAAATGAATAAGCCAGGTGAGCTAATTACTGCTCAAGACTAGTAGTGTCAAGTGGATGAGTGGAATAATAATATGCAGGACATTTCTCAATCATGGTACAAAAAGGTTCTTTACAATGAAGATTCAGTACATGACCTTTGTATACCATGATTGAGAAAGGTACCATTCAACTTTTATCATTTTGTCTTTGTGGACAGGGTGGATAAATACAGAGTACCCAGCAGCATTCCCTTAGAAATGAATTGAGAGCATTAAGCAGCTCACAAATCTCCTGATGCCGAAAAGAACAAGACGCCCAGTGAAGGAAGGGGTTAAAACATTTTTCCCAAAAAAAGAAGAATTGACGATTTTTTGTCTCTGGTCCTGTTTATTAAATTAAAGATCAGTACAACCACTGCTGTTTTTTTCTATGTTTAATTTGATCAGAAAATCCGCTGACTCTGTCTGCCCCCAACTCATGTGAAACCAATTTCAGCTTCGCATAAAAATCTGGAGCAGGGCTCCAAATAGGCATGGCACAAATTCGTCCTCACTGTGGATTCCTACATGTTTCTACCAGACATGGGCAGAAGATAATGTGAAACCTGAAAGTAGTGCTAACCAAGGTTTTACAATCAAGTTTCTTACCTCTTATTGACACTAGTAATACTCACCACAACCACCCCCACCTTTAATTCTACTGAAGATCTGGCAGTCCTTGGCTTGTATTTACTTTCTTCAATTTGGAATATGATGTGAAGTGGCTGCTGCTTTCTAGTAACTAATCATAACTAATCACTTAATTTGTTATAGTTAAAACTAACTCCAAATACTGTAATCAGACCAAGTGATGTTGCAATTTATCTTTAGCGTTAGATATGCTGAAATAACTTAAAGCTAATTAAAGGGTTTCAAAATTGATTTTAAAAAATGTTCTTGCTTCTTATGCACATTACAACTTTATAACAAGTTCCATAAGATTTTACGTAATGTTTGGTGGATGCACTCCCCATATCAATTCCTACTCCCCATATCAATTCCTACTCCCCATATCAATTCCTACTCCCCATATCAATTCCTACTCCCCATATCAATTCCTACTCCCCAAATCAATTCCTACTCCCCATATCAATTCCTACTCCCCATATCAATTCCTACTCCCCATATCAATTCCTACTCCCCATATCAATTCCTACTCCCCATATCAATTCCTACTCCCCATATCAATTCCTACTCCCCATATCAATTCCTACTCCCCATATCAATTCCTACTCCCCATATCAATTCCTACTCCCCAAATCAATTCCTACTCCCCATATCAATTCCTACTCCCCATATCAATTCCTACTCCCCATATCAATTCCTACTCCCCATATCAATTCCTACTCCCCATATCAATTCCTACTCCCCATATCAATTCCTACTCCCCAAATCAATTCCTACTCCCCATATCAATTCCTACTCCCCATATCAATTCCTACTCCCCATATCAATTCCTACTCCCCATATCAATTCCTACACCATACTTGACAGTTACAAAATAGGAAGCATAACACATGACTAAAAATAGACGCCTGCTCTGTCTAGGCACTGTAAGAGTACTTTTGTCTTTGATTAATATTGTTTTAATAATTATTTTTCACTATCACCCGCAAGTGAAATAAGTATGAATCGGAAAAAGATGCTGCCATTGTATTATAGACAGCATTCTTTCTTTCGTCAATGACAATGCGATTGTTCTATACTGTTGCTAGCACTAAGGCAGCTGCAATGGTATGAGCCATTGGTGGAATGGCATCACAGTGGCAACAGTGGTAACATTTAAATTTTTTTGACATACCTGTGGTATTCCAATCAATATACAATGCTTTTGTATCAAAGCCACTGATTTACAAATCCATGCTGGTTTTGATTCTTTCCCACTTTGTTAAAAATGAAGTGTGTTTGATGAACTTCAACTTGTTCCATCGGACCGTTGTGAATTTCTTCAAATCGGAATGTTGTGCATTTTCCTAAATCAAGGGAGTTTATGTGCAAGGCATCCAAGTCCATGCTGAGGTCCTGTATGACACTTTCATTTACTTGAATGAATGTTGCTATGCCTTGTTGAGCATGTAGGGCATATTCCCTGAATATAATAATACCTGAACATGTATTAATGATATAACTGGACTAATTAATGAAACTGCTGTGTCTTAGGAAAAAGAGCAAACTTCTGTGTCTTAAAAAAAAAAAAAAAGGGCCCCTTGGATCCTGGCAGGAATACTGAACTGAAGATGACCAGGGCTAGGAAGGGTGCATCTGGACTGGGTGAGGCTGAAAGGACAGTGACGAGACTGCAAAGCTGCAAACACAAACGGTTTGGTACAAGGAAGACTAAAAGTATAGATGTCAACAAGTCCCAAATGCAACAACAAGCTGTTGGATGAAAGGAAGCAGATAAAGAATGAATCTCCAAGATTTGTGAGTTGAAAAGGCAAGATACACAAATTATCTCATGAATGTGGCTAGCATGTGAAAAATATAAAAATCGAAGTGAAATTGAAAATTTTGCACTCCACATCGAATTCTGAACAAGGTGCTGTCACTCTACAAAGCAAAACTGCAACTCCAGGACTCAAGACGGGACTCTGCCTGGATCAGACCCAAGACGAGGAAACAAACTGCAAGTGAGTCAACAACCAGAAGCAACGAGACTGAGGCCCGGCGAGAAGACTGCCGTAAAACTTCCAGCGACTGTTATCAGACAAACCAGTCTGGGTCTGCTGTACACCTAAAACCACAGTATCCAAAAGAAACTGTGCCCTGCTACCTGCTAGCTAAAAATTCAACGAAGAGGACAAAGCAGACAGGTGCTATTGTGGATCCTATACTGAGGACTGGAGACTTTGTTGCAGCTGTTTGTTGATTCTATCGAGAATTTAACCTTTGTTGCAGAGTTTGATCCAAACGTGTGACTGAAGACTTCATTGCTGAGAGGAGAGTTTGTAGTGGACACTTCAACAGATTGAGTTTCCAAACCAGCGGACCAAAAGTTTAAGCTTCAAGGAACCGCTGAATATAATTCCAGTTGCATTTTCCTTTCATGGAACTAAATTAATTAGTTGTAACACATTCACAAAGAATTAAACTGTAAATTTTTTAGTTTGCACACTTTGCGTGTGAAATAACTTTTAGTGAAACTTGATGAAGTGACTATAAGTAATCAACCTCGTATTGTTATACGAAGAATTTCTTTCAAAGTAAACTTGCCATATACTTAATCTACATACCATTAATTAGGTTAATGTGATATATTCTTAAGATTGTCTGCATTACCTCAGATGTACTCTATGCATTGGATGTGGGTATGTGTGTGTGAGGAGAGACTAGCTATGTCACAGGCTGCATGCTGCTGCCTGCTGCTGATGTTCCAAGGGAAAGGAGGTGTCATATTTCAACTGCCTTCTAGTCAAGCATGAGTGCAGTGAGAGGTTTTGTGTTTTGTGCTTAGACACAAAGACATTTACTTGCTGACTTTTCTGATTTCTGTTTATTATTTGTGTACTTAATAAAATACTACTATTGATTAACCATTCTTTGTGTCTGTGCGTGATTGTGTGTTCATAGTAAATCCTCGCTCTTTAGAACACGTCAATTTAAATATTATTATTGAGAGAAGTAATCAACCCAAGTATTAAATCATCAATTATTGAATTGTTCCTACAAACAATTGGAACTAAAAGTGCAGATGGGTTTAGACTTTCAAACATTTAAAACAACAATAAAACCTTGTGATGCATAAAGCTATTTTTTGAAGGAAATCAATTCAAATCAATGGGATTTCAAGACTGTTTTTTATAATACAACTACAAATTCATTAAATTAATTTCAAGTACATCAGTTAAATTTATCATTGCTATTAGAACATAAGATAGTTTCCGAACGAGAGGTCATAAGGTCCCTCAGTTCTGTTCTACTAGAATTGTCCTCTAGTTTGCTGAAGTATGCTTACTCATTTACTTACAGAACTGAACATCCATACAAATCACTGCTAATGAGCTACTACACATGCCAATAGATTAGGAGGTACATGCTGGACCGTATGAATGAGATAAACCTGTATACATTAAATGATTACGAACATACTGATCAGCAATTCACTACTTTTCCATTACTTTGTTCTTCCTGTATTTAACCATAAACCTAACTGGAAACAACCACAGAGATTATCATTATCATTATTGACTTGAGACCGAGGTAAACAATATGCATCACCATCTCAGCCTGCTGTGCTTTTGTGGAACTTCAATTGAAAAGGGCATCCAAAATCAAACAACCCCAACCACAAGTTTTGCCTGAAGCCACTCTAATAAAAGAGTTTTCATTAATTTGTGTTTCCTCTTAGCAATCTCTATTAAGACCAAGAACCACAATCCTCTTTATGTTCAATTACATGCTTGTCTTCCACCACCATGACTGATTGAAATATCCGGAATGAGAAGTGTCTGAATCAGGGATAATTACACCAAAAATGGAACTCCATCTGAATTTCTAGAACTAAAGTATCTTCTGATATCTTTTAAAAGATATACTGTTTAACGTGCATACCTTTCAAACATTTCATTGATTAAAAGGGAAATGACTTGTCACACCGAAGTATCCAATCCAATAATGGGTATTTTATCATGCTGCAAGATTTTCAACAAATCATGTTACAGCATTTTACAACTAGTTGAAAGCAACACCAAAATATACCTACAAACATTGTGGAAATATAAGTGGACCTTACCAGTAAAATAAAAATATATAATTGTGGAGAGCAAAACCTTAGGCCCGTGCACTTATATTAATAAAAAATACAAACAAACCTATTTCTAATGAACTACAAGGTGTGCAGAAAATCTGTTATTTAACAAATGTGTGTTTTATATTTGGCAATCTATCTCTGCAACCTGTCTATGAAATATATCACATAGATTTGACTTCAGAGTGAAAGTCATCACTAGCCAGGTGCTGGTTTAATGCATTTTTTAGAAAAATAATAAATAATATGTATTTGTAAATGTAACAGATACTTATATGGTCCAACTACTTGGCATACCTCCATTAAGCACTAACAATTTAATAAAAAAAACAAAAACAAAATAGTGCTACTTAGTTATTTCTTTTTTATTATAATACAAGTCCAAAGAACATCTCAATATCCCTGTAATAACCCTTACATGAGCAAATAGGGGCAAATGCTTAATAACAGAATCCCCTTGTCCCTCGTCTTGTTGTACTGAACTATTGGGTAGATGTACTTATTTGCTGCGTCTGTTGCAATAGTCACAAACCAGTTGCAAACAAATCGGAAGTCTAGGGTGAAATGTACTAAACAAGCACAGTACTTATAAGCGACTTTTTAGGGAATGCTTTGCTGCATCAGTTTTTCTTTGCGGTTCAACCTTAGATGAATAAATATGTAATTATGGGCATTCCTGCCTAAATTTGCAAAAAGGAGGAGAGAGTTTTGAGGTGTACTAAACCTGCTTGCAATTGTGACACTTACAATTGCGTCAATTTGTAAACAATTCTTGAAAACATTCGTGCAAAAAAACTTTTGTCAGCGTAAAAAACGACCGTAAAGGGTCAGTCTGGAAAAGAACACGCAGCATGATCTTAAAAACTCCGGGATGTGGGTTGAAAAAACACCCCAAAATTTTTTCGTCCCACATGATTGTTCGGAACTTTTATCTGACGTGTGTACACGGTAAATTGGGGAGGTCGAGTAAGACTCGTAGACATATCCTGGTAGATAAAGACAATTAATAGATCCGATAATTCATCTGGTGCAATTTTTATTATTATCAACTAAAAATAAAATACATTTATGGTCATACCATAGTGCATATATATATATATATATATATATATATATATATATATATATATATATATATATATATATATATATATATATATATATATATATATAACAGTATTAAAATAGGTAAAATGAAGATGGAACAGAATGTATTGTACAGGTGGCCTTTACATTTAACACAAACAATGGTATTTTGATTCTTGCACTCTTGCATGTATAGGCACCCTCTGCTGCAGCAAAGCACAACTCAGCTCCCACTAATTATTTGAACAACGTAGCATGACTCACAATGCTAGAGATATCTTGCAATGAAGCTATTGAAATTAGTATATTGCGGCTCTTTTCATTAACATATCTTCTCTTAGTACATGCAGCAAAATTGTGAATCGTCGCAACGAAAATGCAAATTGCGGTATGTGGTATGAGTGGGAAATGTTCTTGCGATGCGCATCAATTAGAATAATGTCCAACCTCATGGAACTTGATGGGAACCATTTGTTCTCTTGTCATTAACCTCAATGGGAATATGATCTGTTGCGGACTTCTGATTTGTGACTTTATGTGGCATATTTGACACTGTGGATCAACCTGTCACATTATCTGTCTGGCTAGGAATACATTTTTTTAAAAAAAAAATCTTTAACAGTATCTCACCAATATGGAGAGACCATTAAAAAGGTAAATAAAATGTTACGTTACTTTGCCAAATGTGTGGAATACTAGTCTAGGGAAGTTCTAGACTATACTTAAGCCCCGCCTAGAATACCGTGTTCAGTTCAGGTCACCTGTACAGAAAATACATTATGCACTCGAGAAGGTACAGAAAAGGACAGGCCAGGCTAATCCCAGGACTTCATAGCATGAATTTCTACGGTACAGGTTGAAAGAATTAAATCTCTTAGCATGGAAAATTATTTATAGGAAAGTTGTAAATGCATGGAATAACCTGCCAAGTCACAAACACACTAGGATCATTCTTAAATTCTGTCCTACTCTATTAGCTTGCTTTAGTTGTGGCAAATGGTGTGCTAGGAAGAAACCAGCCCTGATGGGCCTCTTCTGGTTCCTAACATTTCTTCTGTTTCAAAGGTTAGCCCAAAGTGAAAGTTAATCTGAGGATCTTCAGTGTCCTCTCAATCCCCACCCACTGACTAATAAGAAACAGTTTGTTTGGTTTTCCTCTAGTCTCTGAGCCCAGGAAGACCCCAAGTGTCAATGTGAAGATGCCTGGAAGAGTTATGAAACCACAGGAGATGTTGTTCTGTGAAGAATGTACACAGTTACCCAACAAGTGCAATGTCATCCCTGATATAGCTCCTTGCACAACCACATGTATAGCGTTCTTAGATTTTTTTTTTTCTAAGATGTAATTAAAAAATAAAATGTAAGCTGTAATTATTTATTTCTATACAATACACTTTTTGCTGGGGAGTCATGATTCAGAATTGTTTGTCAGGGGTAAGGTGGTTAATTACAAAAAAAAGAAAGAAAAAGAACATTTCACAACTACTGGGGAGTCTTGATTCTGTAAAAATGCACTATTTACACTATTTTTACATCTCCGTTGGCTTACCAACTTCTTGTTGTCTAGTCTTATAGAGTCAGAGTTCTGCTTTAATGCCATATGGTTTCTAACCAAGCTTCATCAAGCCTTTCCACATTAAATCAGGATGATTTAAATCAAAGCCATAGTTTTTTTGTTTTTTTTTAAAGACATCACTTGTGCCTTGTCTTGTCAGATTGATTAATCCACAGGCTGGAACTAATTGAAAATACCACATTAACAAAGCTGAGAGGATGTTTGCATTATACAGAGTTCAAAAAGGGTTATTGTTTGTGTGCAATCTGGCACTTTCCAATTTTTTTTTTTATCCAATTCTATATCCGGTACAAAAGATACACTCCAGGGTCTTCAACAATGAAGCTAATGTTTTCTCTCCACCATGGAGCATCATGTCCTTCAAGAAAGAATCAAGCAGTTTCACTTTGGGCAATGAATGTGACTGCAGTAAGAAACAGTCTCTCATTCATATCCTTCTTTTTATATTTAAGGAAACGATTAGCTGCTATGTATAGCTGGACTCTTTTTTAAGATCTTTGATAAGAGAAACTCATTTGACGGTTTGAAGGGAGTACCCATTTTTAAATTGGACATTTTTTTCTGTCACTATCACTATATATTTATACCAAAAGTGCCAAAAAATATGATGTTATAACACTTGATGTATATGTTTTACCTTTTAACTGCATCAATTCAGAAAGTACAGCAGTTCAAAATGAATATAGTGACAGTTATATAGTTTTTGCATGTTTAAAGTTACTGTATATTGCCACTTCAAATGCTTTTACATGTCAAATTACGCCAATAAGTTTTTTATATATTTATTTAGTTTCCAGTATTAAAACTCCATAGCTATTAGACAGTCAATAGTGCTAAATCTAGAAATACTAAAGAAACCAGTCAAGCTACAAATTTGCATTATGATTTTCAACAAATTATTGTAAAATTTCATAACATTTTCCAAAGCTTGGAGACATAAAAACAAGCAACCCCCCCCCCATAAAAAAAAAAAAAAAAACAACTGAAAAATGGGAAATGGACAAAGACAATGCTAGTTTCAAATGGATGTTTCGTAGAACATTTCCCAGAGTTCCAAGGCCCAGAGGGCTATAAGACTGCCAAATAAAAACAATATATTTAATATTTTTTTCAAGTCCTTCAGGAAACAACATTATAAGTTAACATGAATGCTGTATATTTTTTAAAGAACGGGAACCTCCTATCCTGCGACTAAGCCAATTGCAAGGAGCCTGGCAGTCGATGTCAGTGACCAAACGACCCCTAGTGGACAAAGGCCAGCACTGCAGGTGTCAGCTTGTGCTCAACGGGTGCCTGGCCTCACACAGAATTGTCGATATATCAAATAGCAAATATTAGTGAATGGTAGCCACAGTGTAGGTGATAATGTAGTTAATGTACTTTGAAATGTGTTTTGAAATGTTTTTTTGGTGATTGTAGTTTAATTAAAAACTTTTCTACAGAAACTACAGAGGCTATGACATAAGCGAGAAAGGTAGACAGGGAAACTTGTTTTTAAGTGGTATATAGAGTAACTGCTCTTTCAAACTAACTTGGCTCTTCTGTATGGTAATTAAAGAGATTGAGAAGCAGGCTCACCTGCATCTAAATTAACAGTAGCCAGACAACAAGGAGCTCAAGCCAGGCAGAGTCTGTATAGAAAAATAACCCACTATTGGAACGACAGAAGACAGGGAAAGCACAAGTCCCCTCAGGACTCTAAACCACATGCTCAATGCTGGAAGCTCATCCCAATGTGTTGTGAAGCAAAAGTGAGCGAGGTTATGGTTTGCTTTTCTAAATGACATTTTCAATAGTATTTGAAACATATGTTTGGTTGCTTTTCCTACCTGTCTAGAATAATTGTAAAAAAAACAAGACACACAACAGGCTCTGATACTATTCATTGTGCTGTAACGTGTCAGTTTTCTGAACGAGAAACATTTACAATTCCTACAGCGTTTAAAAGTAAATGTTAGCTAAACATTTCCTGATTGAAAGCCAGTTGGGATAAGCTGCTTTTTCAAAGTTGGCCCTGCCAGTGCAGAAAAAAGACGATTCTGGAACGAATGGGAGAGATGACAATCACAGATCCATCTTTCGTATTCATGCATGCAGGAGTTGGGGCGCCAGCTAAGCCAATTGAAATAGACAGCATGGATAACTTCATGCCTCTAGTTCAAAACGACTAAAGAGCATGTTGCAAATCTCTTATAAGTATAGCGTATAAAAAACGATCCGCACTTTTACAGTTATCACCGAAGACATACAAGATGAAAGACACTACCATGAGCATATCAAGGTGTAGTAATGATAGTGGAAGCATGGTAGAGAAGAGGCAAGCACAGTAAACCATGGAGATGTATGGTAAAGCTTGGTTAGAAAAAACAAAGCAACCCCTAGGTTAGATAAGCAGGGGAAACTGCAAAATTACTGTGAAAACTTTTTTAAGGGTACATTCAATACCTTTTGTATCAAGGCTTTTTAAAATGGACTTAAGACAGAGTGCCCAGTAGGCTGATGGAATAAATATCTTGGACTATTTAATTGTAGTGTAAGTTTGAATATGAGACACACTGCACCCTGTCAGTGGATTGGAAATGTAATATACTGTACTAATAGTACTACTACCATACTACTGCTAATATATATTTCACATCCAACAGTTTGCTTTGTTCTTTCAGTTCAATAGAGTTTTCACAACTAGTATTTATTTTAAATCAGTTTTGGTTTTATAATTGAATTCAATCCAGTTTATTTTTCATAAAACTTGTCTTTTTCTTTTGCCGGATTAAAATGTCTTTTTTGCCATTTCAATTTGAAAAAAAGTGTACTTATTGAATGAGCAATCTCATCATAATGAAAATGGCTTGCAGCTCTCTTAATGTAGAGCATTACCATTATTAGCATTTCCTTTAAAGTATATATTATTGGAAACATTTCCATATAATGGACTCTTGGCGAGGTGAATGAAAGGCAGAGGTTGTTATGCCCGCTGCCTGCACCCTGCATTACAGTCTCCAGGTCCTTCTTTGGTGGGTAACCTGATATTTTGGATGGATTGGAGAACATTTGTTGCTGTTTTTGTGAATTGCTCTGAGCTATTTTACTTGCAAATGTCTGGATTTGAAACAGAAATGGCTGGCTCTTGGTATTTTCCAGCAACTTGGGAATAAAATCCATAAGCTATAAGTGAAAAATTATATTTTTTCACAAGACATGACTTTTTACATGAGCCGAAAAAAACTTTTAAAACACCTGCGCAGCAAGGAGGTCTGTTTATATTCGGCTTCAAAGCAATCTATTTTTTATACATAATTTGTTTTCGCTCTTGCTTGCATTTTAAGTGACTTTGAACTGTGATGTATTTTGTGAAGGATATAGTTTTTCATTGGCCCCTTTGCTCAGTGAATGCTCATTGCATTTTTTTCAGATACTAACAATGAGAATTGGACATATTAAAATATTAATAAGCCTGTGTTTATTAATAAAATAATGTTTGATAATTTATAAAACTGTTCTTTACTGTTTTTAAGGAAACCATTAACAGTTCCGGGAACAGTTTCAGGAATGTCAAACTTGATTTTATGAATAAAAACAGACTTAAACAACTCAGGAGTTAAAGCTATGAATTAATGAGTATGGAGACAGTTCTCTCTATGGTTCGGAAATACAACACCACTGTTTAGTCCATTATAATAACTCTATTCCTGTAGATTACAACATCTGAACCCAAACTGATTTAGAGCAGTGTCAGAGCAAATGTGTAGCTAAGCTCAAAATGTCTGTGTTAGCTTGGTTTAGTTGTACACCTACGATCAAAGGTTTTGCATCACCCTGTAGAATTAACTCATTTTGATTCTTAAAGTCAAATTAAACAAATTGAATAATGTCACATTAATGTACTTAATTACACACAGCTTTGTAGTTTTCCATATACTAAACAAATAACTGACAAAAATTGAAAGATGTGACATTTCAAACTCTAACGTAAAATGCTGCACTACTATTACGGCTTCTAGTAGACTTTTGCAATATCATTTTGGTAGTTTCTTTGATTACATGATGTTAACTAAAATATCTAGAATTATCTTCCATCTTATAGCCACACTAAATAGATACTTCATATTCGGTAGTATTACCAAGTCAGCGGGTTTATAAAGACAAATAAAACCTGGACCTTTGCAATGTGTTTAATGGTAATTGGCGTTCCAACATTAAGTAATGATGGTACAGTAAGTTATATTTTGATAAGCAGTTGTATGTTACATAACAACGGGATCTTGTTTGTCTTTGTCATTAAGAGATGATTAATTTTGAATAAGATGGAAAACAAAAGTATAATTTGTACCAAAAATAAAATCTCTTAGGAATTATGTGATGATACCGCATCAAATTATTTATCAAACTACATCTGATGAATACTTTTGGTTTCCTTAGCATCATATCTTTTTGATACATTTATAAACCCTGCCATACAGTATGAACAAATATTAACATGGTCATTTTCGCTACGGAACACATTTCAAGCAATGTGTTTTTTTTTGTTGTTTTTTTTTTTAAATATTCAAACATTTCTTCTAGCACTAGTTTCAAGACACATATGCTAATTTACCAGGTAAAATGTGCAACATGGTACTTTATGGGTGATGTGTGGTTTAATTAGAAACACAAGATGTATTTATGCCTTTGAGAATCTTTTTTGTTTTGTTCAAAACCAGCCAACCAACATAAACAGGAACCCAAGAGCTTACATACCTCACATAACCTCATGGTTAGGAATATGGAATATAACAGTTTTTAACCAAAATGTTCATAATTTGGTTGAGATTCCCATGCATTAGTGTGGGGAGGACACTGTGTTTTTTATTAAAATGCTGCACTCAATAAATTGTGTCAGTTATTGTAGACAGGTGGGTCTGTGGTTTAAGGGGCTGAGCGGTTAATGGATTGCCTACAAAATGACACATTAATAACTTTTCAATAGTCAGAAGAAAAGGTTGTAAGCAAATGTTTGTTGATGTTCCCTACGGTTACGAAGTTAAAGGGATGGGTTGCGTGGTTTTTATAATGAAAGCAGTTATTTTAAGTGAGACTGTAGATACTTTTGTGTTTAAACTACAAGGAGCTAGAATTACATCTGTGGCCAAAAGCAGACCATACACAAAAACTACAATGAAATATAGAACATATACTTTAAAAGATTCTGGTTGGGGATCTCAAGCACAGTAGAAAGAAAGCATCATCGATGGAAAGGAAGGTAAATAAGCTAGGCTTAGCTGAGTGGGGGACGGAAAGGTGATGCTGGGACGCCAGAATCACTGTCGAGCCCTCTTAAGGTGTCATGGGCTAGTCAACGAACACCAAGGATGGAAGGTGCCCACTTGAAGAACCCAGAGAACTACCCTACTCAGCTCAGTCCAGACGGTTGTCATGCTAATGTGCTAGGGAGGCTGCACTGTGGTTGATCCCTGGAGCCAGCATTGAAGTCATTGTGTGTGCTGATGCACCAGGAAGGCAAAATAGGCTGATCCCTGGAACCAGCATTACACTTCAGCAATCAACACCAGGCATAAGGATATCTGCATCATCAGATGGAAGGAAACACAGATGGATTACATTAGTTTACAGAAAAATAAGTTTAGTTGGTGCTATGTATAGACCTGGGAATAAATCAGTCAAAATATATGTCTACTTAAGTCTTGTGAACACTTGAGTCAACTGACCAGGTAGCACAGACTAGGAACTGCCAGCACCAAGCCTAGTTCCCCTTGTTAAAAAACTCTTGTGTTTTGGGGATTCTGGGTGGAGCGTCACATTGGCTCTGGCACTTCTGTGGATTAGGGAGGCAAAACCGTCATGGACTGTTTCTCCTCATCGCGCTATAGTGGACCCTACTGGCCAGGTGTCTAGAAAGCTCAAGCAGACACCTTCTGGGCAGGCTTTTGCCCTTCAGAGGCCAGTAGCTTGCTGACACTGACTCTTGAGTTCCTGGGTGTAAAAGAGGAAATTGGCTTGGTTGTGGGATCGGAGGATGTCCACTGAACCTTCAGTTCTCCTGAGATGTGTGGTGAATTGCTGTGGTGACGGAAACAAAATTAGACAATTCAAATTGAATAAAAAATGGTGATAAAATAATTGGGCACTCTATAGTTGTGTAAAATTGGCATGGAAGTGGGTGTATTAGAATAGCAATCTGTCTCAGGCAGTCTCTGTCAAGGCTCTCAACTAATGGATAAAAGCTGGAGATGGGTTTGTAATCTTAGCCAATTAGCCAATTAGCCACCATGGACCTATAAAGGGGAGAGATTTGGATGCCAAGGTGGGAGAGAGGACTTTGGTGCTGACTTAAGATGTGTCTAGCTGATTGTATTTTGATACCAAGAGCAATGATTTCATTTCTGTCATTCAGTGTCCCAAACTGAATATCATCAAGATAAGGTTGACGTCATGAAGCTTTGTAGCCAACAATACATTTCAAAACAAATCTACTGCAATATCCATCAACAGTTTTTTTTTTTCTAAATGTTTTTTTTTTTTTTTTTGTAATGTATTCTACATCTGACTGCAAGACAACATTTTGAATCCCACAATGACAACATGGCCATAAATACAAGCAGTTTGAGCACAAAACAAAAT
Source organism: Polyodon spathula (assembly GCF_017654505.1). Classification (NCBI taxonomy): domain Eukaryota; kingdom Metazoa; phylum Chordata; class Actinopteri; order Acipenseriformes; family Polyodontidae; genus Polyodon; species Polyodon spathula. Next base: position 9,083,581 of record NC_054552.1, read on the forward strand.
TGACCAAGAATAATGCGCCTAAAATGCAGACTTTTTCTCTTGAGGCTAATTGAAGATGCCATAGCAAGACTGAGGGAGCTCTTTACTGTGTAACCATGCACCCCAGCCTTGTATGACTGCATTACATCTTCAATGTTCCAGTGAGTATTTGGGTTACCATACTGGCACCCTCTTCCACAGTGACAAGCTCTGAGGAGTGGTTCTGTTTGGCGGCCCATTGCGTGAGTAACTGCTTTATTTCTTGTAAAGCCAAAAACCTGACTTATTTTACAGGGGCCATTCCTTAGTGAATGTGACATGCTCATGGTCAGTGTCTGCCAACCTACGTGTGACATCATGTCTGGAGTTACCTGAGCAGTGGTGACTCATTGTTGTGCGGCTGGTGCATGGCTGGATTAACAGACCCTGATAAGAACTCATCTTGTACAACCTATCATTAATAATCAATCTTTTTTTATATATATTTTTCTATTACAAGTCAGTAATACAAGGGTGACTTACGTTCCTAGGCTTGGGGCCCACCTGGAGTGCTGTATTGATCACATGGTTTAGAAATGAAAACTAGTTCACCTCATTAGGCTTCAGAAAATCCTACTTGTCAGATGAGCCAGGCAAACATTGCCTCTAGGGCTCATTAGCTTGGTAATATTCATACTGCTTAAGTTTAGCTGGTTAAGTGACTACTTGTTGAGCTTCAGTTCTCATGATCAGTAAGTGGGTTTCAGAGGAGACACATTGGACAATTCCAACTAGGCAGCAAAACAGGGGTAAAATACTTGATAAAAACAGAAAGATACCTCAGCCCTCGTTACCATGAGACACAATACCAGCAGGTGCCATGACAGGCTCCCATCATACACTGTATCGGGAAGTTCACTTCAAACCTCACCTGAATTCAGTCTGGAGCCTCTCTCAAGCAGAGGCTCCCAGGTTTGTGATGGTTTTGTGAGGAGGACTTAACTCCACTGCACACTAAGCTAAGACCACCAAACACACTTTACCTGTGACATAAAATGCATTCAAATCCAGGCCTTCAGGGATAAAATGCATGAAAGGCTAGGGAATTAGATTGATGCACAACCTTCTCCCATTACATCCAGTTTAACCACCTTATCTACTCAATGATGTGATCATGGTTTAGAACATTAATGATGGTGACCAGGATCATGATCTAAAGGTTTGATGACAACCTAGAGAGGGGGATAATGATCTATGAATGACATAATTTTTGAAAAAATAATCCAGTGCAAAGCATCCATCAATGACAATGCTTAGGATTATGACTTCCAATAAATACCAGCTACTGCAGTCTATGTATGTAGGGATGTTAGTGGCTTAATAAGAGACACAATTTTCTGGATCAGAACCAAGACATCGCCGCAGCATGGTCTAAGTGTGTTGGAACATCCATCGGAATGTTAAACCAAGGCCGTGTGTACTTTTCACAAGAGGGGTTGTTTAACCCCTTGTTCTGGTCAGATTTCAATGCATGTTAAAATAACCTATCTAAACTTGAGCTAAGTCTTATGTAACTAGTCGCAACTTGATCTTGCAAGTTATGAGTGAAATGCCAAGAACATGACGACCAAAACCAGATTGTCCTCGTAGTCTGTGCATCATCTTTCTTGAACAACTGCAAGGCTTACGAATGGGCAATCTCTGACAATGAACGCTGTCAAGATAATTATGATTGGCATACCCGACATTCTACAGGCAGGACTTGAGAAACAATTCTTTCGGCTTTGCAATCCTCGGGGAACATAATGCGATGCTATTAGGTGAGGTTCCATCGAGCAGCTAGCTGTAGGTAAGTAATTTCATAGGCTTGTTCATTTTGTGTAACTTGGCTCATGCGACTGTATGCACAAGGCAAATTACATGCTCTGCATGCTCTGAGCTCTTCTCAAGAGCTTTCTGCTA